>NC_141550.1:24611666-24967500 GCF_021556685.1 Rattus norvegicus | reverse complement strand
AAAGGTCAATAGATAGGACAAGAAAATATATTCACGATATACTATAGTTAGAGCACTAAATATAAGTATAAAGAAAATGTATAGAAAGGTACAGAGGGAAACACTGAGTCACATGTAAAGGCAGGGCCAATTAGAATAATAATTTATTCCTCAACAGAATCTTTGAAAACAAGGAGATCTTAGATAATGACATATTTCAAGTTCAGAAAGACCACAGATTATTATAGTTAGAAAAACTATCTGTAATTATTAGTAGAGAAAGAAAAACCTTCCAATATTAAAAGGAAGCTAGTTGAATTTATAGGAAATAAATAAGCTTTATAAGAAATAGTGGATGAAGTTCTTTGAATTGAAAAGAATGTTAGACACAAAGAAAATATAGCAACCCAACAGGGGGATTCATAAGGTAAAAGCCCTTACTGTGTAAACATGAACACCAAAACATAACAAAGGTCATTTCTCAAATAAGGTGGACAACAGGCACTAAAGCTTAAAGTTTTCTCTGATCTCTACATAAGTAACAGGACGTGTGTGCACCCACATTCACCTGCAAGAATGTTCACAGGCTCACACATGCATACCTACACACACACACACACACACACACACACACACACACACACACACGCACAAGCTAATAGAAGAATAAAAAGAAATGATGCATCAAAAGTAGACAAACAAGTATATGCATCTTTCAATGATAATTCTAAATAGCAATAGTCTTAATTTCCCAAACAAAAACACAGAATGGGCCAGCAAAATGTGTAAGTGGATAAATAGAGGCATCTGCAGTTTGCTATTTTGGGCAAATAGGAAGAGTACCAGAAGATGTCTTCTGACTTTCATACCCCAATGGTGGCATGCAAATACTAACACACACACACACACACACACACACACACACACACACACATGCAAAATAATAATTACTTTTTAAATGACAGAAACAAGCAGAGTAGATCATAAAATGGGATCCATCTATTTGTTGTCTTCATGGTGTTAAGTTTCAAACAGGGAACAAGAAGCTGAGGTGACAACTTAACATATCAGAGTGAATCTGGCCTCCAGGTTCTCCCAGCATTCCTCAGTCCTTACCTACCACAGGATATGGCTGACATTCACATGAACATGCCTTGTGTTCAGAGATAGGAGGATGGACAAAGGTATTCCAAGAAAACATAGCCAGGAAATAAACAAATATTGGCATTCTAAAATCTGATGGAATATATTTAAAATCGACATTAGTCAAAAGAAGTTTTAAAAGGTCATTTCATTCTCATTAATGGAATAATCTATAAAGATAACATTGCATTCTAAACATAAACACACCAAATATGGGTAGGCTTTATTAGAATAAAAATCACTAGGTATAAAGTCACAGACTAAGCCTTAGCACAGTCATACAGGGTGACCCCACTCCTATCAATAGACATTTCCTACACACAGAGAAAATAAACATTGGCATCAAATGCTATCAAAGTCAAGTAGATCTAACAAACATCTACAAGGTATTCCATTCTACCACTGAAGAATAGCTTTCTTATCACTAGCCCATTGAACTTTCTCTGTATTAGTTCATTTATTAGGAAACCAATCAAGTCTCCACAGAAATTAGAAAGCTGAAGTAAGTTCCTATATTATATCTGATCACAATATAAAGGGAGCACTAATTTTGAAAAAAATTTAAAGTTCTCAGATCTGATAACATCATAAAGGCAGTAAATAGATGGTCCCTATTTCATAATCTACTCTGCTAGTTTCTGTCATTTAAAAAATAAAGCTAGAAAACAATAGCAGGAAAAACTACAGAAAATACACAAAATCATGGAGGTTAAACAGCACGCAAAATGAGAAAATTTCATTGAAGAAATCAAAAAGAAAAAATTTTAAACTACCTAGATCTGAATTAAAATAAAATCCCAACACATAGTAGTATATGAGATACAATAAAAACAGCTCTAAGAAAGAAGTTAATACTGTGTAACTATTTAAAAAAAATCACACCTCAGAAATAACTTAATTATTTATCTTGGTGTCTTGTAAAAATAAGAATGAACAAAACTCTAGAGTAGTGGATATTATCAATTAAAATAATGACAGAAATCAATGAAGTAGAATTGACAAAAAATACAAAGAATCAAGAAAAGAATTGGAATATAAACAAGATTGACAAACCCTTAGACAAACTATCAAACTCAATGAAGAGAGAGAAGACCCAAAATAATGAGTTTAGAGATGGAAATGAAGCATCACAACAGGTGCCGATGCAATTCAGAAAATCACAAGGGCATTTCTTAAAACCCTATACTATACTAATTTTGAAAAATTCAAAAGAATGGAAAATTTATTGATGCATATGAGCTACCAAGTTAAATCGAAATGAGATAAACAATTTAAGCAGATCTATCACAAGGAAGGCAACTGATGCCATAGTAAACTTTCCTAACCAAAAGACCAAGCCCAGATGTATTCTCTGTAGAATGCTATGGGACCTTTGAAAAAAATGAACATCAATTATTCCCAAATTCTTCCATACAAAATAAAAAAGGAAAGAACACTCCCAATGTCTTTTATGACGACAATATTTTTATGATACCCAAACCAGAGAACGACAAAACAACATGAAAAAGAAAATGCTCAATTTCCATGCTTAACGTATATGTAAAATTCTCAACAGAAGACTTACAGACAAAAGTCCAGGAACACACATACAAATTTATCACGATCAGGTTTTTGATATCATACACAAGTCAAGAAACATAATACAGCACATGAATAGGCCCAAGTACAGAAATCACATGACCGTCTCAGTAGCTCTGTGAAAGACCTGTCACCAAATCCAAGTCTCTTAATGATAAAAGCCCTAAATATACTAGGTGCATACTTATATAACAAGGGCTATTTACAATAAACCTACAGTCAACACTATGCAAAACAGATGAAAACTCAATGTATTTTTATTCAGGTTGAAGTTAAGACAAGGGCACTCATAAGACAAATGAGTAGGGGTCAAATGTATAAATGTATAATAATCAGATCATTAAGCTCCAAGGTCATAGTTTCCACATAATCTATGGCTGGAATAGTCTAACGACTGCTTCTCACTAGAGTTCAGCTCAGCAAAAATCATTCTGCACTCTCCTATCTGAGCCTAAGTCTTCTTCTCTATACGGTCCTGTTGTTGCTTCTCCCTCCTACCTTCCCTCCTTCTCTTCCTTTCCTCCTTCTCCTCTTCCTCCCTTCCCCCACTCTGTCACTTCCATTCATTCTCACAGGAGCCCAGATACACACAGAGCTTCAGGGGCATGCTGCCTGCTGTGCCTGGTACCAGGAACTAAACTGGGAGTGCTCTCTACACATTCTCCCAGCTTCCTTGCAGATCTGCTAAGATGCTGGTATCTCTTATGTCATTTCCTCAAATTGTCTTTTAATGTACAGATTACTGAGTCTTTCTTATATGACAGGAACTTGTTAAGTCATTGATTGTAATAACCTTAGAGACAAGCACAATTATTCCCATATTCTAGATGAAGTAACTGAGATGCACAGATGAGATTCACTGCCAAGTATTGAACAGGCATAAGTCAAGGGGCCATGATTTGAAGGCAAGTGACAGGGACAGATACTCTTAACTACCACCCTCTCTTCCTCTATAACTTCTCATCTACATAATAGGAAGAACTATTGTTCATTTGCTCGCTTGGTTTTGGTTTTTATATTGTTTGTTTTTTTTTTGTTTATACTGCCTTTGTAAGCGATTGTTACATTTTGTTTATCTATTTTTGTTTTTGTTTGTTTGTTTATATTGCCTTTTTATGTGATTGTTACACAGCTCTAAAGTGAATATATTATACTGGGGCAGGGAGCTTCAGATGTTGAAATCAACAGTATTTCATATTTTCCTGCAGGTTTTTTTCCCTGAAAAAAATAAGCAAAGCCTAAAACCCATCTATTTTGCACCAGCCACTTAATATGAAAATTGTAAAACTCCCAAATGATAATTTTTTTCTATAAGGTGATAATTTTTCTTGCCTTAATGTGGCAGTGATAATTTCTGTGCTCTAGTAAGCAAGAATTGATTAAACCCTCAGAAGCAGCACTTGTCACCCCTGAGATTCTATTTCACACTCAAGTTCAGAAACTTGAAATTCTGTGGCGATAAAGGTGCAGTGAAAGTCTGCTTCATACCCATAACCCACTGGCTGCCTAGGCTGGTCCTCTCAGTCTATATCTATTGCTTCATTTCTTACCTGTTTATTGTTTCTTTCTTAAATGGCATCTCCAGTAACTTCTGGCAAATAATCTTTAACCAGTGAACATTTTGAAGGTACACAGTATTCAGTAAAGTGAGAATTTCATAGTCATTCATTTTCAAAGGGTGCATTATATAGTCTAAAATTTCTAAGTATAGGATGTGTTAGGGTTTCTGTTGCTTTGAAAAGACAAACTTGACCCTAGCAACTCTTACAAATGAAAGCATTTCATTGGTGTTGGCTTACAGTTCAGAGATTTAGTCCATTCTCATTATGGCCAGAAGCATTGTGGCATGAAGGCTGACATGGGGCTAGAGAGGTAGCTGAGACTTCTACATCCTGATCTACAGGAAGTAGGAAGAGAATGAATCACACTTCCTCCAACTAGGCCACTCCTACTCCAACAAGGCCACACTCACCCCAACTAGGCCATAACTCCCTAATAGCACCACTCTATAGATCTGTGGGGTTCATTTATATTCACACCATCACAGAATGTAAAAAGAAAGATAGACTATTAGGAGCATGCAAGATGTAATGAAGCATATAAACAAGGGACATCCCTGTTAGATTACAAATTGTTATGTTAATGTATGGATTCTAGGAGATAGAAATGAATTACTGCGAGCTCATCACTCTTAACAAGTATATTACAGTGTTGGGGAGTGGTGATAACAGGGGAGGCTACGTGCAGGTCGGATCAGAGAAGATCCAATTTTCCTTCAATTTAATTTGTAGTTAAAATTGCTTGAAAAAAATAAGGTTATCAATCTGGGCATGGTAATGTCTGCCTTTAATCTCAGCACTTGGGAGATAGGGGCAGTCAGACGTTTGTGAGTTTGAGGCCAACCAGGGCTGTAAGCAAGATTCTATCTCAAAACACACAAACACCGTATCTCAATAGCTTAGACGCATGGACACACCTTCAGAGGAGCCTAGAGTTGAACTTTATTTTGCCTTTGTGTTTTGGGTCTGTCCTGTACATTGATAGTTCTTGTGGGCTTGCAGCCAAAGCAAGTGCCTGTTATCTCAAAGTGAATGACCTGAAACCTGCTTTGAGGACTCACATGAATAAAACCCAATCAAGAATGAACTTGCAGTACAAAATCACAATAAACATGAAAGTGCCTAGCTCTCAAAATTTAATGCCACAAAACCATGCAGTTCAGACACAGGTCCAGAGAATGCATATTATTTAAGACATTAGGAAGTTGATGGTGCAATGACTTTTATAAGTATTTTCAAACTTATCAACCGTATCCCAGTAATTATACTGAAGAAAAATAAAGTAGATAACTTGAATACAACTAGAACTGCACAGCAACAGCATAGCATCCTTGCCAACATGACAATCCTCATTCAAAGATTATGAGGATGTCTCATTGATACCTATTATATATCATTTTAGAAAAAAATAAAGGCTAAAATATGGCTAGTTGTTCAAAGTAGCAACGTAGATAAATAATACACCGCAAAGCAAAACAAAAGCAGCAATATTACCTGGAGGATGGTACCCTAAAGAAATCTCCAAATAGAAAATGAAGTTGAACTAAAATCAGCCAATCTAACAGTTACCTCCTTTTTTTTTTAAATAATATTAACGTTTTCTTTTTTTTAAGATTTATTTATTATATATAAGTACACTGTAGCTGTCTTCAGATACACCAGATCTCTTTACAGATGGTTGTGAGCCACCATGTGGTTGCTGGGAATTGAACTCATGACCTCTGGAAGAGCAGTCGGGTGCTCTTAACCACTGAGCCACCTCTCCAGCCCAACAGTTACCTCCTTATAAAGTCAACTAGAAGTCAAAACTGTAATTAGGAAAAAAGAGAGATGGTACAAGTACATAGTTAAAATATTAAATTAAAAATGATATATAGTGATAAAAATATAAGAATACAATATAATATACTATACTTTGAGAAAATGATTCAAAAACACTTTAGGTAGTTATTAAAGTGCAACTTCACAAAATCCTTTAGGGAAGAAATGAAAATAGTGTGGAGAGTACTAATGAAATGATTAATTAGCTGTGAAACACATTGAGAGACCCTATCCACTTCCGAGGAACACTGAACTTTCACCTCATGCAAACTGCCATAAAACATAACAGGTATGAATATAACAGGCACTGAATAGCTCACGAAGATTAATAGCCTGGATGTTAACACTACTGGGACTTCTGAGAAAAGCATCCTCATGGACCAGCCTCCCTATTAACAATTAACCATCTATATATTTTTACATTCATATAAAATTGCATTCATCACTAAGTATGTGAACATAGATTCATCTAGTAATGATTGTTTTCCTCAGAAACTCAAGACTGAGTGAAAATGTCTTTTGGGCTGGGAAGATGTTTCAGGTAGTGAAAAAGTCTACTGATCCAAGTTCGGGTTCCAGAACCCACAGCGGAAGGAGAGACTAGACTTCTAAGAGTTGTCTCCTATCTGCATGACCATAATGTGCCATGGTGTGCAGAAACTTGTGCACACATCACAAATGAATATGCATACAATACTAAGTAAAACTTGTCCAAAAGCAAGAAGGTGAAAATAAACCTTTACGAAGTTCACAAGCTGCACAATAAATAAACTCTAATTAAAGGTGACTACAGTTCCACAAAAAAAAAAAGAAAAAAATTATTATAGCCTCTTTAACTGATGAAGAAAATGTAACTTTTCCTCTAGAAAATGTAAGTATAAAATCAACCAAAAATTTGAATTTCAAGAAGCTCAGGATAGCATCTGTATTCCTATACAAACATCATGTCTAAGAAGCAAGTTGAGGAGGAAAGGATTTATTCAGCTTACACTTCCACATCGCTGTTCATCACCAAAAAAAAAAAAAAAAAAAAAAAAAGTCAGGACTAGAACTAGAGCAGGTCAGGAAGCAGGAGTTGATGCTGAGGCCATGGAAGGATGTTACTTACTGGCTTGCTTCCTCTGGCTTGCTCAGCTTGCTCTCTTCTAGAACTCAGTACTACAGTCCAGGGATGGCACCAGGCACAACCACCCTTGATCACTAATTGAGAAAATGCCTTACAGCTGGATCTCATGGAGGCATTTCCTTAACGAGAGCTCCTTTCTCTGTGATAACTCTAGCTTGTGTCAAGTTGACTCACAAAACCAGCCAGTATAATTGACCCCTTGTCAACTTGACACAAAAACACTTCACCATTATGTCTCAACCCTTACTTTCTTATTCATCCCCAACTTTAAAAGTCCCATAGTCTTTACAAATTCTTACAGATTAAATTTCCAATCCTTTTAAAATAGCCAATCTCTTTTGAAATCGTCTTTTTACAATTCAAAGATTCTTAACTGTGGGCTCCACTAAAATACTTTTACTTCAAGAAGGAACAATATCAAGGCACACTCATAATCAAAAGCAAACTCTAACTGTACCATGTCTGGGATCCACTCGCCATCTTCTGGGCATCTCCAAGGGTGTGGATCACTTCTTCTACTCTGCCCTTTATAGCACACACCTTGTCTTCTAGGTTGCAGCTGCCTGTACTCCACTGTTGCTGCTGTTCTTATTGGTCATCTCATGGCACTGGCATCTCCAAAACACATCTGCCTTTTCTGCAGCAACTGGACTGCACTTTCACTAATAGCCTCTCATAGACTCTTTTCATTGTGCTAAGCCTCAGCTTCTCTGCATGACCCCTTCAGTCCTAGGCTTTCAACTGCTAACAGGGTGCACCTTCACCAGTGGCCTCTCCTGGTCTCTCCCAGTGCCAAGCCTCAGCTGCTACCCCTTCATGTTTCAAAAGCAGTACCACGTGGGTGACTCTTACACATTACCAAGTCTGGCTGCCAAGATGAGGTACAACGGTGGCTGCCCCTGGAACAGCCACCTCTGTGCTCTGTGCTCTCAGGAAACATTTCCCAGATTTCACTTAATCACTGCTAATTTCTTTACTCCAGCTAACCAGCATCAATCATCCCAGTATTGCAAAGGTTTCTCTTCAGTAGTTCTGGTATCTTGTTAATCACAGCTGATTCTTCAGCCCCAGCTAATGAAAACCACACAATCAAAATAGCAGGGGTTGGGGATTTAGCTCAGTGGTAGAGCGCTTGCCTAGGAAGCGCAAGGCCCTGGGTTCGGTCCCCAGCTCCGGAAAAAAAAAATAGCAATGGACCCAATAAGGATTTATAATCTTCCCTCTGAAATTTTACAAGCCAGGCCTCCCTCGTTTGCACTGTTCTCAACATTATCTTCCAAGCTGTACAGAACATCCCACAGATCTCTTAACACCCAATGGCTCTTCTAGGCCAAAGTTCCAAAGTCCTTCCACAGTCCTCTGCAAAACATGATCAGTTGTCACAGGAATAACCCACTGTGCTGGTACCAATTTGTCTTTGTCATGGTTGCTATTCCTATGACAAACACTAAAACCAAAACAACTTGGGAAGGACAAGTTTATTCAGCTTACACTTCCACATTGCTGTTCATCACTAAAGGAAGTCAGGACTGGAGCTCAGGCAGGTCAGAAAGCAGGAGCTGATGTAGAAGCCATGGAGGGATGTTACTTGCTGGCTTACTTCCCCTGACTTGCTCAACTTGCTCTCTTATAGAACCCAGGACTATCAGCCCAGGGATGGTGTTGTTGTAAAAATATAAAAAAATTTTAAAAAGTATTGGATTCTTTTACCTTGCCAGGTCCGGCACTGTGGTGCCCCAAGATACCTGCTAGATACCTTGGCAGAAACACATCCCAACTCCTTGGCCGCCCAGTGTCTGCTGCTGCTGCACACTTTGCTACACTCAAATCGTCACATAAAAGAACACACAATACAATAATCTTTGACCCAATTGATAAGATATAATTGCCTACCTAAACATACAAAGCCCAGTACCATCCATCCCTTAAGAACATTTGTAACAACCTGTAAAGGTACAGCATGGAATCATAACGTCATCCTCCATATTGTCCTGCCACTGCTCCTCTCTCTCCCTCTCCTCTCCTCCTTTCTGTTCCAGTCTCCTCCTCTTCCTTCAAACTTCTCTCCCACCCATCCTTCCTTTTCCTCCAATGACAGGCCTCCTTCTATCCTGTACCTGCCCCTCACCTGTATTTTACAAATTCAATGGGGAGAAGGTTCTGGTGAAGTCACCTGATTCCTGAGTATGTGACTAGGCAGCTGTCCTTAGGGCAGTGGAATTAGCATCAAAATACAGACAACTCCAGGACAAAGTGCAACAGGACTGTACTGCCCACAGTGGGCCTTCCCACCCTTGATCACTAATTGAGAAAATGCATTACAACTAAATCTCCTGGAAGCATTTCCTCAAGGGAGGCTCCTTTCTCTGTGATAACTCCAGCTTGTATCAAGTTGACACACAAAGCCAACCTGTGCACACTTGGGAGTGAGAGGCAGGTAGATCTCTGAGTCTGAGACCATCCCAGTCTATAGACTGAATTCCATGACAGCCAGTGCTACACAGAGAAACCTTGTCTCAAAATACAAAATAAAACACAATTAAAATATTCTTTAAATTATAAACCTGGGGATAGGAGGAATTAGCCTTCTCCGACAAGCAATACATACAGGGGCTTTTGTTGTTGTTTTGAAACAGACTCATACTATGTATCTGACTTGCCTAGAAATCCAGGCTGGGGTGCACAGTGATCCCCTTGCCTCTGCCCTCTCCCCTCCAGGAACTGAGATTAAGGGCGTGCGTACAGGACCATACCTGGTCCTTACTGAGCCTTTCTTGACTAGAAAGACAGGGGAACTCCAAGGTAGAGTGACTCAAAAGTGCTCACGAAAAGCCCAACTGTTCCAACATATGAATCATTTTCCCTGAGCCATAAGACAGTTATCCATCTCGTTCTAAAGGGGCTAAGGCCACACCATCTCTATGTCTGCTCAAATGTACCTTGAATTATTTCAGACTTTATCACTTAAGGGACTGTTAACTGCAGGAGGACTATTTGGCCTGACTTTTTTTTTCTTTCTATGCACCAAGAAATAAAGATTCTTTGGAGGGGACATCCTTCCTACACAATGCTGGCAAATGGCCTGGATCTCCAGCAACTGGTAATTGGGGTTGCAATGAGCATAGCAGACAAGCTCAAAGTCACCCTTGCATACCATTAGCTTCTGAACACTCTTTGTATCGCTTAGTAATGTCCCTAGAATTACCTAGCCTCACCCACAAATCTATTTGTCCCGCATTTTTTCACAGATTTGTTGCTTTTATATAACAACCCATAATAGCATTATGTTCTGATCAGCTCTTCAGAATTCACATTCTTGTGCAAGTCCTTATGTGCATGTAACATTAACAAAGACCTCTATGGTTTTCTTTTACTCTTCTATTCACTGGGCTCTATGATCCATCCATTGACCTCGGATGGAAAAGAAAGGGAGTGGAGGGGACTTACCCACCAACCCATATAAGTGGGAAAAAGAAAATGGAATAAATGTTTGCAATTTTATATAATGCATTAGACATGTATAATAACATAGCAACTTGCAGAGTACCCCAAGATAAACTTAAAGTTTTGGTGTTGCTATTCCCTCTCAAACGTCTCAAAAGAATTTTCCTACAGAGTACTTTTGTGTCCTCCAATTCACTGTGTCCTCTGATTCACCTTACTCTGTTTCCATGTGTTCCTGTCCCACTCTTTTTTTTTTCTTTTCTTTTCTTTTTTTCGGAGCTGGGGACCAAACCCAGGGCCTTGCACTTGCTAGGCAAGCTCTCTACCACTGAGCTAAATCCCCAACCCCTCCTGTCCCACTCTTACTTGGGATTTGTTTGTTTGTTTGTTTTGTTGTATTTTGGGGGTTTTTCTTTTTACTTATTTATTCACTTATTTTCAAGACAGCCCTGGCTGTATTGGAACTTTCTCTGTAGATCAGGCTGGCATTGAACACAGATCCGTCTGCCTCTGCCTCCCACGTGCTGGGATTAGAGGCATGTGCCACGATTACCCAGCTTCTTTATTGAAATTTTAATTTTCACTTTAATTAACTTCTTGACATCACTTGCCAGAATTGCATATTGCTTCTCAGAAGTACCCCTGGGCTTCCTCATCTCCAATCTCTCTTGCACTCTCGTGCTTTTTCTCCTAAATGATGAGGCACACTTTTCTTCTACCCACCCTTTAGATCAATGGTTCTCAACCTTCATAATGTTTCAACCCTTTGATATACCTCCTCATGTTGCAGTGACCCACAACCATGAAATTACGTCATTGCCACTTCATAACTGCAAGTTTGCTACTTTTATGCATTCATGTAATGTAAACATCTGATATGCAACCACCATAAAGGACATGAGCCTTTATGTAGGAGCTACTCCTCCTCTGCTCAGTTCTCCATCAGAAGGGTTACAGATTCCAAGGATTTAAGCATTATACATTTAACTGTAAAAGCTCAGTCCTATCCCTTTTGGAGGTTTGTGAATAAAATGAACAGTATCTCACTAGATTTTTGTAATCTAGTAACAGCCATTAATATTAAGTTTCAGGAATGAATAAAGTTGCAAAGGCAAACAAAGGTACCTATCAACAAATGAACAGTTACAGTGTAGAGGTACCGTAGAGGTGCCTGTCGAGAGTAGGACAGAACAGATCTTAGAAGCACAGAGACATTAAAAGTCATATGCAACATATACAGCCACCCAATTAGACAAGATGGATGAAGCAAAGAAGTGCAGGCAGACAGGAGCCGGATGTAGATCTCTCCTGAGAGACACAGCCAGAATACAGAAAATACAGAGGCGAATGCCAGCAGCAAACCACTGAACTGAGAACAGGACCCCTGTTGAAGGAATCAGAGAAAGAACTGGAAGAGCTTGAAGGGCTCGAGACCCCATATGAACAACAATGCCAAGCAACCAGAGCTTCCAGGGACTAAGCCACTACCTAAAGACTATACATGGACTGACCCTGGACTCTGACCTCATAGGTAACATTGAATATCCTAGTAAGATCACCAGTGTAAGGGGAAGCCCTGGGTCCTGCTAATACTGAACCCCCAGTGAACGTGATTGTTGGGGGGAGGGCGGCAATGGGGGGAGGATGAGGAGGGGAACACCCATAAAGATGGGGAGTTGGAGGGGTTAGGGGGATGTTGGCTGGGAAACCAGGAAAGGAAATAACACTCAAAATGTAAATAAGAAATACTCAAGTTAATAAAAAAAAAAGTCATATGCAAAGTTCATCTAGGTGAACTTAACTTTCACTGTAAATTAATGAGGAGTGGGTGGGAGATTCAGCAAATATTATCTCACTAGTTACTTGCTGCTGTCACCAAACACATGACAAAACTAATCTGAGGAAGGGAGAATTGGAGTTGTCTCAGGGCTTGACGGTCCAGTCCATCGGGAGAAGGGACAAGACCCAGAGCATAAGGCAACTATCACACTACATCTACAATCAGGAAGCAGAAAGCTCTGGATGATGGTGCTTAGACAACTTTCTTCTGTTTCCTTTTTAGTCTTAATACCCCAGGCCATGGGATGGTACCATCCACATTCAGAATGAGTCTTCCTTTCTCCATCAGTACAGCCTCACAGACGTGCGCGGATGTCTCTCCTAAGTGACTCAAGTTGTGCCTTGTTGACAGTGAAGACGAACCACCACATGTACCCCAGAATGATCAACTGTTCCATATACAGCATGACTCTTCCTTGCTAACAGAACAGACGCTAATGTGAGTTGTCTTTAAACAATGGAATGACATGTGGCAGTACAAATGTCACAACACATGGGAAAATCTCAGAGCAAAAGCACTCAAATGTTAACCCACTCTGTTACAATAAATAATATGAAGTCTAATGTGCAGAATAACCACATGTTTGCTTAGGGATTTTAAAAATACTGATCAATGTCGCACGAGTATTAAAAAGTATGACAATCAGTGACACTTGCACATCTGGAACAAGTGGCTTCTTCTTGGGATCAAACCAGAAGGGAAACGAAAGGTAGTTAATTCATTTACACATTTAATACTGAACTCCTGAAGTGGATTGTTAGGATTTTTGTTATTTTCTAATGATCCTTGTAGCTCTATTTTGTGGTCTTCAAAATGGTCTTATGAGGGAAAAGGTGTGGAGAGCGAGAAGGACTTTTGTCAGCCAAGTCCTAGGTGCATGTGTGTCCTTGACATGGGCAGTCATGGTAATGACCCTAGCTTCAGACACAGAGGGAAATGGTGAGGCTTCCCCTCTCCTTCCTCTGAGGGTCTGAGAACATCAGCAGAGCCTTCTCTTCTGGTGGATGTGTAGATGCTGATGCTGATAGTGGAGGCATAAAATGCCCATCCCTGTTCTTGCCCCCTGCCACATTCATGGTCTGAAGACTGCTCCCCCACACACACCAGAGTATTCCTACAGAGCTAAGCTAAACCTGCCACCTTGATCTAGTTGTATATCAAAACCCCCAACTCCACAATTCCATTCATGTAACCATCCTGCTTCTTTATTTACATACGACAAACACACCGAGCTTCTGCACAGCTGAGGTTTCTCTGCCCAAGATCACAGGCCGCCCTAGCCTTCTTATTTCTGTGTATCTATGTTTCTGTCCATGAATATGTCTGTTTGTATTCTAGCATTCCTTTACCATTTCCAGCTAAGTTATTCCTTGGAGAATGAGCAAGAACTTGCCAAGAAGGAGAAGGGAAGAAACACACTTGGTACTAAGCCTGAAGATGAGAATCAATGGTCTTATTAAACTCGTCATTAATAAAGTGTCAGTGGAAAGAGAAGTACTGAGGTGAAGGCAGGGAGCTCTGGAGTTGGGAACCCAAGAATCTTGGCTCTTTCTATGTAGTTTTGGTTCATAGTTTTAATGTCTCAGAATCTATGAGGACTGTCATGTAATGATGAAAGGGCAATTAGTATAGATTATTTTTAAGCATTTTTCAATTCCAGTAATTTACATCTCCATTTACTATTTATGTAGTGTGTGTGTGTGTGTGTGTGTGTGTGTGTGTGTGTGTGTGTGTTTGCTGTATGCGTTTATGTGACCACAGAAACCAAAGGAAGGTATCTGATCCTCTAAGAACAGAAGTTATAAGTGGTGTTGAGACATTTTGTATGTTCTGGGAGCTGAATCCAGATTCTCTCCAAGTACAGTGAGAACTCCTAACACATGAGCCATATTTCCAGGCCCATAATTTATACTTCTAGATATCTTAAATATTAACTGTCTCCTTTTCTCTCTCCCAGATAGTGTATTAGAAACAGAAGCTGCCCGGCATCAATGAGATTCTGTAGCCTGAAGAGGAAGGAAAAGGCCCACACATTTGCAGGCCTTATGCCCTCATCTCTAGCTGTCACAAATAACTGGATATTGTATAAAATATTTTATGTAGTAAATTTGAGCAAGATAAACGATTCCTGAAAACTATCGTTAAACTTATGGAAAAACAGAGTTGCCATGTTTTTCCCCTTTAAAGGGAAGATTGACTTGTAAGAATTATGTCTTCTCACCTTAGTCATGTCAACATGCTCTTTATTTATGTCTCCCACTTGTTCTTTTATCCCTCAGAAATAAGCCGTGACCACCGGTACCTAACTGTGTAAACACACCCCAGTGTCCTGGGCTGAGAAGCATGGACCAAGTTCTTCTCCGTGGCTCCCCGGAGCTGGTTTGCACCTGTTGGGCAGCAAATGCCTGCGGCTTGTTACTGAACTAACAGACTTAGTGGGAAGCTTCCAGATGCCGAGTCGAGGTTGAATCCTAGTTCAGCGTGGGGGTGTTTTCCACACCTTGATAACTTTAGCAGATGGCTTTCCCAGAGTGCGGGAACACTCCCGCGGAAAGACGTTTTCTTCAAAACAGGCTACTGGAACCAGAAGAAATTCGAAGAGAGAAAAGTGAAAGCCACAAATCAACAGGCTCACACCTCAGAGTCACTGTAATTAAGACACAGTTCTTGTGGCACGCCCTCCCGTAGAACCAGCAGATCACATAACCTCGGGTCAAAGTAAGGAAATATGAGGCCAGCTATTTGAATGAGGGACACATTTTCCCTCAAAATACGGGCTGACTTTTAGGCCACAGGTGTCTAGGTAATTGCTGTGCATTATGTATATATCATATTTAACAGGCCTTGTACACACATTTCCACCTGGGTGGAAATGAGCGGTCCAATCTCCATGCTTCACCCTTACTATGGGGTGTACCAGAGTCTGCAGGGTTTAATAAGGCTTGGCACATGGAAAGAGCAGGCCTTCCTGACCCCCTCCTCCTCATTCTGCTGTTGATTACTGGTGAGAAGAAGGTAAATCATTTGACCCAGGCATGTGTGTGTTTTCTGCGTAGAGCTCAGTGCTCCAGAGCAGGCCCTGTGTGAAAGGGAAAATCTGAAGTCTGTGCCTAACCAGAGGAAAGGTGAAAGTGTAAATGTAGACTTTATAATTCAAGGGGAGGAAATAGGTTTGGTTGGTAAGGTCTGGGGTGCCATCTTGAAAGGGGAAGTGAATTACAAAAGAGCAAAGCAGATTATTAGAGCGCACTTACCCTGATGCCCACGGGAAAGCCAAGCTTCCTCTCTCTCCTGCCAGAAGTTGAATGCCAGGGTGAATGGCAGAACATGGCCTCAAATGTCACAGTGTCTTACTAGAGTAAATTGTCTGCTTATAAATCTATAATCCTCTAAGTTTCTTAAGTGATTTAATGACTTTTCTAAGATGAAAGAGATGAGATTGTTCAATTAAAATTACAAACTTAGAGCTGTGAGAGATGGCTCAACAAGACGGACACCCTGAGCTGGATCCCTGGGACTTACCTGAAAGAAAAAGAGAAGAGATGCCTATAAGTGGTCCCCTAATCTACACAGACACATGCGCACCCGAGTATGTGCGCACGCGCGCACGCATGCGCATAAACACACACACGCACACACACGCACGCGCGTGCGCGCACACACAAATACACATAAACACACACGGACACAAATTAATAAAAATAGAAACTCAGAGGCACATAAAGGGAAAAAATATCTCCAAAAATATAATTCAGTAAGTACACTGTATTTTAATTTGATGATGTTGGTAACTAAGAAGTAATGGAAATAAATTGCTTTAAAAAATTCTTACTATCAAGTCAAGACAAAAACTTCTTACTCTGAGGCCAACTCAAGCTTTTGTGAGTACTGCCCCTGTGATGTGTTTTTATACAAAAACTTTAAAAGGATTTTGGGAGATGAAACTGATTGATAATGGAAGTGAAACCCTTCTTTCTGATATCCCATGAATTAGCCCAAATTCCCATCCTATATTTAGCCCCTGCCTCTGCTATGTAAATTTGAGGTCTTCATCTATCCTAGTGTTGGCTTAGCAGTGCAGTGTCCAAGCCACACACACAGTTAGTTGGGAAACACCAGCACGTGCTTGGTCCTATCTTGACCTCTCCGGTTGCTTGAGAACAGCCTCCGTAGTGTCCTGGAACATACGGAACGTGAGACACTTGCCAAGTGGTTCTACTCCCCCAAGCCTCATGCTCTTCGACGGGAGGTAAATACTGGATCTTTGGCTAAACATTCTCAAGGTTAGCAGAGTCATCCAGACTACAGTGTCTGGAACCAAGTCAGTTAGGCCCTCAAACGGGGCTGTGGTGAAAACGATAGCGTTTGTGGAAAAATTTGGTAACAGTAAAAACTTTCTGAAGATACAAAACCAAAAAGGAAACTAGAAATTAAATGCAAAAAGAATCTGAGCTATTTCTGGTACCGTCAGCCCTTGCCACACTCTATGGCTTTGCCACAGTCTGGCTCCAGAACACACTCCATGCCACATGGGTATCTTGCCATAACATGAAACATCAACACATGTTCCCTGAAACACCTCATCTCAGACTTTAGACTGTTGTATGTTATTAACTGGAGTGAGTTCACTAGGCAAGGCAAAGTTTTCTACTTCTACAGAAGTATAGTAGAACAGTTATGGAACACATTTTTAATATGTCCCTGTAGCCATTCCTCAGGACGTAGGGTATCAAAACAGTATGTGCTTACATGGTAATAGAATAACTTTCAGGATTATTGTTTGAATTGCTGACTTGAGTTTCGTTTAAAAAAAAAAATCACGACACAAATTTAGCTTGAGAAGAGGATAGAATTCCCAACCGTGTTTTAAATGTCCCCAAATGTGTCTGCAAAGGAGTGTTCCCACCATTGATGGTGAAAGATCAAAATGCTGACTCCCCTCTGAGGAAAGACAAGATTTGTCTACATCCTCCTCTATCAACTATTCAGCCAAGATTTACTCCTTTATGAAACGTAGGCGGGCATATTAATCTCCTGACTTTATAAATGCCCTTCCATCGTTAACAGGAAAGAAAAATTACACGTAAGCCACGCAATTATATCATAATGCATTTCTTTATGATTTCTTCTCGGTACCTGACTGATATAGCTATCTTATATACCTATATGGTTGTCTGTGCATGAAATACCTGGAAGCAGTGGATTGTGGGAGGAGAGAATGTAAGAAGCTTGGCTCTTGATAGCTAGGGTATGCCGAAGCCAACTTCTATACACCGCTGGGTTTAAGGAGTTTATTCTGCAGTGAAAATTAACAGATATAAATATGCACACCATACATGAATTCTCTTCCCATAATCATAAACACAACTTCTCATATTTAAATTCATAAAAGTACCTTAAACGTATTTGTTTTTCTGCAATCCAATGAGACAAATGAGAGACCATGTTTCAAAGACACTTGGAGATGCCTTGGCCAGGAGCATCTAAACCAAACGTATAAACTAAGGACCACAGATAACTATGTTATGTCCCCACTTTGTTAAAGTATTGCATTCCAGCATACTCACTGATGTGGCTTAAAAAGATATCTGGGCCAAAGTGTATTTCAAGGTAGTGTGTTAAAGAGGCCTAGGAGTCATTCGCACATTCTCCAGCCATAGACCATCTCACATGAATAAAAAGAAGGGCTCAGGTCATAGACAAGGACCTGGACAAATGAATGCAGTTAACTCTCCATCTTTCCTACCACTGAACTGTTTAGCAGGCTTGTCAGTGGAGTGGGTGACCACCACTCAGCTGTAAAGGGACCCTGTGTTAGCAGGCATGTGGAAACAGATTAATGTTCCCACCTTCTCTCCTGGTGCAGCACATATGGAAAGTTATACCATCCATGCAATGTATTGAAAGGATCTGTTAACATTTAAAGCCCCTTTGTTTGTTCACAGGGGCCAGAGACATCAGAACCTACCCTGAGGCCTCTGAGGAGGAAGAAACTCACAATGTTTTCATGACATCCGTTTGTAGCATTTGAGCTAAGGATCTCAGGGATTGGATATTCAAAAAGACCTTCCTAGTAAGGACCATTGCGCTGCAGGTCCTTGGGATGTAGAATTTATAGACAAACTAAGGGCACTGGATTTTTGGCTTCTCACAATATAACCCCCTCTTTTAAATAGATTTTTATAACTTCATCGGAATAATTGAAAAGCTAGGGAAAATAGTCTTCTATGTCTTATGTTAAATGTTGTAAGGTCAGTATGCGTATTAGTGCACGAAAATTGTTGACTATGTGTGTATATTTTGGAGAATCAAAATCATTTATACAATCTAATAAATTGTTATAATGACTTTTTATTTGTTGGACTTCTGTCATGCCTAGTTCAGTTCTTTCTTATTTTTATAATGAGTCTTTAACGTGATGCTAGAACTCTATAGCTAATTAAATGTCAGAATAAACTTATTCTTTAGAAATAAGATCCATATCACCTAGATATAACTTCTTTAAGACTAAAGTAGATTAATGACATCATCAGTTGGACTCAGTGTGGATGAAATAAAATGATTATTCAAAATATTGAAATTCACTATTTTATGCTATTGTGTTTTAAATATAAAATATAAATATGTCATGTCTGACTTGTCCCATTAATAAATTATAGTGTCACATACTTTTCATAGAAATTACCATACGATCTTTGGAAAAAAGAAATATAAATATTATTTTTGTAAATACAATGTTCCTGTGATAGAAGTATATTCTCAGAAGGCAAGGAGTTCTTGAGTTGAAAAAAATGTCTAACATCAATATGTACTGTTTTATGATACTTGTTCCATGTCTTAATAAATAATACTGTTTTCTCAGTAATCATCTTAGGTATTCACAGAAATAATTTTGGAATATAAAAGAATGAAGAAATACTTCTCAGACTGACTTTTGAGCCAATTATGGCATAGAAACAAAAGACATTAGGAAGTTAGTAAGAGTTATTGTTAACACGCACAGTAATTTAGGGAGCATCTGGGTTTAAAAACAATTCAGTAAAATTTAAGTCATATTTTAATATTGTTGCTAGAATATTGATAAAATAGTAGAATTAGAATATTCTAATTCTACTCCTCAAAACCACTCCTGAAACTTCTTGCAAATAGGGGGTTCCTATGTTTAACTGTATATGTAAATATTTTTATAATCTAGAATACCAGAGTGCCTTATAGCTTCTTTAATGGTCATCATCAAGTACCTGTATTGACCTTAAACTTTGCTTTTTAACTTTCTACAAAAAGAAGATATATGTACTGTGTCGAGAACAAGATTCTTTTCCCTAAAATTCAATCTCCAAACAAGTACCCAGAGCTTCTTTAGATCCAAGCCGTCTGTTGACAGGAGAATCACTTACCCTCATAATAGTCTCTGTCAAGAACATCCAGGTCATTCTTTCACACACTCAACTTTTCTCTCCTCCTTCCTCCCAGCTCACAGTTTCAGAAACAATGCTCTGGCAGATGCAAACAAAGCTATCAGTTAGATGCAGCCTCCCTTGGTGCACTCTCACAGGTGGAAGCTTAAGGTTACCTGCCTGTTGTCCATATTCTGTTGCTTACTATGCTTTTGACTGATGGAAATAGTCACTTTTCCAGAGTCCCTAGAGCCCGTGATGATAATGTAAGTAGACTAGCCAGAGTTCACTCTAGCAGAGCACCGAATGGAATTCAAGATCACACCATGAGGATTATAGGCCTCTCTAGATCCTGAGAAAGCCGGGAAGGACTTTTGAAAAGTCCCCAAGCAGCTTCATGTGAATAGCTGAGAGCATCTAGATTTCCTGCAACTTCAGAATACCATAGTTCATACCTTTCGTGGATTCTAGTTTTCTCAGGACAAACTTTAAGTTTCCCATCTTCGGGACCAGGGAGATGACTCGGCAGTTAAAGGCATTGGCTGTGCTTCCGAAGAACCTGGGTTCAAGTCCCAGCACCTGCACAGCAGTTCACAACTCTCGGGAATTCAAGTTCCAGGAGATCAGACTCCCTCACAAAGACATACCTGCAGGCCACATACAATACACATAAAAATTAAATAAATGAATATTTAAATTTGCCTCGTCTTCTGGTTTCTTTTGATTTCTGTATCCTAAAAGATTAAGAGCAAGGCAGCATGTCGTGACGAATGCAGTTAGAGGAAGAGAAAGAATCCAGGTAAGAAAACACAAGGAGCAGCATGACGCCATACTGTTTAGTACTAGGCAAGAATGGGAAGGATAATAAAGTCCTGAAAGTCAATTGTCTTAGGAACTTGGCCACACTGCTCACTTTCAATATGGCTCCAATCAACACATTATGGAAAATAAGATGAAATGGATGTTCTCAGATTAGGTCAAAGTTACATTTCTCTTAATGGAACAGTATCCGATCAGCCCACTTCTCTGCCACTCAAGTCAGCAGGAGGGGATGGATTTCCTTCTGATCATTTGCTTTTACCCCTTTTGACCCTGTCCTAGTTAGGGACAAGTAAGAGTAGAGCAGAAAGTCATATGAACTCCACCACAATGAAATAAGAACTCCACACAGGCGCGCGCGCGTCTTTTAAATGGTGGTGTCAGTTTCCCTTGATTAATTAAATAGCTATATATCTACAAACACACTCCTGAGTTGTTTGTTGAATGCTATGCATTTTAATGGAGCGCCCTTACCTTTATTCTAAGAAGAACTTTCTGCCGTTTAGTAAAACTGATATTGTGAAGCCAGAGGGTCCTGGGCTCAAATTCCATCCAGGAATGCTTGCACGGGACACCTTCATATGTTATTGGTTACCAGGCTCTAAGCTCTAATTTTCTTTCTTTCTTTCTTTTAAAAAAAAAGATCTTATTGGTGACCCAAAGGCCTTTACTTGTTTTTCTAGTAACATAAGGGGAAGGTGAGTGGGGAAAGTATGTGGTTTGGGGGATAAGTCACAGGGATTTGCATTTCAATAAACTAGATTCCTATCTAGGATTTCCTCTTCATCCTGACTTTTTTTTTTTTAAGGCCTGGGATGAATCTTCTTAAATTTTAGTTAGTTAACTAACCTTTCAGTTTATTTTATTTTTTTCCCTAATTGTGACTACTTTAAAGTGGCAATTTTGTATGGAAAGTTGAAGGGGAGAGAGAGATCAAATCTCAAGCAAACAAAGGAAGCATGAGAGAGACAAAAGAAAAGAGAGAAAAAGTGGGGGAAAGGTAGAAACCCAGGAAAGACACTATTAGCAAGACTAAGTGTTTAAAGGAATTTACCAGCATGATTTCTTCAGGATATATTTACCAAGGAGGCACAAAAGTTTCGTTTGGTTTTAATGAAAGCATGAATGTTTATGATAGGTTTCTCTTAAATCATTTTAATAATCCTTGTTGTGGGCTGCATGTGTGTGTGTGTGGAAACAATTATCGTGTTAACACGGGATTCATAGCTAACTTGTTTGCAAAGACCCTCAATAGCGATGCCATTTCCTCTGTAGGAGATTTAGCACTGCACACTCCGAGTTTAAATATCTATATCAGAAGTAATAGGAGAAACATGTGTTCAAGCACCTTGCTTTGCATAACAATTCATTAAGGTACAAAAAAATATAAGCAGACAACGTCAGGCTGGCTGGTGTTAAATATTTGCAGTGTAGCATTTACTCACTGAAGGAAACCAGTATGTATTTAGACCAAGGGATTGGATGTGGTAAGTTAGATGTGTAATGAGAACAACACTTGTTACAAGTGTTCCCAGTTAAGAAGTTATGTAGAGCTTGGAAACATGGCACCTGTATGTTGCATGATGGGCCTGTCCTTCCTCCAAACCAAAAATAGGCAATATTCTCTCTGATGGATGAATTCTGGATTGTCCTGAATAAACTTCCGTCACATTTTTTTTCTTTCTTTTCTTGCCCCATCCTTTTCTTCCAGTGTTCTCCTTTCTACTTGTGGACATATTCTGATTCAACTTGAAAATAACCGAGTCAACCTTAATTCCCATGAGAAATATTTTATATCGTCCTCTAGATGAGGCTAGACCCTTTTCTTGTGTTCCCCTAAGTAAGATTTGTTTTTCTTCTAATATAGTAACACTTGTTTTTCTTCCAACTATAGATCTAATTAAATAGGATTAACTCTTTAATTTATGTCCTCTCAACTAAATGATGAAGAGAAGAGAAGAGAACGCACGTGGAGCACCAAAATATCGGGCTGCCACTCATACAATAGAGTCCCAAGGGAGAATCCGGAAATATTAATGAAAAAAAAGTACAGATTACTGGGCCCATGGAGCAGCCATAAAGTGACTTTGGGTTCAGTAGCAAAGCAAAATGCTTGCAATTTCAACATGGCCATCATCATTCAGTTGACAGGAAATAATGGGTTTGAAGAGAGGGTCCAAAGTCACCGAGCAAGCTGTACAGAGATGGGGTAGTTTGAAGATTCAATCGAGGTCCACTTTCTTGACCTCTCCTGAATTCTACCCTAGCACA
This sequence comes from Rattus norvegicus, assembly GCF_021556685.1. Taxonomy (NCBI): domain Eukaryota; kingdom Metazoa; phylum Chordata; class Mammalia; order Rodentia; family Muridae; genus Rattus; species Rattus norvegicus. The sequence goes on along the minus strand of NC_141550.1, from coordinate 24,944,523 downwards.
TATGTAAACACACAGACACACACACACATCAGAGCTTTTTAATTAATTAATTTGTATATGTAAAGGACAGTTGAGCCATCACAGAGATGTTTTTCTAACTGAACCAGCTTCTTATTCTATCACTTAGATCATAAAGAACCCTTGTCAACATCACCAACTCCTTTCCAAGGAAACTGGCGCCATGACATCTGAGCAGGTGCGAGTGTTTTTGAATTAGACGCTACATAAATGACATCTGGGCTTGTCTAATACTAATGGAGAAATTATTTCCATTTCAATTGTGATTGTGCACAGTTGTGATTGTGTGATGTTAGGGCTGATGTCTTTCTACTTGCTGAAAAGCTGCATAACTGTGAATACTTCTAATGAACCATGATTGGTATACGTGCTCTCTCATTCCTGATGCCAGGGGTACAATGTTTCCCCTGATTCAGTGCAGGGCTAACTCTCCAGCATCTCTTTCATTCATGCGTTTCATCAGACTAACGTACCTGCCCTGTCTTCCCGGCTTGAGGAGAGTGTCTAACCCTGGCCAGGTACTGCTTCGTGCTAAACATGTTCCTTCTGCCAATTTATTCATGGGGCATATTCACCTGTACTTCACAGACATGAGAGACTACATTGCTAAGTTAGGAAAAAACTTCAGAGGATAGTGAACCTTCGCATGGAAAGATGACTTTAGTGAGCTGTGAATTCTATTTGTAATAGGACATGGGCAATGACTAGAAAATACAAATAAAATGGAGGGAAACTAAGGCAGGAAATGGTGACCATAGGGCTATTGACAACACCAACAGTGACCAAGAAATGAGCATGGACTGCAGACTAGAGAGACTACTGTTTCCAGTAAAATTGCAGTTAATCCTCTTGTTAATATGCTGTGTGTAATAAGTGACATACATATGTCTATATATATGACACATATTTATGTAATTGTAACAAATAAACTATTATTATTCAATTTATGATGGGAAGATTGAGGACCAAAGGATCAATTTAATTAAATTATCTAAATCAGTGGTTCTCAACCTGGGGATCACGAACATGTTAGCAGTCGAACAAACCTTTCACAGGGGCTGCATATCAGGTATCCTGCATATCAGGTATCTACATTATATGATTCTTAACCATAGCAAAATTACACTTAAAAAGTTGCAACCAAGTAATTTTATGGCTGGAGGTTACTGCAACATGAGGAACTGTATTAAAGGGTCACAGCATTAGGAAGGTTCAGAAGCACTGGTCTAAATAAAGTCTCTTGGCCACAGTGTTTTTAGAGGTAGAACTGTGAACCTGAATTGCGTAGTAAAGGAACCAGAGAGTGAATTGATGTTGGAGGTTTCCAGTCCAAGGTACATATGACACAATAACCAAGGAATTATCTAGAAGCCTTGTTTTACGTGGATGGTGCCTGATTATAGGAATTTAGGGCGACAGTGACATAGGGTTTTTGTAGAAGAATGGTTTTGCCAGGCCTTGCTGAAGCAGGCCCGGGTAATATGTTTTTAGGAAGCAACACTACTTGCATGAGTAGCTCACTATTGAGTCTGTGTCTCTTGCAAGATGATCAGAACCAGAGTTGGTGTGGATTAGCTGAAGAATCACAAAGCAGGCAATTTAACTGGTAGAATTACTCACAAACAGTAATGTGAGATAACGTTAATTTAACCGTAGTTCTTTTTAAAGATGAACCAATCCATACAAAGTAACCCTAAGCAAAACGGGTAATTCATTCTTTTTAAAATGATAAGCTTCTGAGTCATTGTTTTGTAGGAAATTCAAGAGAAGCTAACACTACTAGGAAAGTAAGAGGAAAAAAAAAGAAAGAAAAGGAAAAAACCTGAATTTGGACTTTGCTTTCTTTTCATTTTGATTCATGAAGCCCAGTCTCAGAAGTAAGTTATTGTTCATATCAACTAAAGAGAGAGCATTGGGAATGAGATAAGAAAAGAACTAAAAAGCACATTTGGAACTGGCTTGCCCAAGACTGTGTGTTTTTATCTTGAAAAAAAAAAATCTATTAGGACTCCACCATTGTACAAATTCCACAGTTCTTTTATTTTATAAAATAGAAAATGATTGCAATTTTGTGTAATGTATTGTGCAGGTTTAATAGGATCCTACTCTTGCCGAGTACCGTAGTGACAAATAAGCGCAATAGAAAATTGCTGACACAACGGGAAACCGCTAGTTCAACATAAATGGTTTCTGTAAATAAATCTAGTGTAATTTCCCTATACATCTTGACTGCTGCTCTCAGCTCTGCTCACAGCAGAGCAGCGGTGCGGCGCAGCGCTGGCAAAAGGCCGGCTTTTGGCTTCTCTAAGCACTGAACACGTAGCTGTTTCGGCTTTCTTCCCCCGCCACACCTCTCCAATGAAAAGTGAGACGTAATAGGGGCTCCAGATTTGGGTTTCTTTCCCAAAAGCCCCTGATGGAAGACTGCAGACAGATGACCCCAGAAAACATAAAAACAACCCAGAAAGGGATCAAGGCTTTAAAAATCAGCTTTTCATTCTAATAGGGGTAAGGTCAAATAGGTACTAATTCTGCAGTCTTTTCCTGTGTTTGTTCATAGCTGACACTTGTTAGAGTAAACGACAGTTGTATTTTTCCCTAAATTCATTAAATAAAAGACATAAATGAGGAACCAGTCTACCATATCTGTGGGTTCTGTATCCAGTCAATCACAGATGGTAAATGTAGTCAGGCCATGGGAATTACATCTGGATTAGACCAGTGGACTTTTGTTACCTTTCCCTAATCAGTAAGTATAACGACCACTTAAACAGTATTTGCATTTTATTATATGTTTTGATAGTTGGTTTTAATATCAACCTGCCATAAATCAGAATCACCTAAACAGGAAGCCTCATCTAAAGAATTGTACTAATTGGTGTGGGAAGACACACTGTGAGGGTAGGGTGGACTTCCTGTAGCAGCCCGGATGTGAAGGGCGTGGCAGAAGGAGGATTCTTTGACTCTTGCCCACTCACTCTCTTTTGCTGCAGTTGGTTGACCTTCTTGCTGCTTTGGGAGGTCCCTTCACTACTGTCAAAATCAATGTTTCCAGGCTTCCATTACCGACTAAGCACCAAGGGCTCTCCACCAACATTCCGCAGTTTGGCACCCAGTTTGATAGATCGGGCAACCACTAGGTTCTCAACCTCTCACATGTGGGACAGCTATTTTTACTATTAGACATAACCTGTTATCTATCTATCTATCTATTATCTATCTATCTATCTATCTATCTATCTATCTATCTATCTATCTATCTACCTATCTATCTGCAAACTAGTTATGTTCCTCTGACGAATACTGGCTAATAATTATAAATAATCTAGAGATGATTTAAAGTTACAATAGACAAGAACAAGAATAATGTGTTAGGTTGCATTTAATTGTGCATACTTTTATACAAGACTCAAGGTACCATAAGTTGTTATATTGAATAGGTGAGATCAGAATCAAACTTTCATGTACACTGAAGATTAAGTGTATTTAATATAAAAGAAAATATTCTAAATATATCCTTAAAGTCTTATCATTTGATCATTGATACCAACTAGATTTGGATATAAATAGCAAAGGCAAAATATATGATCTTTCTTATTTAAAAATATATATTTGGTGCTGTTACAGTCTGGCTCTGCTAAAAGATTTGGCAGTAATTAGATGCAAAGAAAGCAGACCTGGAGTTTAGAAGATATACTTTGGAGAAAGACATCGTTTTACTTAGAAATCAAGCAAAATATTAAAAATAAGACTAAAATTTATTTTCTGAGTCATAATCATTAAACCTTTCCTGCATGATCCATTTGTGTTTGCTGTTATGTTGGCTACTGTCGTTTAAAGATGGGTGCCCCCTTATCTGAAGGACTTATTACCTGGAAGAAGCAGGCTTCATAGCAGAGGTGAGAAGCCATGAATCAGCCAGCACACCTGATGGGTTGCATGTGGTCATAAACATAACCAGATTGACTGTATTGTGAGGAAATGTGCATTTGGTCACTTTGTTCTGCCTGGAAAACACAGAGAAGAAAAGGAAGAAATCACATGAAGAAGGCCAAAGGCAAGACAGAACCGAAACATAAAGAATTGTGCACTAGAAATCAAAAGGGATTTTGTTTTCTATGATGCCAAGAAGCACATGAAGATGCCTACACTTTAGAAAGAATCCAGTGCCCCAAGTATGGGGGATGGGCTGGATGAGACAGGGGATGAGACAGGAGCAGAAGGCATCTGGAGCCCAATGTATCAATTCAGGAAGCAATGCTAGGTAGTGAAAATGGCAATGGCAGAAAGGCTGAGGGCATGATGACAAAATGCAGATGACAAAACTTGAAAGCTTTGCTATTGTCATTCAAGAGATCAACAGGGCTAACTCTACTCCCTATGACATTCTTTTTTTTTTCCTATGACATTCTTGCTTGAGTGACAGACCATGATTAGGTGGCATTCCTTGCAACAGGATTAGAAGGTGTTAATAGTCAATGAGCTTAGCTATGGGTGAAGTTCCTCAACAGTCCTTAGAGCATAGATTTCCAGGAAAGTTGAACCATGTTTGAGGTCGGGTGAAGAATTCTTGAGTGACCTTGTGCTTCCAAAAGTGATTGCAGTGCATCCTGCAGCAGACCACTCTCTCACAGGTGTCTACCTCTACTGTCAAAGTTCTTTTTTCAGACCTTCCAAACTTCTGGTAGCTTCTTTCCTGAGACTTGTTAAAACATCAGGCCATTAGAACAGATTTTCAAAGGTTTTAGAAACAAAACAGAAACTTTTTCCCCTGGAAGACTTTGTTCTGAAACATTCCAAAGTTCTAACAGTAGCAAAACACAAGCAAAGTCTGTGCTAGAAACAGGAATTACATCAGGCCAGAGATGTTTAACTTTATTTATAAGCTCTTCACCCAGCAAAGACAAAGGCTGGACAGATCTGCTGTCTATGGTGCTGTAGAAGAGTATGAAACCATTTATCGATTTATGAAATTCATCAAGTCAATTAATAGATGGCAATGGTCATTGTCTAGTGTTTGGGGATAGAGAGAGGGATGAACTCGGTCTTTGGAAAGGAGGAAATAAAAGAATTCTTAAAATCCACTTGAGGGCTGGAGTTCAGAGTCACCATCTGTCTTGTTTCCTTTCTATTGCTATGAGAAAACATTGACCAAGAACCACTTAGAAAGAAATGTTGTCATCTTATAACTCTCAGGTCATAGTTCATCACTGAGAGAAGTCAGGTCAGCAGCTCAGTGCAGGAACATGGAAGGAGTGATTGAAGCAGAGACCATGGATGAACCCTGATTACTGGCCTGCCACTACTTGGTTACTTAGCTACTTTTCTTGTACAACCTAGGGATGACACTGATCCCAGTGAACTGGGCCCTCCTGAACAAATATGGAATCAAGAAAACATCCCACAGATGTGCCAACAGGTCAATCTGATTGTGGCAATTCCTTAACTGATGCTCTCTCTTCCTGGGTTACTCAAGTTTGTGTCAACAAGCATTAATCAGAACACAATCTTAATCGACCTTTTGTGTAAAGGTTAAAGCCATTTTCTTTTACTTTAATCTTCCTTTCACATTACTTCACAAAATTTAAGACAAATATGGCATCAATGTATCCAAAGGGAAGGAAGCAATGATGGAAGAAAGAAAATAGAGAAGAGGACAGATGGTAACCTGAAGTGGGCATCAACACAATGTTTATGGCTGTCAGCGTTCACCTTGTATTATTGGCATATTCTAGGTTGTAGAAACAAATTATTTTAGCTGGGAAATTTGTCAAGAATTCACCCATTCTTTCTTTCTGGCTTACCATGGAATTCTTCTGGGCTTGACTAAAAGTTTCTAGGGGCAATGCTGTGACACTGTGTCTGTTCCTATACATTGTTTTTATCTGAGTGAGCATTATGTATATGTTGGCTGCTTAGAACACAGTGTAGTGTGTGCTTTCCAATATGGCAAAACAAAGAATATAGGGCCTTGCTCAAAAACAACCACCTCTTGAGATAGTGTTTGTAAGTCACTTACATCTCTGACTAAACCATACCCAGAGGTCAGTGCAGTTTTGAGTCCAGTCATTCGTTTCTTCAATACTTATACTATATATTTTATATAATGCATATTACATAGTATAATATAAAGCTATATGCTTATAGCTTAATAAAAGTTGTCATGATAAGAGCAAGCAGATATGTGCAGAATCCATGCCAAAACATAGAGTTTCTTTTTTCCCAGGAGATTATGTGAACACCATGATGTAAGACAGTTCATTTGGGAGATTCCAATAAAATCTGTTGTTGAGTAAATTTGCTGTCAGAGTCCAAAATGAAAAGGCTTTGAAAGAGTCAGCAAGGACATTCATGGCAAAAAGAACAGATTTCCACATTACATGTGTTGTTAGAAATAAAAAGAATCTCAGCAGCCCTGAGCAGCTGTAGAGGTGTGGAGGAGATGGTAGCTTGTGAAGAGCGATCTCCCCAGGGCTCCAGACACAGAGGCCAGACCTCCCAGGAGCTCTGCTTCATGCAGCTGTGCCACAGATGGGGAGAGTCTTGCTCCAAGAAGATGATCAGAGTCAAGAGACAAATGAAGGAGGTCTGCCACTGTGTCCCTTTGAAAGCCACTAGAATCACCTTTGCTGCCCTGCCTGACTCTGGCTGAATTTAATGGTCCTTATGTAGGCTTTATTTCTACCAGAGGTGTTGGGCTCCTGAGGGTCTTTAGGGTCTTCTACTTGGCTCATTGATTTATTGTTCTTTGTCTTCTCCAAGAATAATCCCTCTACTCATGTTTGCATCTGTTACCAACAAGCATGAAAACCTCCCGCCCAATACTGTCAACGGCAAAAACTGTACTTGCTGTCCAGCGAAGCACACTTAAGTAACTTCTGATTATAAGTAGCATTTCTAATACTTTCAATATTCAATATTAAATACTGGTAAAGTATTTTGAATTGTGCAAAAACATCATACATATTACATATTCAACTCCCCCCCAAGGAATTCTGTTAGAATATTACTGATTTTATTAAATGAAAATCTAATATGACTAAGAAATTAAATAGTGCCTCAGGTCATACAGTTCATGAACAGGCCAAGACTCAAACCTATATCTGGCTTACAGTAAATACTATAGACTTTGCTACCTCTGCCCCCTGATGGAAAAAATTCATTTGTGCCATATTAATCACTCTGATGAGGTTAATGTTCTGTACCCAAACAGTAACTGTGGCTAGCTAGGTTCACTCCAATCCTTCTCATGTAAAATATTATTACTGTTAGTTCAACTCAAAACAGAAGACTACATGATAATAAGTAGCTAGCTTAATGGATATTGTAAGTTGAGTTCTCTTAACAATCACCAGAATCTTTAAAAATGGTTTTGTTAGTCCCTTAGACCTCTCAGGCCTTTATTTCCAGTTACAACTCTCACTGTAGGAGAAACAACTTTCTTAATTTTTGTCAGTTTTTTCTTCTCATTATAGTGGGGTTATCCATGCACATCTAATACATGTTCCTTTTAAATTTTATATCAAAACAATCATTTTATTAATAAATTACAAAAATATTAAATATATTCCCCACTCTCATTTTTTTCCAGGGATGACATCTTTCATAACCATTCACAGTATCATCAAAGCAGAGCTTATCATGTGGTCCTGCATGAGCAGGAGAAAAGCCTTTCCTAGCCAGCCACTGCGCCTATCTCCTAACATTTATTAAACAGGTCGCATTCAATCCTTCAATGGATGTATAAGGCTGCCATAGAAGACTGAGCACTTGGTTGTGCCCAGCTGAGACCAGCTAGAATCAAGGTGACTTAGCAACAGGAGAGGGAATGAATGTCCTAAGACTTGGGGAACATTATTACACTTCCTTTTCATGGTAAAACCTATTAATGTGATGTCTTTGCTCAGAAGGCTTTATATAAGAAAGCTTTCCACCCCTTCTACTTTATTTCCTGATGGATGCCCATTGTAAAGGATGAGTAAAAGAAATTCTTGATTGTGTTTCTTTATTTGCCGTACTTCAATCTCCTTGCTAACGTGGAGTCAGATGTTGAAATGGTAACACACTAATGAGGCTATCACGCTACAAAGAATAGAAAGCTTTGTATTAGCTCATGGTTTCAGGTCGGAGTTGGTAGTTCCCATTGCTTTAAAGCTGTAATGAGTCATCTCATCATGAGTGGAGAGCGTATGGCCAAGAGAGCTGCTCACGTCATGACTAGATGAGTCAACAAGGCAGGCACCTTGGATAGGTAATCCCTTTGGAAGACATGGACCCCAAGTACTAACTTCTTTCCTAGAGGCAAACATATTCAAGTTTCTACCAGTTTCCAAAACCATCATGGGGCCCAAGCTCTTAACACAGGGGCATTTTGGAGTCTTTCCAGATTCAATGTATAGCCTCCAGTCTCCTCTGAATGGTCTGCTATTAATCTGTTTTGTGTGTGTGTGTGTGTGTGTGTGTGTGTGTGTGTGTGTGTGTGTCCCAGTGCAGGTGTTTCTATGAGCTTTTAGACTTAACATACAGAGTAGGCATGAGCTTCCTTTTTGTTAGTAAATCTATGCTATATTTTGCTCATCAGTGCCTCACAAAGGAGATTCATAACATTTCCATGGTTTATGATTTTTTTAAAAAAAAATTGAGTGCAATAATATTTCCCAAGCTTCTCAGTTGCACATTTCGTGGCCCACGTGTGCACTTGGTCGTGTATCCAAGAGCATGTCAAATGGATACTGCAGACACCATGTTGGTTGCCTCTGGGTTGGTTTCTCTTTGTGTTTGAGCTGGTTTTAGTGGACTGAATCTCTTATACTTTTTAATTTAAATTTGAATTAGAGAAACATGTGGGTAAATATAGCCACACATTTACACCTAGGATTATGAGTTATAGCTTTATGTACTGCTTATAGGAACAAACAGCATTTCCTTCACACTGATAATTTTGCCCGAGATATGGGGGTATAGCATATTTCTCCTTCACTTTTTCTCCCTCACAACTGTAGCTTCTTATTCTCTTACTGTATTGATTAATAATACATTCAAGGTAATGTAGTTACAGTACTATAGAAGACGCTATCAAGGTAAGATGCCAGTCCAATAACAGACAATAGCATCACTGAAGAGAAGTTTTTCTCCACCCCACTCTGTGCTTTCTCTCATTACAGTTTGTAATTACACTGTGTTCATATCATTCTTTGTTATTCTGCTTTCTCTCTGAGAAACCTCACTGAGTTTCAGGTCTGTAGGGAAACCTATACTTAAGGCTTGCCTTGCCTTGCTGTTGCTGTGTGTGCTTATCTGAAGCTTCTTTTCTAACTGATCTCAAAGGAAGATGCACTTTTCTTGACTGTTGTTTGCTTGCTATTACTACCTAGTCCAAGTTGACACAGAACTCCCTGCTCAACCCATATTGGGTTCCCACTCACAATCCTCCTGCCTCAGACTCCAAAGGGCACTGGTATACACTGTCATATTGGGTCGCTAGTTAAATCTTCATACCTCTCTGCAGTCTGGCCACGAGCTCTAACCCTTCCTTGACTGGACAGCAGAGGAAATTGTCATGGATGTGTATGAGTACCCTTCATAAGGTAGCATTTCTTAATTCTGGCAGACAGCCTGGTACTGACATTTTCAATGTGTGGTTTCATGTCTTTCCCACAGTCCTACACTGCAGGACTTGTCTGATCCATGTCCATCCTACCGCTGTGGTACTCCCAAGACAAGCCCTAATTGGTAAGAAGTGAGGTTCTAGGGTATAGGTCAAGTGGCACATGAAGGGGCAGAACAGACTATAGAGCACTATATGCCTTATACTAGTCCTAGATTCCAGAGAGACAAGGGAAGCACCTCATAGGTGAGCTTCTGAGACGAGAGCTCAATCAGCAGAGATAAGGAAGAGAAGACTGGAAGACTTTGGGGCTCTCACACAAATAGCTTTCCTGGGGTGAGTTAATTAATAGGGTATGAGTTCTAAGGAGTCACATGGTGCCTAAGAGGTGGTCACTGGAGCATTTCAGGGTGATCTGTATGACTTGGAGATGGAGTGGTCAGTGGAGGAAATCCAGTAGGCTATATCTAGTTGTCCCCACAGCTCAGAAGGAGTTACCATGAGGTGACTATGGAAGGAACACAAGTGGGTAGACACATGGAATAAGTGGAAAGACATAAAGAATGGAGAACTGTCAAGAATGGCTCAACTCTGATCCTTGTATGTGGAAGGACTGATAATTCAAGATAGAGAGCAAGGCAAAATAAAATGATACAAATTCAGTGCAGATAAAAATGAAAACAGCGGTGTCTATGTTTTTGTGTGATGTTAAATGTGAACTTTATGCATGTAAAAGTCAACATCCATGAATCAAGAATCCTATATTCACAATATTTTGTTGGTTATCTTATGATTCATACTGTTTTCTGAGATAATTGGTACATGAAATCAGAAAACAATCTGATTATCTTACATAAGATTAGAGACTCATATGGTTTTGACCAACATAATACTTTCACTAGACCATGCATGGGTTTTCATGATTCTGGGCTCATTTTCTCAGATATGCTTTATGGTCTTTCGATGTATAATTTGAAATTGTTTTCTTTTTCGTTAAAGCTTCTAGAAGGAGAATTTTATGGCTGCTTTGTGGGGAATTGCTTGCTTTGTTCTCTTAGGGACTTTCCTACACGGGAGTTTAGTTTCCTTATGATTCAGTTCCTTGCTATCTTTCCTGTTCTTATTTCAGATATCTCATCTTCAGTAGTCCTGTGGTAGCTTATGGGTCATATCTGTTCAGTCTCTTCACTCCAGCAAGATAGTCTCATCCACTGTGCATTTTTGAAGAGATGTTATATTTTCAATTCTGTCTGGAATTCTGCTCCTTTATTGCACGTCTCTCCCAGTAGCTCCTATTGTTTAATTTTCTTTTGAGCTTTTTATATTTATATCAATTTTCAAGTTTTTTCTAGAAACATTTGGGTTTGTGACGTTATTTTCAGAAATATTTTGTTAATGGACTTCCTGTTTTGTGAACAGTGATTTCTGAAAGACCTTTACTCTTTTTGAGATAACGTTGTATGATGTTGGCCTTAATTGTTCTATTTTTTGCTATTTATTTTTCTCACAAACATAACTTTTATGAGACCATTTTACTTAGGGATTCCTTTGTGCTTTGATAAAGAAGTTCCTGGATGGCTTTAGAACTGTGTTCTGTTGTCTTTGTGAAATGTTTGAGGATATGCACTACCCCAGCACCACCCCCAACATATATAGTCACAAACAAACCTCTAGTTGTGGCTTGGTTAAGGAACAGAAAACATAATCTCAAAATAGTTTAGGAAACACAAAAGTCCCAAAACAACCAAATCAATGCTAAAAAATAAGAATGCTTTTTGGGATATTAAAGTTATACTACAGAGCTGCAGTAATAAAAACAGCATGGCACTGACACAGAATCAGACACAAAGATCAGTGAAGTAGAATTCCATATCTAGATATAAGTCCACACTATTAAAACTACCTGACTTTATACAGAGACAAAAATATACACACACATACATTAGAAAAAAGGCATCTTCAACAAATGGTCAAATGGAATAGTTACACATAGAAGAATGAAACTAAAAAATTATCTCTCACCCCCTGCAAAACTAAACAACAAACTGATCATATAATAAATGCCTGATAACCTGAATCTCCTTGAGAGAATTGAGATAATATTACTCAAATTATTAACACTGGAAAGGACTTTGTAAACAAGACCCGAGTTTGTAGAGTAGGCTTTAAGACCACCAACTGACAGATATAATTTCATGAAGTTAAAACTCTTCTATACATTAAAAATAGCATCTTATGAGTAAAGAGGCAGCTTACAGAACAGAAAAAAAATCGTTACCAGTTAAACATCTGTCTAGAATATACAAAGAATTAAAAAACTGAACACCAAGAAAACAAATGCCTAATTAAAAATTGGGGCATATATCTAAACAGAAAGGAGGAGAAGAAGGAGGAGGAGGAGGAAGAGGAGGAGGAGGGGAAGGAGAAGGAGAAGAAGAAGGAGAAAGAGAAGAAGAAGAAGAAGAAGAAGAAGAAGAAGAAGAAGAAGAAGAAGAAGAAGAAGAAGAAGAAGAAGAAGAAGAAGAAGAAGAAGAAACACAAATAGCTGAGAAATATTTCCTTTTAAATATTTTAATATCCTTAGTATCCACTTTCATAGTGCCACAAAGGTTCTACGGAGACTACCAGAAAATAACAATAATCAATAATTCAATATAGCAGTGAACACTAGAGTAACAACCAGCTTGGTAAGATATGGCCACCACTGTAGCAGTGGCTGAATATTATGGGAGTAACCAACCCCTTTCTAATTGGATTTAAGTCCCTCTGTACAATATGGATATCATATATGCATCTATTGATTGGACTAAAAACCCATGGCTTGCTTGGTCATAGGCTCTAGGGGAAAACCTAATATTATTATTATTCTGCTGGGTAAACAATGCCAAATATTACCCTTTACCACCAAGTTCCTTTTTATACCATAGATTAGTGCATCTATCAATATGCATCAGGGATGCTTCTTTTGTATAGCAGAAGGCAAGTGACTATTTAATTAATTAAAACTGGTCAAAATGCAGACAATAAAGGACTATGGAGTTCTACCTTATAATGGGACAGCTATGTCATACCCACCAGACACGAGACTTTGGGCATCATCCTGAAAGAGGAGGTAGAAAGATTTTAAGAGCCAGAATATGATGAGAATGAGAATGTCACCCATGGGTTTGCTATTTAAATTTTTTTTCGGAGCTGGGAACCGAACCCAGAGCCTTGTGCTTGCTAGGCAAGCGCTCTACCACTGAGCTAAATCCCCAATCCCGACCCATGGGTTTGTATACGTGAATATGTGGTGCCAAGCTGTGTGTTGAAGGAGGTATGTTGAGCACAGGCTTTGAAGCTTTAAAAGTCTCCTGCCACTCTCTCCTTCTCTCCTTGCCTCCTGCTTATGATTTTTTGAGATTTGAGCTTGCAGCTGTCCCCGCAACCATGCCTTTGTTCCACCATTGTGGACTCTCAAAATCTGGAACTGTCCATGTAATTGAATATATTCTTTTGTAGGCTTCCTTGATCCTGGTGTTTTGTTACCCCAATAGGAAAGTAACGAATGCACACATGGATGCATTCACCAGGCATTAAAGCACTGTCATACATGTAAACCAATTGTAGCTATGACTCCATTACATAAGACATACACAAGATCGAGCCAGCCAAAAGTCTCAGCACAGTTAGAGGAAGATTTTATGAAATTCTCCATCCTCCCTCAGGGGCTTTTGGCCATTAATGGCTTTTAGGCATGGATAGTTTGCTGTCCTCAAAGATGAGGCCTCTGAGAGGCTGCCCATGTTCTAGTCGGTCATCCCATATTCATCTACACAGAGGCAGCACCAGGTAGACAACGTGTTTTATTAAAAGGCACATGACATTGGGAATAGAAAATGGTAGGGGAGTTCAGAGAGGAATAGGAAGGGTGGGACTGAAAGGAATTATGTGAATTTGTGAAGTTCTCAATTGAAAATTAAAGTTAGAAAACAAATGTGTGATTTCATCATTTTGATAATATCAGAATACCCCAATGCAAATTAAGATGGCCACTGTGTTACCAGGTGAAATAGTCAGTGGTCCTGCTACTGCATCTGATGCCTCCTGGCCCCAGACATCAAGTAGAGAGTGACTGTGCTTAGTTTCACTTTTATTTCTCTGGTTTTCATCCTGCCATATTTCAGTTTTAATTTTAGCAATTGTTTTTCCGAGTCAGACGTTTCCCTGGAATAAGTCTCGGCTGGTTGGTGTTGATGGTGGAGAAGCCTAAGCTGCTTGTGCCTGTTTCTGACGGCCATGGCCTCGCAAGACACCACCCCTACTCAGACGTCTCAGAGTTCTTTCGTAAGTATCTCTATGTTGCTTTCTTAATTCTTAGTTTCCAAAGACAACGTATTTTCTTAGTTCCTCCTGCACACAGAGCAAGAATGTGCAGATTTATAGTTGTATTAAATGTCGTCAGCATCCACTGGCATCTTGTCATTTGAGGAAATAAAACTCATGCACGAGAGTGACTGAGATAGTAGCAACAGAATTAGGACAATTATTCGCAATTAAGCCCACAATTCAGCTTACAATTTTCCCAAGTCCATAAAGCCATTTAAAATTATGTATTTTTTTCCTGATTTTAAAACTATGTATTTTCAGATCAATTCTCCACTGAGTTTTCTTAGGATTTTATGCACTGTGCACTTGCATTTCCACTGTGATAGCTGACTGAGATCCCTCAGGATTGTCTCCATGATGACCTGTTTAGGCTGACCCCAGTCACAGCAGTGCATGTCACTGTATGAGTTCTGACTATACTTACTGAATTGCTCAGAATTATATTTCAAATTGAATAACTGCCTTTGGTGTTAGAAGCCTATCGTTAAGTACACATACACTTATTTTTTCATAAATAGCATCATTTCCTAAACCATAGCTCGTTAAAACTGGATATGTGTGTAGAAAAGGCTTGCCATTTAGTAGATTCCTACTTTACAGCTGTTGTAGGCTCGAAACGGGGAATAAACTTGTGATACTTAAGGAATGGAGGCAGAAATTGTTAATGTTTCTCTTTAGCCTCCTTCCGTTGGTGAATATTTGAAAAAAATAAGTTGAATTTTGACATGGAAAATATTGTATTCGTGAGCACATTACATATGGGAATCATATGTGTAAACAGCCATATTTATAATTGCAATTTCATATTTAAAAATAAAAAAATACACAAGTCCAGCTACATAGGCGTCTCTGAAGGGTGCAGAAAGACCAAAGATGACAGTGTGGAGACTGTCCCTGCTGTGCCCTTCTGCCCTTCTGTGTTCCTGGTAGATGGCGCTACTTAACGCTGACCCCACCCTCCACTCCACCCCCGGAAAAAAAAAAATTACCCAACCCCCTATGGCTCTACAGAATCATAATACCCTTGCAGGAGGTATTACCCAAATAATTCCATTCCATTTTTACCCGGCTCCCCACCCCCACCCACCCAATGCTAGAAAAAAACATGATTGCCCAGGCACATCCCTGGTGCAGCCAATGGGCCAGCCCAGCCCAGTCGATGCCTTTTTCAGAATCAGCCTGTTCCCCAGCACTCGCCTGGCTTGTTAAGCAGTCTGGTAGCTTCACCCATGGAGACAGCACTTGAATGGCAGGCACCGAGCCAGTGTTTACCCTGTGGGGCTCCTGACACACACAATATCTGTCAACACTTCCTATCACTCTCCCGTTTATGCAAACCGTTTCTCCCCACCCCCAACCCCACTTTTTTTTTCCCTTTTGGCTTGATGCATTCATCGCCAGACTGCAGACACCTAGTTAATCCATTTAGAAGCTATCAGCTCTGTTCATCGGCTCATAAACCTATTACCTTGGAGGCGCAGTTCTGAGGGACACAGGTGCCAGGCCAGGACACAAAACCCAATTGAGCTGTGTAGGAGGCAGTGTGGGGCTCCTAATCACGGTTCTGCCTGCACGGGGACCTCCCCGTGTTACGCCGTAGCAGGCACTTTATTAAATATCGATTTAAATCACGTCCTTTAATCAAATCTGATAGAGGACCTTTTTCACCTTCGCCCCTTCTCAGCTCCTCCTCCCCCTCCCCCTTTTCCAATCAGCCGGTCTGGTGACATCGGAGCCCAGGAATGAATAGTTAGCAAGCCTTTCCCCAGCAAAACCCTCTTCAGCAGTAATGAGGCATTTGTGGTAATCGGGTGATGAAATGTAAATGGCAGTAATGAGCACAATTACATCCACCAGGGAGCCATCCGCGTGGCTTCTTTCCTCAGATAGATGAAGGCTTTCTCTGCCTTTGCGGGCTGAGACTTCTCGGGGCTGCTGGATGGAGGCGCGGCTGGCAGGATGGGGCGCGCAGAAGCCAAAGCGGTGGCCTTGAACTCCAGGCCAAGATGCTCATCTACCAGCATGGTCTCCTCTCCTCCCTCTACTTCCTCCGAGGCACACAGAGCTGCAGGGCTTTCAAACCGCCTCGCTTCCTGCTTAAGGAGCTCAAGGTGAGCCTTGGGCCTGATGGCTACACGGAAAAGCTCTCTACGCGTCAGCAGAGCCTAACACCAAGTGGTGGGACGCTTGCCAGGAAACACGGGGGCCATGCTGCTGTTTGTGCAGGCTTTGTAGGCAAGCAAGGAGTCCTGACAAGTATGCAGGCATCTCCAGGAAAGGGAGCTCAGCGCATCTGAGCGGGTGGTACCCAGAGGAGATGGCGAGGTACCTGGAACTACAGACTGTTGTGTTCAAGGATAAGATTTAACTACAGATTGGGAGCGGCTGACCAGAGATCTGATCTCAGAGTAGAGAGAATGTGATTTAAAACAAACAAATAACCCTCCCCCCAAAAAAACCCAATAAAACCAATGGAAGCGAAAGTGACTTGCCCGACAGAAACACACATCATTTAAGTGTTCTTGGACACATAATAAATGAGCTTCCGGTTTGCTAATGATTATAAGATACGTAACTAGGAATATTACAAATTACATGAATTTCTCACGGACAATTCTGCTGAATAAAGGAACAAAATGTTAATGTTCGATGTGGGACTCGGAGTTAACAATACTAATATACGATTTTAATTATCTTTCGTAAAAGCTTATGATACTTAAATTGGTAACTTCTGAACTCACGAGAAGTTAGTATATTTTAAGATTATATTAACAATTTCATGCCAGAAAAACCGTCTGATTTCTAGTTTCTCCTCTGAGCTTTTTTTTGTCATGAAATAGCTGTCTAGCTATTTTATGAGGCTAAATTTTATAAGAAGGACAATTTATTAAATTTGCATGACTGGTGATCAATATGAGAAACATATCTATTGTTTAATAACATTCACTTTAAAAAGGAACAGGTTCGGCCATTTATATTAAAATTTTAAATGCTTCATTTCACTGTTTTCATAAAATATTGATTTCAAAGTATATTTACAGTTCTGCTTTTTTCTTTTTTCCCCACCATATTCCTTTTTATTTGTCTTTGCCTGTGGGGAGAGGGATAATCACTCATTTGAATTCTCCCACCCCTCTCTTTGAGTACTTTTAAGAGGTCACCATGGTGGTGCTGACTTTAAGCCCAGCATTTGAAGGCTAGCCTTGTCTACAGAAAAAATTCCAGGACAACTAGCTACATAGAATAACCCTGTCTTGAAAAACAAAAATAAACAAACAAAAAAAAATCCCACAATTAATTAAAAAAAAACCATATTCTCAATTTATTGCCCAAGTTCGACTGGTACTCAGTATGCAGCCCAGTTGCCGTCAACTTTAAGAGCCTCCCACAGCACCTCCTACGCGCTGGGTTTACCAGCATGGGTCACCCTACCCGGCTCTTACAGTGTTGTGGGTACAGTTGGAGAATCTAGTGAAATGGCTCACTCTTGGGAAGCTGACTTTTGTTGAACTCACCATCATGCTTAAGACTCATTCAACAACAAGACTTTCTGCAAACGGGCTGCTGTTCGTTTGCCTTTTAGAAGTCTGAATGCTCATTAAAAAGTCTAAAGATCACTGAAACAACGCCAATTTGATCCAACTTAGTATTCAATATGGGGGAGTAAAGAAGAAATAAAAGCCTTAAGTTTATACTCCCTTCTTCCAAGCCTGTAAGTGGTGTCTCCGCTGGGTCATGCAAATGTGGGCGTTCCCTACAAGTCTCATCAATCCCACACCTCTGTGTGCGTGCAGAAGCCAGAGCACAGCTTTGTGTTAGTTCTCTTCTCCCTCCCTGTGGGTCTCAGGGATCGAATTCAGGAGATCAAACTTGGTATCCAGCACCTTTGTCCACTCCCTCCCGATGCGCCTTCGGTTAGGAAAATTGTCATAAGGACTCAACACTGGCTCCCTTCTTTGCCCCTCATTTCCCTCAAGGTCCATTGCATTTCTATGTCCCCAAGACTGCAGGCTGTTTTGTTTGTTTTGAGTTTTTGAGATAGTTTCTCAATGTAGCCTAGGGTCATCTTCAAGTTCAGTCTGCAGCTGAGTGCCCTTGAACTTCAGCTCTTCCTGTCTCTACATTCTTAGGTGCCGGGATTAAAGGTACATACTACACAACTGTTTTCCAAGATGGAAATCCATTTTTTTCTAGATACCAATCATTATTTCCCTTTTAGTTTTGCTCAGCATATTTTATTCATAGGAAAGCCTTAGGATGGAAGCCCTTAAGATCCAATTCTGGGACTGTGTCTGTGTATTACTGCTTGGAATATAGTCATTCCCCAATACAAGCTTATTAGTTGGAAACACAAGGTTTAAACTACCTACCCGACTCACTTCATCTTTCTATGTCTTATTTCCCTGTCCCCTTCTCCTAAACTATTATGCTGGGGAAGTATGGAACAAATGAAAGATTCTTTGAGGTTTTGAATAATGCTGTATTTTTTTTTAAATACATTGTCCTCTGCTAGAGGACTAAAGTGATCCTAGAATGATTGTTTCCTGAGCACTTGAATACCACAGACCTGGCTGTACCCATTATGGGGGAGTTTCTTTATTATGAGCAGTTTGCATCTACCCTGAATGTAAAATTTGCCAGAAATAACAATAGGAGACTATCTGACCTACTTAGGGAAGGAAGCTGTTTCAGAAAACAAGGGATTCTGCCTCTGAACTTTGAGCTGTCAGTGACAGACCCTTCAGAGGCGAGCACCCAAACAGAACTCATTTAGGAAAACAAAACAATTACATCCTGGTTTTAAAAATATAATCCCACCGTGGCTGCCATTCTAATTCAGACATGATTTGTCCGCACCACATTCTTATTATAAGAGCTAGAGTTATGAACATTACAGTATTTCTTCTGCTCATTTTTGCTGCTTTTTCCCTCACGATGGTTTCTGTTAATGTTTCTAGTGCATTGCAGCTCCAGCTTAGGAAAACATGGAAAATTAATTATTAATTGAGTATTGGAGGAATCTGGTAAGAATGAATTGGCAGAATTAGTGGAAATTTTATGATTATTTTTTCAGTCGCTTAGATGTTTTCAGCTTGCTATCTTATTGGCACATCTGAAGTTTGCCTACCTTTAAACGTCCACATACCTTTCTTTTAATCAATCACTTCTTCATACCTGTTTTGTTTTTCAAGGCAGTCATCAGTAAGCCTAAAAACTGCACTTCTGATTTTAACACCCTCCTAACATAAACTGTAAAGGAGTTCATCTGAGTCTTTTGGAAACATCGGTCTATTATGAACGGCACATGCCAACAGTTTATTTCACTTTTAACCTATCAGCTAACCTGGCCCGCAGTTATTCATGGCTGTGGGTTAGAAGAGCTTATTTCCCTCTTGACAAAAATGGGCCATTTTTCCCTGTTTAGTGAAATCTGGAACACAGAGCATTACGATGCTTTTGGCAGCTAATTTGAACATCAGTGCCTCAACTTTGAGAAGAATCTTTTTTTTTTTCTGCCCTAAAGAATCTCCGAGTTTTCAGACTCAAGTAATTGAAAAATCCCCAAACACTCACTCACAGAGGAGATACACATTATGGCTGGAACAGTCTACAAATTGTAAAGTATTCAATTTACATCCCCAGCACCTCGGGGCAGTGCTGAAGAATTTATATCTTTGGGAACCTTTGAACTAACGAAAGATAACATTTCACAGTGAAGTCTTCTCACACAAAAGTTTTTAACTCCCTTCTTGCCTCTTTTCAAGGAGATGCTGCGTTCTCTCTCGCAGTACCTACTGGGAAATGCTTATATTCACTAAGATTCATGCATGAAAAGGGTTGGGAAAGAAAAGGCAAAACAAAGAAAAGAAGAAAAAAAATCGTACTGTCTTTTTAACAGGAAAAGAGAAAGAAAGAAAAGAAGCAAAAAGAAAACTATATCCTAATTTATGTGTCGTACTTAGTCAAAGCCTGCTTCCTTAGATAGCAATGCTAGCCTCCCAATTAGATTTTTACGAGTGATTTTTTAATTTGAAAGTTAAGAAAGCAAAAGAGAGAGGGTTATGACTGGGGTAATATTACCGCTGCCATTGATGTGTACCAATTTTGAGGATTTGTGTGGTCAACCCCTACTTAACCGGTTCCAGCTACAAATACAAATTCTATTCCTTGCTCATCACCAAGGAAGACTTCTGCAGACAATAAACCTAAAATTATTCACGTAACTTTAAGCACATATGATTACATTCTAGTTGGTTTTCCTTATTTTCTATAGTTTATAGATGAAGCCAGAAGAAATTTGTGGTGGATTCTATCGAGCCTGTGTTTTTCTAGGTAGGATGTGGTATTTCTCTGGGTCTTCTTCTGGCTTTTTGATCAAAGAGGATTTCGCATCTGGTGACATCTGTGGCTCACCCAGTTTTAGCATCTCTGTTGGAAAGGAAAACCAAATACCATTCTGCTAGAAGACCCTTCCCAACTCCTTCCGGACCATGCGCACTCCCGACACTGCGGTTACAATAATGAAACCATTCAAATGAAATAATTCAGTAAGCCTTTCCTTTAAGGTTAAGAATTGATCAATGCTTCTGTTCACTAATAACCCAGGCATGGGCAATCTCATAAAACTGGTTTATTCAGTCGAGGAAATTAGGCAATCCATCATGGGTGATTTGTTCAAATTTCCCCCTGCAAATAAGTGAAATGAAAACTTTAAAACCAATAAGATAATGCACTTTACAAATTCAACAGAGAGAGAGAGAAAGAGACGGAGAAACCAAGATGCCACTGGCATTGACCACGGAAAATCTATCGTCTTTCCAATTATTTGAGCAGATTTTTGCATCTCGGTTTGCTGCCAGGCAGGCTACATCCACCACCTCCTCCTGTTCTCCCTGGTCCCCAAACCAAATCAAGGGATCTTCAATCAGAACAAGCTCATGTCTGGAATGATACTATGAAAGGCCATCAGGGGATAAAGGACAGCAGATGCTATATGAGTTTTCTTTTAGGTTCTCATTTCAGCCTCCCTGCGTTCCCCACGCTGCCTGTTACTTGTCAAAAAGTAAAATGTGCTTTGATAGATAACAAGCCTATTTCCTTCACTGGCTGGGCTTAGAGAATACCATTAAGTATTGATATCTAGGGTGCATAACTAGGGAACACAAACACAGCAGTCCCCAAATTGGGGTTCTGTTGAATTATTTTACTTGCCAAGATTTTTGAAAGACTCCAAATTAATTTCATTTTCCCGAGGAGGAAAAGAAAATATCTCAGCTTTTCCTAGGAGAGATCAAAGGATGGGAGGACCCCAGGTCCCAGATTGCACCCCTACTTCCTGGTGCTGACTGGTCACTTATCTGGAGTTCAGATACTCCAGGGATTGTGCAGAGGTGAATTTGGGGAATGAAACCATGTTCTGGCCTGCTACAGCCAATTACTCAATTATTTTGTGCATTGAAAGATTTCTATATGTATAACATTGGCCATTAACAAAGGAGAAAACAAACAAAGGGATTCTCGATAGCCTATTGACTTTCAGAGATGTTCTCACCAGCTTCCTAGATGACAAAATTCCCAACCAAGTACCTACATCTCCTATAGCATCCAAAGTGGAGGATAACATCATGTAAAGAAAAATGACTGACTCCTCCAAGGCTTCTGGCAAAATTATTTATAGAAAAGATTTTCTTAAATATTGCATTATAGTTTATTATTGTGAGGTGATAATGAACAAATCTTTATTTTGGGGAGAGCTATTCTGAGGCAGGGTCTCCTGTGTGAGATTGTCTTCAAACTCGCTATAGTTTGAGCCTTCAGTCCTCCTGTCTCTGTTTCTGGAGTGGTGGGAGTCCAAGTGAGTATCACCTTGCTTTGGATAGTGAAGGTCAAATGGATCTCTTGCCTGCAGAAACAGATGAATGAAAGGTCGAGTTAGCAAGAAGGAAGGTTTATGTTACTCTGGAGACTTCAGTTCAGATAAAATAGCAAAACTTTGCCTCCTAGTTCATAGAAAATTACGTTTCTCTTCTGAATGTGATTCCCCTCTGCCGTTTGGGAAACATTTGGCAGAACTTGGAGTCATCTTTGGTTGTCACGATGGGAGGATGCAGGAGGATAGAGGGAGTTATGTGGTTTGTGACTGGCACGTAGATACCAAGAATATTGATACACAGCAAAGCACAGTCCACTCACTGAACATATTCCGACCCCCTCCCCGAGCCAGCAGTACAAGGTGGAAAAATCCTGACGTGAAAGTTGTGAATTAAAAGTTGAGCACGGTGTGGGAAAGTACTAGGACAATGGAAGTGACAGGTGGTGCCAGAGTCTCTTGGGATGTCAGGAAAAACTCACACGGCTCATCTAGGTGCAAGATCAAACTTTAAGAAATTTCTGGGACACCTCTGTATGCCTTACAAACTTCTATGTCCAGAGGGAGGCCTGGGAGGAGTCAGTCATTCTTCCCTTCTATATTTATGACTGGCGTGTCACCTGTGTAGTTATAACTAGCACGATGTTAAACTAGAGATTATTAGAAATGAGATCATAGTAAGTGATACAGTCAAAGGCGTGCAGCTGCTCCCAATAATATCTGCAGTTGCCTGTGAACAAGACTCAGTGGCACATGGTGGCTACTAGATACATGTTCACTCAATGAAGAAAAGGATAAAGAGTTTTTAATTGAATGAACAAAAACCATACTAACTATTCTTGCTTGTCCACACTTGGAGTGAGTGGTTCTCTGGGTCTTCCCTAGCCTCTAATTCCAACAGGAGTCAGTTAGTGATCAGTACCTTAGGGAGCTGAGTGGATGAGTGCAGACCTCTGAGCTTCTCAGAGGCACCCCATCAGCTGGCTTGCCTGTGCACACATGTCCAGTCAGGGATGGTGTATATGACTACTTATGCATATATCAATGCATTAAAGACCACTAGCATTTTATTATTCAGGATCGGTAGCACATACAAGACTTTTTATACTTACATAGTATATCCATGTATATCTTGCTCTCCTTTTTGTATCATTTTAAAAGACTGAACAGCAAGAATATGCTAAAAATACAAAACAAAGTCACAGGAAATAATTAGTTTTTGACCTATAAAGCTAATTTTATGATTCAAGCTAAATAAAAGAATTTTTATGTGAGTGTGAATGTGTATGAGTACACATCCTTGTGTGTACACATACGTGTGAGTGTAGATACATATTTGTGCTTATGCATATGGAGGCCGGAAGGAAACTTTGGTTGTCATCCTCAAGGGTAATACCCACCAACTTTTGGAGTTGGGGCCAGCCAGTAAGCCCCAGTGATCTTCCAGTCTTCATACGCCCCAGCACTGGGATTATAAGTGCATGCTGCTGAACCCAGATATTTCTGTGTGTGCTTAGGATCCAAATTGATATTCTTATGACTTCAGCACAAGTGCTTTCTAGACCGAGCCATCCAGACAGCCCTAATAAAGAAATCTGAGAATAATGCAGTAAAGCAAACTGACTGAATTCGTGTAGATTACACGGGACAGTATCCACTGTCAATTGCACCCAAAAGATCATTATACATTCTGCTATGCGGTTTTAGAGAGATGCAGACCAACATTATCCAGAAAGAAGAAAAACAGAATGTGGGGAAGGGAAGAAAAAGTCTAACCCCAGGAGGGGCCCAGGGTAATGGAAGATAGAAAGAGATAGGAAATGAAGCCAAGGCATCTTGAAAAATGTTTCCCACTTACCATTTATAGTTCCCTAAGTATTTCTTATAGAGTGTGATGTGACTTCCTGGCTACTTCTTATAATCAGGTATATATTTGTGCTTTTATCAGATATACTTTTTAAAAGAAACCAACACTGTGTCTAATACTATTTACTATTATGGGCGTCCAAATACTCAAATGGCATTACCTCAGAACCTTCTTGGATCTTAATGCCAACTTTGACTTGGCCTTGACAAGTCACAGGATGACTTTAGTCATTCTCTGAATGAAAGTATTTACAGATTAATTTTTTAAAAATCGTGTGTGTGTGTGTGTGTGTGTGTGTGTGTGTGTGTGTGTGTGTGTGTGTGTATGAATGAATGCCACATGCACACAGTGCTTACAGAGGTCAAAAGATAGTGTCAGGTGCCCTGGAACCGGAGGTATAGATGGTAACTGCGAGCTGCCTGAAGTAGGTACTGGGAATCGAACCTGTATCCCATGGAAAAACAAGCACTTATGTTCTGAGCCATCTCTCCAACCCCTTCTGCAAGTAGTTATTACAGCTCCATTCAGATATGCTAAAATTTAACCCTTTAGCACGACATTCCACACCTTCTCCCATCTCAAGGATACCCTACCTTCATAATTTTCATTCACTGGTAGTATCAATAGTAATAGATTGGTATTTACCGCCAATAATAATATTCTGCTCAGCATCTGGAGAACTCTTCCCTATGCTTCATAAGACATCCTTTCTCCCATGTAGCATCTATAACCACCTTCATCTGGACAATGTGCTATGTTCTGTCTTCTTTTACAGCGCTAAAAGGGACCTTCACTAAATTGACAATATTTTGGCCATTGTCAAACAGTGCAAACTGCTTACTTCTCTGATGCCTCACCAATGATAATAACAGGGAAGAGAAGCCAATAGAATCTTGGGGCCAATCTTATCTCAAAAAACTGACTTGTTGGAGAATGACAACCGAAGTAAAGGCTTATTTAAAGAAATCTCTCCGTGGCAGCATTGATGAGATCAACAAAAACATTGCCTTTATTATAGGACTTTCTTCCCATCCTCCTTACTGTCTTTAATGTCATACAGCAAGCACAGCTCATAGAAACAAAAAGCTGTTGCTAAACTGGACAGATTTCACCCTCGATAAGCACTGGGCAATTGGATGGTAATGGAAAAAGAAATACTGTTTTATATGACATCATACTTGATCCATTTTGACTGAATAACATTTGCATATATGTAAATATAGTTAAATATAGATAACTTTTTCTGAATGTAATTATAGACATATTTTATATGTATGTATATTTTATGCAGAGAGATATACCTAATCTGTGTACAAAAACCTCTTTCTGTGAAATTATGAAAGATGTAAAGTCTGCTAACCCTGCCTTCGCTGTTAAGCCGAAGACTTTCAGGATGCACCTGCGAAACCACTATCTAGAAAGTGGTTCACGAATGATGTTGCTGTGAGAATCCATCATAATTATCCATTGTCATAAGAGCAGACATGGAGGGGTAGAAGAAATTCTTGTCGTGAAACTGCCGCTGCATCCTGGTCACACAGGTGCCCATCTGACTATCAGTCTTAGGAAAGGAGATTGATTGATTGTACATCCTAAGCCTCTAAACATGCCAGTGTCATCATTAGCCACAGAGGACATGGCTCAAAGGCAACCTGGGACCATCATTCAAAGGATCAGATGGGATTTTCATAAAGGCAGTGCGAGTCTGCAGCTGGTTAACACAGCGCTATATAGAAAGAGCTCGGCATAAGTGATCTGTAAGTCCAATCATAAGTACGCAAAGCCCAGAACCTCGTGTTTTAAGAAACAATGATCTATGACCACCTGAGCAGATAGAAAATTCTGTAATATCAGAACTCATCAGCCTAAAATAGAATTCAGGGAGAAATTAAATGGATTTTTAAAAATCAGTTAACATAATGTATTACTTATTAAATTCTTTCATGGAGCAAATAGAAGACTAATTTCTCTGGAGCCATTCATGCCCCCAAAAGTTATAATTAAAGACACAAATTGAATGATTTTAATAATGGTGAACGTTCACCTTTTCAGTGCTTAGGTATGGTAATATGATAGTCACAGAAGGACTCTGTCTTTCATTTTCATTTAACTTCCCCTCCTGGGATTTTCAAGGATACTTTCTCTTATTTATTTATTTATGGACAGGAAAATACCTTGACGTGTAAACAGCTGAATAGTATTTTTGTTTTTGGGTTTGATTTTTTTGGTTGGTTTTATTTATTTATTTACTTATTTATTTATTTATTTATTTATTTATTTATTTATTTTTGGTTGTTTTTTTAAGATAGGATTAGTTTCTACTTCTCCAAACATAGGAGGGCATAGTAGGGGCTCAAGGCTCTGGAAGGATTTCTGAACTTCCCAGCATGCTCAGCTATGCATGTTTCCCTGTCCTGCCTTTTCCGTTTTGTGAGGTCCTGCCAAGAACCTGGATTTGAAAGTCTTCTGGCACTCCGCCTCTCTTGTTTGTTTTCCTTGTGCACCACACAATTAATGATCACTGATGCCTTTGTCGACACCCTCATCGTGCAAAATGGAAATCAAAGATATTCTTAAGAGGTGCAGGCAAAATGCAGCCTTAAAGTTCACTGGAAAATAAGCAACCTCCGCAAGCCGGTTGGTTAGAAATATTTGTATTTTTCTATCATTTGGGGGAAATCCTATTATGGCTTTAGCCACAGACGCATCCCTGGTGTGCAAGATAGAGGCAGATCATAAAACACACAGCATTTTCAGCCTGAAAATAGGGCAACCTATTGCTTTCTGTAGATGGCTGTTACACCCCAGTTGCCATCAATAGAACATAATCTCATTGAGTCAGGCAGTACCAGGGATCAGTGAAGCACCCGTTTTCTAGCTGCATGCTGCACGCTCTTACCAAAATGACAGGAAAAAAAAATAAGAGCGACTTCACAGTTTTGCAACGATGGTATCTTTTGGACGTATTTGTGAGCCACGACAGTAAAACCACAAAGACATAGAAGTTAAACATGGGTGCTCAGAAAAATCTGCCTCCTTCCCAGCTTCCTCCTCTATGTTTCTTTCCCTTTCTTTCAGGAAGTGTGAATTCTCCAAATGCCATTACAAAATGATTTGAACCGCAGTGTCAGCTACATAATTAAGCCCCTCCATCAGTGGATGCCAAATTAGATGTCTGTTTGCAGCATGCCTCTCACTGTCAGGGAAGGGGACCTATGTGTGGTTGACACTTGATTGGGTTAATTCTCCCAAAAGAATGGGAGAGATACCAAATTCCAAAGGTCCCTGCACTCAATGCCAGGTAGGCCACATGCCCAATTTGGCCAGTTTTTTAGTCATGCAAAATAAATTTTGCTGTGCTGTTATCAGAGTGATTAAAATATAATAAGCTAATGAGATTACAATAGCTGATTGTGAACAAGACCAATTGTGCTAATTGGAAGCTCCTGAATGGCAATTTTAGCTGCTGCTGAGTTTTGAAATATAATCAGTTTTACTAATTTTATCTGATTTCTTAATGAAGCTTGCCCTGAGCGATTGTTCTATGTGTTCTTTAGCAGACAGTGTGTGTCATAACTGCTAACATTAATCTCGATTACTTTAGTTAAAATAAATAGTTATACTTGGGTGGCTTTCAGAAAATGCAGCACAATAGATACAATGTTGGAAAGCAAAGGGCTTTTGAGCAACACCCCCGCCCCCCAAAAAGATTTTTCTCCTTGATGCCACCACATATTTCCTAGTACTGCTGTGAAAGACTAAAGCAAAGCTTCTGTTTGTTCTTTTGTAATATTCTTCCCTGAGTAAAGATGAAAGATGAGATTTATACAGAGGAGACGTCAACGAACACCAAATGTATCTTAAAATTCTTAGGCAGAGTTCCCACCCACTGGCCATTATCTGGGCTGTAAGCCGACCAATCCCATCTCTACCAACCACCAGCATTTATGAGTGGCATTGCCACAGAGCAAGCTCTCAAGGTATTTGTTTTTACAGTGGATTAATATACATTGAATGGGTTCCCCAGACTTTTTAAGTGCCCTGGAAGATGACAGTATGATGTGGCCAGTCATAAAAGACTGGAAATGGGAAGAGAAAATAAAGTTTGGGGAAGGGAAAAATGCCATTCACATGAGCTAAGGAAACATCTTTTCATGACATTTCCTTTTTCTTCTCGCCATCTTTCAGCATCAGCAATTAGGATCGAATATTTACACTCTTCAATGCGTGTAAGCAAATATTAAATGGCTTTCAAGAAGAACAAGTTAGGAACAGGATGAAAGGTTCTGAAAGCTCACAGAACATCTGATGTATTGCTGTATCGAGGAGTTCGAGAGACCACGTGAGTAAATAAGCCAAAGGAACTACAACTTCCCTCATCCACAGAGGTATTTGCAAGCTGTTCTATTGAGCTGTCACGTGTGCGAGCAGGCATACAAACCATACGATTCTCTTTTAAAAATATAATTATATATTTACCACGTGTGTGTGTGTGTGTGTGTGTGTGTGTGTGTGTTTGTTTGTGTGCTAGCATGTACACATACATGCATGCGCCATGGTGGCACGGGTATCAAGATGTACTGAGAACAATCAGAGGTCACTCCTTTTCCACTATGTAGGTCTCAAAGATAAAACTATATCAGGCTTGGCAGTGTGGACCTTTGCCTGCTGAGTATACACTGGCCTTGTACACAACACCTCGAACATTTATATGTACCTCCCGCATCCAAATCAAGAATGAATCCATTTGATGATCATGTAGATTCACTTGATAATCATGTAGATTCTCTTTTCCTCTGGACTTTTTGGTGACAATTCTCCAGGAAAGCCATGTGGCACTGTTCTGTCATTCTACACGATCATTTGTAGTTGTCAATTAAATGGAAATGATTGTCCATGCCAATTAGTTTTCAAAACATTGCCATATATTTACCATTTAAACCATTTTTACACTAAATGACTTTTACGCCACTGTCTATTCTGACTTCAAATGTACAGAGAAGTTAGAAGAAATTGAAAAGTATATGGCCAGTGCCCTCCCATTTTACTCTGCCAAAACACAGGTGATAGATTTAGTAGGAAATCAGCTATATAGGTAGATAGATTCTTACATTTTTTTTGTAATGTTAGCTGGTTAAAATTATTCCTAAATTGTTCTATCATTCTTGCCGAAATCAAAGAGCACTATGCCCTAACCACAGCACGGCTGACAAGAACTTCCTATTCAGGAGCCATGATTTTGTCTAGCTTAGTCTACGTTCACATTTTATCAATCATCCAAATGTCTTTGATAGTTCTTTTTTAAAAAAAATCATCTCAACATCAAGGTCATTTGGCTTAGCAACATCTCTTTAATCAACCCTCTTGTGGTATAATCCCTCTGTATTTGTTTCTTGTTAATTCTGCACAACTCTGCTCTCTATGGCCTTATGTCTTCATCATTCTGATTACACAACTTTAGTAGAAACATCACAGAAAAATACTATGTTCTCAGCTCATTGGATTTGAAAGCCCATGCTGTCAGTCCAAATATAAGTGATAGAATATTTGGAATAAATATTTAGACTATTTACTGTGTTCTGATAGCTTTCTATATTGTAGAGTGAATAATTGCTGCATGACTAATAACTCAGCGGTTGGGAGATACTACGCTTCCGTGGGAATATCTTATTCTTTATTAAATGTTTACAATTAATTTATTTTATTGGTGATTTTCTAAGTATTTATTCTGTGTTTGTTAATCTACTAACAAATCTACTGCAGGACACTTTACTTCTGTTTTTGATGTTTTGTTCAGTAATATTCATGAGAGTAATGTCTTCTGTTTTTCTCGTTGACCCACTTCTGGCTAGGTGACATCTTTTACACACTTAGTACATCCTCCCTGAACCAGATTAAGAAACGCAACTATGAAGGGACTCTTTGTACAATGGCAGCACTTGTCTGACTCCAGAAAAGCAATGCCAAATTCAACAGAATTGGGAGATGAGACATTTTGGGAAGTGTTGAGGTGATTAAAGAGGAGAAAGGGAATTTGGCCCCTTTATCTTCCTATCTCTTCTTCCATGTGGAAAACAAAGATTTCTCTCTTCTAGAGGACTAGCATATTAAACATGCCGTATTGTCAGCAGAGACTTAACCGTCACTAGTAAACTCAATTTCAGGGTGCCATGATCTTGCACTTAACAGCTTGCAGGATTCTGAGAGATAAATGGCTACCTCAGAAATGAAAAGTCTGAAGTATTCTGTTCCAGCTTGACAGAAGGAGTGAGTCAGGCCTCATCCAAGTTCTGAGTCATTTACTATCACCTTTCTTGACATAGTTCTTTGGATACTTCTAGAAAAAAAGTAAGCTCTAGCCACTTCTCATGTTTTATTAGTTCAAATACTTCTCTCCCACATGTTTTAAACAGTTGAGGACTGTCTCTAGAGTTATCTTCAAAAATGAAGAAAAAAGCCAGTTATGTACTAGAATTTTTCTAAAAACAGGAAGGGCATGAACCCCTTATTTCTTGCCTTATCACCTGAGATTTCATACTTAGCAACTTGCATGCCTAAAGATCACAAATTCCCAAAACACAGAGACTAAATTTTGTGTATTTACTGTCTTAGTTAGGGTTCCGATCATTATGATGAAACACCATGACCAAATCAATGTAGGGAAGAAAGGGTTTATTTGGTTTACACATCACTGCTCATATCACAGGAAATCAGGACAGGAATTCAAACAAGGCAGGAACTTGGAGGCAGGAGCTGACACAAAGACCATGGAAGAGTGCTGTTTACTGGCTTGCTTTTCATGGCTTGCTCAGCCTGCTTTTTTATTGAACCTGGAACCACAAGCCCATGGACGGCACTGCTCACAATGGACTAGTGTCCCGTACAATGTTGAATTTATGCACTTATCATAAATCAATCACTAAAAGTAATGTCTTACATCTGAATCTTCTGGAAACATCTTCTCAATTGAGATTCCCTCTTTTCAGTCCTTTCATTTGTGTCAAGTTGACATAAAACTAGCCAGTACATTTACCAAGACACCCCTTATTAGTCCCCCAAAATGTGCATAAGGTGAATGAATGAGTTACTATAGATGAAGAAAAGTAAGGAACAACCAATTCCTATTGTTCCTACTCTGTCTTCTGTCATTGTGTGTCATTGACAAATGTATTTACCCCACTGATCTTATTTATTAATATGAGCGTTCTCTCAGAGCCTATTGGTTAAAAGGTTTGTATAACAAGATATCAATATTGTTTGGTGATCTTAATTTTACATACCTATCATCCATGATATGGATCATAAAGTTGTCTTGCCCATTCATCTGACTGTAGAAGGAAACTATTGGAACTTTATTTAGATGGTGGTAAAGTACCAAAAGCACATGGATATTATATGTACAATGCTTTACAAATGTGGCAGTTTTCTTTCCATCGATTTAGAGATTTATAAGAATAAATGTGAAATATTACTGGTTAGTATCTTAAAGTGTATCCATTCATGAGATACTCTATCAGTGTGCAATACTGCCTTTCTACCAGTTAGACTCTTCTGAGCTTGCTTGCTAAAAATTCTAAACATGCAAGAATTCAAAGCTCAAGAAGGCAGTTAGAATTTTTAGAGGAGGATTTTGTGGTGGGATGGGTGATATATAAATAAGAATATAGAAACAAAATTTATGTAAATACAAGAGAAACAAGAAACATTGAGCATAATTATCTTACTCTTTCTGAAGTACTCCTTTCTATGGATCCTTCTACCTACTGCCCTACTAGTACACTGTGATCCAATGTGTACACCCTACAGTGCCCCAGCCCACTCAGCTAATGCCCTGCTATGTAGATGCAATGGGGTGAAAACTCAACCACAAGCCTTTTATTCACTGTTTTAAGTTCATTGACTCTATATTTAGTTTGACCTGAAATATAGCTATATAGCTAAATTATATGAATTATGTTTTGCTCCAAAGCACATATCACATTGCAAAATATAATTCTAAAATTGTTTTCCTTCACACAAAATGCCAGAAGGAACTTAACGAGCTCACAAATGGCTTCAGCATTTCAGAAAGGGGCAGTAATGCAGTGCTGCTCCAATTTCTGTAGCTGAGAACTGTACTAGCAGCTCAGTCCAATGAAAGAAAGTCATTATTTCTTTGCCAAACCACATTTAAGAATCAATTGTTAGTTAGGCATTGTTGAAAAGGAAGAAACAAAAACAAAATGTTAATGGTGCAAGGTGAGTATCCCGAGGCCTTTATGTGCAGAGGGTTGAACTGAAAGTCAAAAGTATTAACATTTATGCTCATTAATAAATAAACATGTATACATCGAGGCAAATCATGAAACTGTGAAACTCATATTTCTACAAAAGAAGAACAAGAATTATGTCATTGATGTTCGTCTTTCAACATCTAGCCTTCTAATGAGACATGTTCTAATTTTACATCAGAATCTCAGTAAGGAATATTTAATAAATATCCACTTGTGTCTATTATATTTTACATAGTTTTTATTGTGAATCTCCCTTCTTACTTCCTGGAAAAATGTCTGGTGGTACAACTGTGGTGTATATGTTATAGGAGTAACCCACTACATTTTACTTGGACTTAATGTCTATCATACAAGATGGAAGTCATGTCTGATACAGTCAATGAGTGCAAGAATCTGTGGTTAGATAGGGCATTGGCTCTAGAGGAAAATCTACTACTATTAGTCTATTGAATGGACATGGTAACACAATGACTCCTAATGACTTATTGCTATACAGAAAGTGCATAGCCACATAAAAATTCAGAGTAATACATAAAGGGCACAGTTCAACTACCATTGGACAAGCTTGTTGAAACTTATGACTATTAATACAGAAAATCATACATAATACAGAAAATAGTGACATTAGAGTACTTTAATATATATATATATATATATATATATATATATATATATATATTCATACCTTCATACCCCTTCCCTCAAGGCTTGGAAATGTATGGAGAAGGATGGGTAGTAGGATTTTAAGAACCAGAGACAATGAATGACTTCAGGAAAAGAATGTATTCTAGAAACAATAGAGTAGATGTGTAAATGTACTCACAGTGATGGGACAGCATGTGTAAGACATGTGAAACCTTAAGACAAAGAAAAATCTTTGTGTGGAGGGGTGAGGTAGGCATAGAATCCCATGTCTAACTGAGGAGCAATTAACAATTTTTGGCTTCTGAGGGAGAGAAAGCCAGTTTTCTTTAATGCGTGACACCTGGTATATCATTCCATTCCAGGGCAGCCCACACACCCAGGAATAGTTGGCAGTCAATTGCATTCAATAGGAGGCAGATTAAGAGGGGTAGAAAGGGGAGAGGAAAGAAGGGAGAAAGGGGAATAGCAGAGGGGGAGGGAAAGAGGAGAGAGAGATCAAGATCGTGAATAGAAAGTCAGGGATGGTTATATGTGGGATGAATAGTATCAAATTCACATAAAATAGTTATATTTTTTAAAAAATAGATTCTTTCTCTTATTCTGGAGGGATGTAACAAGTGTTTGGAGACTCCAAATTGTACATTAGATTCACAGAGAGGCCACAAGACAAGAGAAATGAAATAGGCAGGGGTAAAAAGGGAAAAGGAAGCCACTACCTGGTAGCAGCAACTGAAAAGACATTGGTAAGAATTTGTCTCAGAAACGGAGAGTAGAATAGATGTTAATATAATCTGGGAAAAGTGGGATTAATGGATGATGGGGAGAGGATGGTTAATGAGGAGAGCGATGGCATTGGATGAAAGAACCAGCATCTAATGTTCTTGAGCACAACAGAGAAATTGACAACCACCAATCACATATTTCAAAACAGTTAATAATCAACCAGAAGAAATTCTATAGGTTTGAGGTGATAGACAAGGGACTCATTCTGATCTGATTGTTATTCGATGTGTACAAACATTGAAACAGCACAATGTGTAGGTATTGTGTCATGTGCTTGTGATCACGCTCCCATGGGCTTTAAGATCACTGTTAGCAATGTTTATGCTAGGATATTATACCAAGAATATTCTTTAAAAAAAGCACTCAAAGAAGTGAGAGTAAAATAATAATGTTGAGGTAGACTAGATGACTTAATGGGAGAATCCATTTTCAGAGCAGGCCTGACAACCTGAGTTAGATCCTGGAACTCAGGGTACATGAGAGATCCAGCACCTGATTGTTGTCCTATGTAACCTGATGCACACTAGGTGATGCATGGACCCACACTTAAACATATAATACCCAATATGGTAATATTAAATTTAAAGTAATATCTGAAATAATAAAGTATCAGAAAAGAAGAGTCATTCTGAAGAGAATGAAATGCAGGTACTTTGTTCTACTAGTACATACACAATCAGAAAAGAAAATGAATTTAATTTCAGAGTGATTTATAACATATTTTGCAAATTTTTATATTTCATAGTACTTTATAAACATTTTTCAGTGTCCATCTTGTAGACATTGATAATTTGGAAAATACATTTTCATAAGACACTGTCGAGTGGCCAAGCCAGTGCTAAATGTCACCATTACAGCATTGATGGGCAGCTGCTTATCAACGAGGCTGACTGGATTGACCACTTGCTATAAAGGACAAGGGCATTGAGCAAAGTAAATTTTACTATAGTAAAACTTACCTGGATATGGTGTCCTCCTTACAAATAGACTGGGGAACTGCCTAATCATGTTCTGGAACAAATAATAGACCTATTTATACCTGTTATCAAAATTGCATACATTATAATGATGCTCGAGCATGTTGTAGTTCATCTGAAGATGTAATGGACAAAGTCTGGCTATCACTGTTCATTACTTTAGACTTAGTGTAGATGCCAAAGTATGGTATAATTTTATTTCTCAATAGTTTGTTTTAATATTGAAAATTAAATCATTTTAATGTTATAATTATTTAAAATTTAAAGAAATTACTTTTCTTCATTGACAGTGTAAATGACCACCAGTATCTGTGAAGACTTCTTATTCTTAGTAAGACATTTTTTTCCTCTTTTGCTACTTATTGACAAGATTCTTTAGTAAAAAAAATGGACAAGTTAAAAGAAGGTACATTAATAACCTAAAAGATATGTATTGTTTCATGACAATAAGAAAATGAATATCAAGATCTATTTCTCTTCATTAAGCTATTAATATCCTAAATTATCTCAATTTAAAAAATATGTCCCAGTCCTTGCATTCTGATATTAATAATTTTGTTCATGACATTTTCTATTCTAATGCAAAACTGGCTGAAATGCATTAGTGCTTTATTAAAGACTCTGCGCACTGCTAGGTCCAAA
Source organism: Rattus norvegicus (assembly GCF_021556685.1). NCBI lineage: Eukaryota > Metazoa > Chordata > Mammalia > Rodentia > Muridae > Rattus > Rattus norvegicus. Next base: position 24,909,473 of record NC_141550.1, on the reverse strand, counting down.
TGCTTGCCCTTTCTAATGAATCTCTAGTGTGACATCACACTACAGAAAGAGGAGACTCATTAGTCACTTGGCTGTGAGTCGATGAACTCTACCCTTTCCATCCCTAAAGGAACAGCCATTTCTCTTGACTGGAATTGAAACATTTGCCAAATACAAGTTTGCCTTTCCTACTTAGGATTCAGCCAGCATTTCTACATTAGAGCTCACAGAGCATTTGATCTACAGACATGAAACATGTGTAGCATTGTATAAGATCAAGGGATACACTTGTCAGCAGAGAATGCTCAGAGAAGACACATAGAAAAGAGAAGCTCATGTCTCTTTTTCTTCCAATCTTGAACTCCCTGAGGTTCATAAATATGCCAGTTTCCAAAAAGGTGATGCTTGTACTGGGAGGAGGATTGGGATCCCATTAACTTTATGAGTAGCACCTTTCAACCAGCAGGTCAGCAATAGGGGGATCATGACTCTAAGTCAGCAAGGCTGATTTACTCTTTCATTTATAAATCAGTAAATCTCCTGTTTTATAATGGTGACAAAGACAAGTACATTGGCCCCAATAATCTACTTACTTGAATCTTCACAATCATTTCTTCAATTTTGAGAGGAAATAGTCCTATGCAACAGCATAATTCTTAGAGCTTGTTGCCGGGAACTCCTACCCTTAAGAAGGAGGGTCTAGATTAACAGTTCTTAAACTGTGAATTGTGACCCCTGTCACAAGGGTCACCTAAGACCACCGAACAACACAGATAGTGTATTATTATTTATAACAGTAGCAACAATACAGTTAGGAAGTAGCAACAAAAATAATTTTATGGTTGGGGGTCATTGCAATATGAGGAACTGTTTTAAGGGGTTAGATCCTGAGAGACACAGCCAGAATACAGCAAATACATAGGCGAATGCCAGCAGCAAACCACTGAACTGAGAACGGGACCTACATTGAAGAAATCTTAGAAAGGACTGAAAGAGCTTGAAGGGGATCGAGACCCCATATGAACAACAATGCCAAGCAACCAGAGCTTCCAGGGACTAAGCCACTACCCAAAGACTATACATGGACTGACCCTGGACTCTGACCTCATAAGTAGCAATGAATAACCTAGTAAGAGCACCAGTGGAAGGGGAAGCCCTTGGTCCTGCCAAGACTGAACCCCCAGTGAACGTGATTGTTGGGGGAAGGGTGGTAATGGGGGGAGGATGGGGAGGGGAATACCAATAGAGAAGGGGAGGGGGAGGGGGATGTTGGCCCAAAAACCGAGAAAGGGAATAACAATCGAAATGTAAATAAGAAATACCCAAGTTAATAAAGATAAAAGGGGGGTTTAGAGTGTTAAGAAGGTTGAGAAACTTCTAGACAGTCTAGATAATCTAAGGAAGTTGGTAACTGTACTATCACAAGTATTCTTCAAAGGCTGTCATAGCAATGATGTCTGGCAAAGAGAAGCTAAATTCTACTGCTAACATCTGTTATTATTTTGACCACGAAAGTGATGCTTTATAATCTTGAAATGCTTAGGGGTGATCTCATTGTACAAAGCAAGTGACTCTTCATGTGCAACAGATTTAATGCAAACATCTTTCTTGATGACACTTTATACTCCAAATTTGATGTAATGTTATGTACCATGGTCCCTAGGAATTATATCTATATCTGTTTCATTGGGAACACTGTGAGTACAGCTCTGGTGGCTGATGGGGTGTTTAGGGATGAAACTGACTGAAGTCAGTGAACTTAGAATAAGCAGAGTACCTGTTATGATAGAGATGAATCCTGCTTTAGCCATACCAGACTCAAATAGAGCAAATGACTTAGTTCCTCCAAGGAGGACAGTGTTTGGCAAACATCTGCTACCAGACTTTATCAGGACAGCTGGAACTTTTAGGTGACACCATACCAAGTCTTCAGAATAGACCTCGAACACGTATGTCTCAGGTCTGTAGTCTGTTTGTTATCACACTGGTGCTTCAGCTTTGGGCCTCCTGGGTCACCAGCCAACTGGTCTACCCTGTAGGATTTTTTTATATTTCACAGCTTTGTTACCACGTAGATAAAAAAATCTCCATTTTAGATATCATGTCCTACTGATATTGCTCTCTGGAAGCTCTGGCCAACTCAACTACCTTGTCGTCAAAGAATGAATGATGCATTACATTGCAAATGTGTACAGAAGCCACTGACTGGGTAGAAAAGTTGAACCTGGATTTTCTGAGTGGCCCCATATTTTAGTGCTGAGAACTCTACTAAAAGTATGATGGAGGTAGATTTAGTAGACAGAGGAAGTGAAGATGATGTGATCACCAAGATTAATAACAGTGACAGACAAAAGCAAAGGCTCGACAGTTGAGAGCACTTATTGCTCCCGCTGTGAACCAAGTTTGGTTCCCAGCAACTTTATAATGGTTCATAAACACCTGTTACTCCACCTTCAGGTGTTCTGGGCTTCCTCTACTGGCCGCCATGGCTACCAGACTGCATGGGGTACATATACATTTATGCACATATACAGTTTTATATACATATATTCAATTAAAAAGGAATTGAATGATGAGGTCAGGGGTCAAATGTACAACAGCTCCCGGTCTGGTAGAGACCACATAATTAGATGAGGATGACTTTCTGTGGGCTGGACCACTCTTAGCTGGAGGAATATAGAAAAGGAGCTTGTACCTTGAAACACAATAACATTTATTTCTAGAAATCTTTAGTTAATACATGCAGTAGCTCTCTTTCACAGACACATATACACTTTGTCAGTGGCTTGAGCTAAATTTTAATAACATAGTAGTGCTATTGCTGAAATCATTATCCTTTTATGAGCCTAGGCTCATTCTTCTAGACTGATTATCACTAAACTATACACATGAGCATTCATGTAGGATTTTCAATGTCTGTCTTTGAAAATGAACCCTGTTTCAAAGTCACTCGAGTCTGTCCCAGATGTTTAGGTTTCAAAATTGGGTAAATTCAAATTCTTTCTCTTAAAAACAAAAGGTAAACATTTGGAATTGTACTACCTAGAATCACTTGCCCCAAGTATTATAGTGTGACAATTTAGCCAATGGAATCAACTTTATATGTTCCAAGTCATAGCCTTACATTGAGGTCTTTGGACTAGAGTCACGGACATCACTTAGTAACTGCCAGGAGATACCTCATGTCAGCTTTACTAATATGCTGGGTTATAAGCTTCCAATTTTCTGAAAATATTTAAGCAGATATTTTGATTTTGGTAGCTATTGAGTTATTCTTTAAAAAAGTATTTTTATTAGTTCTTTGAGAATTTCATACAATGTATTTTGATTGTGTTCACTGGTAACTGCCCCACCACCACTTCCTTACCAAGAGTCCCAGACACCCTCAAAGAAAATGGATTCTCCCTCCTCAGGAAGCCATTAATTGTCCATAGCTCTTCATGAATGGGGGCTCATAAGCCCTTAACTGTCCATGCTAGAATGTTGACTGGATTGCACTATTTGGACATATTTTACTTTATTAATCATTTGATTGTTGGAGAACTTCATATATGTATATGGTTGATTTCTTTTGAGCATATTCCCTCTCCCCTTCTCCTAAGCCCTGAGCCCATGTTCAGTTTTTTTTTTGTTTTGTTTTGTTTTGTTTTGTTTTTTCTTCTTTTCGGGATATGATCTCACTATGTCTTCATGGCTGACCTGAAACATTCTATGTAAATTGGACTGGACTCTGGACTGGAAGTCACTAAGATCTGCATGTCTCTGTCTCTGTCTCTGTCTCTGCCTCTGCCTCTGCCTCTGCCTCTGCCTCTGCCTCTGCCTCTGCCTCTGCCTCTGCCTCTGCTTCCTGGGTGATGAAATTAAAAGTCATGAGCCTCCATTTCTGGAATCTTCCCCCATATTTTTAAATAACCCACTGAGTACTGCTCCCACATATATCAGTATATGACTAATAAAGGAGCCATACCCTTAAGGAAAACTACTCCATAAGCCATCAATGTTTGATAGCTCTTAAGATAGGGGTAGGAACTCATGAACCTCTCCCCACACCACACCAGTATGTTGACTGATAGGATGTTGTGCAGGCCACTGCAGCTAGAGCAGCTGTGAGTTCCTGAGTGCAGCGGCCATGTCATGTCTGAAAGACTTTTTCCTGTCTTACCTATCTAACTTTTACAATGTATCTGCCCCTCTAGGATGGTCCTTATTACTCATTCATATTAAGGTGATAAATCCTTGGATTACAAAATGAACAATAGCAACAGAAAGTGTTTCTTTTCCATTGGAGGTCACAGCCATCAGAAACAAGAAGCAAGGAAGACAAAAGACACACTAAATAGGTAAATGCAATTGTTGGGCACACGATACAGCCTCATTCACGGATTTTCTTAGTATTCAGTTCACACTCATAACCCCTAAGGGGTAATGAGACCTCATTCATGAGGAATATTCATTCACCCCTAGTACTTCTCCTCTATGTTTAGTTTTCTTTTCCTGTAGCCAATGATAGTCTGAAAATAGTAAGTGGAAAGTTCTAGAAATAAAGAAACCCTAAGTTTTAAATTGCCTGCTGCGCTGAATAGCCTGACAAAATTTCACACTATTCTGCTTCATGCTTCCCAGTGTTTGATCCTTCATTCACAGTATCCACAGTGTGTATGCCACCTGCCTGTTAGGCTCTTAGTATCTATCTCAGTTGTCAGCCCACAATATCACAGCACTTATATTCAAGTGACTTTTACCCAATGGCACCAAAAAACAGTGATGCTGGAAATATGGATTAGAGCCAAGCTCTAAAGTTCTTCCTTTTTCTAAGTGAAAATGTACACCTTCTAAGCAAAAAATGAAAAGGTGTACAGGGAAAAGATTCACAGTGGGAATGAGTCTTGTTTCCCAGAAATGAAGGAAGAAACAGAATCGTGATCATTTTTGCTGTTTCCCCTAAAATTGCAAAAGCTGCAGCCGCAGCACATGGTGAGTACTTAGGGGAGATGGAAAAGACATTGGGTTCTAGGGGTTGGTACAAGCCATAATTTCAGGCGTTCATTGTGGCTCCTGAAATGTAAGTGTGGGTGGAGAAGGTCCAACCATCAGTATCGTGGAAACTGCTGAGATCCCAGGTTTTTCTTACAAGAAAAGAATACCGTAAAGGAAGTGACATCTACCCCATCAAGTACTCCACCAACTACAAGATCTGATCATGCATCCAGAAGGTTGGACAGAGAGGATGGTGTACAGTACACGTATGAAAAAAACTAAGGTATTATTTATTTGGAACATCAAAATAGCATCTCTCTGACTCTCTCTCTCTCTCTCTCTCTCTCTCTCTCTCTCTCTCTCTCTCTCTCTGTGTGTGTGTGTGTCTCCCCCTCCTTCCCTCCCTCTCCTATCCTTCTTTCCTTTCTTCTCTCTCTTTCCCTCTGTCCTCTCCTTCCTTTCTTCCTTCCTTCCTTCCTTCCTTTCTTTCTTTCTTTCTTTCTTTCTTTCTTCCTTTCTTTTTTTCTACCTATGGATGATTCCTTCTGAAAGCAAAAATATTTATTTGTTCTCCTCAAATGCAGACAATGTAAATATATGCAAATTCCAGGGAAACTGGCAGTCTTGTGTATCTACTTGGTCAGTTAGATGAGGGTATTTCACAATGACTAGGATTTGTCATCTAGGTGAGTGACTTAAAGCACTTCTATTACAGCAGGCTGTGTTGCTGGTGAGTTACTAATATACATTTTCTTAGAGTCTCAATCTTTTTGTTTGCTTACCCTTAGTGTTGTGAAATTTTGATAGCTGTTAAAATCGCACTTGCAATATGCATAGCAACTTTGTGAACCAAAAGTTTTATGATCCTTCTGTGCATCTCGAGTTTCTGCAACCTTCTATGCTGGGCTCAAGATTCCATAAGGTGGTCTAAGTAAAAATAGGGATACATAGAAGAAGACAAGTCAATAAAGGAAAATAACATTAACATAGTCTGTAGTTAAGGCAGGAAGAACTGCCAGGAAACAATGGGTGTATGCATTAAAATATGTCAGAATGGAAAATGGAAATTAACTGATGATGTAACAAGGGAAAGTGTGTTCATGAAATGGTGTACAAGGGGTAGGATGAACTTCTGCTAAAATGGCTTCTTGAAATAAATAAGTAAATAAATAAATAAATAAATAAATCTCAAATAAATTTAATGCTGTATGTAGGAAGGTTGAGATGTGAATCCAGAACTGGGGAGAATGTCCAGCTGGTAAAATACTTGCTGTACAAATATGAAGGCCTGGGCAATCTGGAGCATCCGTGTTAACATAAAACAAGGGTGGGTGTGGCCATAAATGGGTGTGGCCATAGGAGTTCGGCTTGTAATACCAATGCCGGAGTTGAGGAAGGTGGACTTCTGGAGCTCCCTGGCTATGCAGAAAAGCCTAATTAGGAAGTCCCATGTCTGGTGAACAGACCCTGTTTCTAAAGAACAAGGCAGACCTCTGGCCTCCATATTCATTTATATACATGAGTACACACACACACACACACACACACACACACACACACTCAGAATGTGCCTTAATTCACAAACATCCTCAAAATGCTTCCTATGGTGAACTTACTAGTATTTCAGAAACTTTTGACCTCACCTCTGTTTGGAAAGTGGAGAACACCCACTAAGATCATTTACTTCCTTGACAAGTAGATTGTTAAATAATAATAAAAACACCACCTTTCACATTGAATCCACAACCTAATACCACTTCCTAAGTGGTCAACCAAATTTCTGAAAAGACCTTAAGGATCCATTTGCTATACTTAAAATTGATATAAGAATGTGACACGTGATTGGATGGCTTTGTGCATGAGAGGTGGACATTTGATCATTCCTCTTCACTTTGTCTTACTCATGGACACTCAACCAGATGTGCATTCACACAAGGAAAGTGATCCCGTAGCTGGGTTGCTTTAAGTCCCTTGGTTCAACAGATTGATCAGCTCCCTTTGGGCAAGTCTGTTTCAGGAGAGAAGGACACCACCTTCTTAGCATATCGAACTATGCTCTGTGACATTTCGTCACCTCCCTGATGCAATCTTTAACTTAGCTTAAATCAAGCAATTGTCAAGCAAAGCAGATTGAACACTTCTCAAATTGCAGTTGTAATAGTGTAGATGTGAAACAGGCTGGGATAGAGCAACAGTACATCATTATTAGGAAGGATACACAAAGCCTTTCCAAAACCATCCCTCAATTATCCAGTTTCTTCAAAGCAGCTATCTGGAGCCAGAGTTGGCAAAACATTTTTCCAGCCAAGCCATTGTCAGAATACACCTGCACTGTTAAAAGACAGTGTCCCTAAATAGCCCATTTTCTTCTCCCTCTCCACTTGGTATGCCAGATGTTTGGGCTTTTTGTTTGTTGAAGAGTATGTGGAGTTCCCATATGTCCTTTCCAAAAAATAAAATCATAGCTTTTAAAAATAAAGCTTTCTCCCCAAATGGCAGCGGGCCATAGATGAAGACCAACATGTGCTAGAACCCAGGACAGCTGTTGTTATGATTACGTTTTTATGATTTATTTGTGAAGTACTTAACAGGCACTGCTCTTATGTTTCATTTCGATTGGAGGGAAAGGAGGCAGGCCAAGGTCATCTTCTTGGGTTTACTGCTGTTGCTGTTAGCTTTCAGTGCTTGTGGAAGTTAAAAAAAAATGGTCTTCATGTGAGTCCCCTAACAATTGGAATTGGGGCTGTCTTTTGACTCTGGTGCTCCATTCCCTCTAGCTGGACTCCCTGGTTAGGTCTCAGTGGGAGAGGATGAGAGAGGATGGATGTCCTTAATCCTGCTGGAACTAGATATCTCAGGGCAGGATGATACCAGGGTTGGGGGAAGGAAAAGGGAAGAGGGTGATGGGGGAGGGATTTGTTAAGGGTGGGACTGGAAAGAGAGAAGGGAGGGGGCTGCAATCTGCACAGTAAAAAATAAATTACTGAAAATAGTGGCTTTGCCAATCAGTCAGTGACAGAGCCAAATGCCGAACGCCTAAATCTGTTTTTATTCCCTTCCAAGCAGCTCAGGTCTCAGTTCCTGAGTTTCTACGTCTTACTTACCCTTTTCTATTGCATCTGAGTGCACAGCGATGTTTAGGACCTTACCTTACATAATCAAACAATATCTTAGGCTGGCACCTTGGCTGGATGGGTCAAACGTGATGAGCAGTGCCAAACGCGATGAGCTGAGTTTGATCTTAGCAAGCCACATGATGAGAGAAGAGAACTGACTCCAGCAAGCTGTCCTCTGATCTCCTCATGTATACCACAGGATGCATGTGCATGTGAATTCATGAGCAACATACACACACACACACACACACACACACACACACACACACACACACGAGTTTTCTTTTTTGTTCCTGTTTCAAAACTCTTCCTCTGTGAAAACTGCATCCCCTTCCTTCAGAAATAACATGGGAGGCAAAGTTTAGAACAGAGGCAGAAGGAACACCCATTCAGAGCCTGCCCCACATGTGGCCCATACATATACCAATTAGATAAGATGGGTGAAGCAAAGAAGTGCAGGCCGACAGGAACCGGATGTAGATCTCTCCTGAGAGACACAGCCAGAATACAGCAAACACAGAGGCGAATGCCAGCAACAAACCACTGAACTGAGAACAGGACCCCCATTGAGGGAAAGGACTGGAAGAGCTTGAAGGGGCTTGAGACCCCATATGAACAACAATGCCAAGCAACCAGAGCTTCCAGGGACTAAGCCACTACCCAAAGACTATACATGGACTGACCCTGGGCTCCAACCTCATATGTAGCAATGAATAGCCTAGTAAGAGCACCAGTGGAAGGGGAAGCCCTTGGTCCTGCTAAGACTGAACCCCCAGTGAACGTGATTGTTGGGGGGAGGGCGGCAATGGGGGGAGGGTGGGGAGGGGAACACCCCTAGAGAAGGGGAGGGGGAGGGGCTAGGGGGATGTTGGCTCAGAAACCGGGAAAGAGAATAACAATCGAAATGTAAATAAGAAATACTCAAGTTAATAAAGATGGAAAAAAAAAAGAAAGAAAGAACATGGGATCCTTAGGAAGTAAAGTTTATTCTAGGACTTTGTACTCATGTGCACAACTTTCTTTAAATCCATGAGATATGTGGTTGAAGACCCTTTGAAGATGCCTGAAGCATTAACAATTAATAAAATGCTGGCATCACTATTCTTAATCTTTGAGATTTTATTATTTAATTGAGCAAGATAACCTGAGTAGAGGCACTTCAACACCGTGACATTCAATCTAGTAGTCAAAACGATTCATGTGTGGGCTTTACATGCATCAATGAAACACTGGATAAAGGTTTAACTGTCAGCCCAAGATGGACAGAGAGAAAAGTAACAACTCTACAGCAAGTCACCATGGGGCAGAGATTCCGTTCATGAATTATTTCTAGAACTTTCTACTTAGAGGCTTTGGATTGTACTTGATAGTAGGTAACTGAAGCTATAGAAGATGATGAAATCATAACTCAGGGAGGACAAGGCAGAAAGAACAAACGGATGAGCAACAACTGTCGACATATTAACAACTGCACTTAGAACTTAGGAGGAAAAATCCTATTGGTTAAAAAAAAAAAGGCCATCACCATCATGGGTTACAGAGCTATGGTGAGTTCACCAGTACAAGAACTGGAGCTAACAGTCTATTTGTCACCATAAAGTAAACACCTACTGTGTGTCCAACCAATTTCCTTTCCAAACTTCACTCATATGACCTTGGGCCTTCAAAGGGTGACCTTGATGTCTAGTAATTATTGCCTCTGGTACATACAAATCTAATCAGAAGAACATATCTGCATTTCATTGAAACTTTGGTTGGATTTTGCTTTCATTTCATGCAGAGCCCTCATCCCATATTTTGTTAATTTGAATCTCTCCCCACTATGCGACTAGCTTCCTTGGGACTCAAGCAAGCTATCAACAGCCATCCCTTGACTATGTAAGCTTCTCACACCGTTTGGCATGCATTTCAAATTTAACATTTAATTGTTGGAAAAGAAGGTTGGGCAAAGTCACTGTTGCCCTCTCCCTGCCTTTTAAGCATTACTATTTGTATGCACTAAATATTTTTATGCATTAAAAGCTGTAGCTCTTAGGTTTCACGGGAGACTCACAAATGCGGCGTTAAAGGTGAGGGCTAGAGGGTTGGTAAAAGAAAAAAAATTGTTTTCTCCTTCCCCTATAATTCATCGAGTGCTCTCATGAAAACAAGAACTCCGGGGCTGAAGAAATGAATTAAAAACAGCACGGCTCAAAACCATCCAATGGAAAAAAGATAGCATTTTCAGCAAATGGTGCTGGTTCAACTGGAGGGCAACATGTAGAAGAATGCAGATCGATCCATGCTTATCACCCTGTACAAAGCTTAAGTCCAAGTGGATCAAGGACCTCCACATCAAACCAGACACACTCAAACTAATAGAAGAAAAACTAGGGAAGCATCTGGAACACATGGGCACTGGAAAAAATTTCCTGAACAAAACACCAATGGCTTATGCTCTAAGATCAAGAATCGACAAATGGGATCTCATAAAACTGCAAAGCTTCTGTAAGGCAAAGGACACGGTGGTTAGGACAAAACGGCAACCAACAGATTGGGAAAAGATCTTTACCAATCCTACAACAGATAGAGGCCTTATATCCAAAATATACAAAGAACTCAAGAAGTTAGACCGCAGGGAAACAAATAACCCTATTAAAAAATGGGGTTCAGAGCTAAACAAAGAATTCACAGCTGAGGAATGCCGAATGGCTGAGAAACACCTAAAGAAATGTTCAACATCTTTAGTCATAAGGGAAATGCAAATCAAAACAACCCTGAGATTTCACCTCACACCAGTGAGAATGGCTAAGATCAAAAACTCAGGTGACAGCAGATGCTGGCGAGGATGTGGAGAAAGAGGAACACTCCTCCATTGTTGGTGGGATTGCAGACTGGTAAAACCATTCTGGAAATCAGTCTGGAGGTTCCTCAGAAAATTGGACATTGAACTGCCTGAGGATCCAGCTATACCTCTCTTGGGCATATACCCAAAAAATGCCTCAACATATAAAAGAGACACGTGCTCCACTATGTTCATCGCAGCCTTATTTATAATAGCCAGAAAATGGAAAGAACCGAGATGCCCTTCAACAGAGGAATGGATACAGAAAATGTGGTACATCTACACAATGGAATATTACTCAGCTATCAAAAACAACGAGTCTATGAAATTCGTAGGCAAATGGTTGGAACTGGAAAATATCATCCTGAGTGAGCTAACCCAATCACAGAAAGACATACATGGTATGCACTCATTGATAAGTGGCTATTAGCCCAAATGCTTGAATTACCCTAGATCCCTAGAACAAACGAAACTCAAGACGGATGATCAAAATGTGAATGCTTCACTCCTTCTTTAAATGAGGAAAAAGAATACCCTTGGCTGGGAAGGGAGAGGCAAAGATTAAAACAGAGACTGAAGGAACACCCCATTCAGAGTCTGCCCCACATGTGGCCCATACATATACAGCCACCCAATTGGACAAGATGGATGAAGCAAAGAAGTGCAGACCGACAGGAGCCGGATGTAGATCGCTCCTGAGAGACACAGCCAGAATACAGCAAATACAGAGGCGAATGCCAGCAGCAAACCACTGAGCTGAGAATAGGTCCCCCGTTGAAGGAATCAGAGAAAGAACTGGAAGAGCTTGAAGGGGCTCGAGACCCCAAAAGTACAACAATGTCAAGCAACCAGAGCTTCCAGGGACTAAGCCACTACCTAAAGACTATATATGGACTGACCCTGGACTCTGCACCCCATAGGTAGCAATGAATATCCTAGTAAGAGCACCAGTGGAAGGGGAAGCCCTGGGTCCTGCTAAGACTGAACCCCCAGTGAACTAGACTATGGGGGGAGGGCGGCAATGGGGGGAGGGTTGGGAGGGGAACACCCATAAGGAAGGGGAGGGGGGAGGGGGATTTTGCCCGGAAACCGGGAAAGGGAATAACACTTGAAATGTATATAAGAAATACTCAAGTTAATAAAAAAAAAAAAAAAAAAGAATGTCATCAGATAATACTTTAGGCCTATACAAAAGCTTGCCCCACAGTCTGCCATCCTGCCTGCAAGATATGCTAGGCCAATGGTGGCACAAAACTTGTGGAAATAACCAACCAATGCCTGATTTGGGGTGTAATCTGATGTAGATGCGAATTGAATAGTGGTCTAGACAACCATCTTCAGCAGTTTGGAACAGCTCATAAAGGCCATTAATAAAGAATCTCCAGGATCAATATCATATCCTAATGATGTACCTGTCTCTCTGATATGTCCACCAATGTATTTTTTGTTTTTCTGTGGTCTTGTATTTATTTATACATTAAATATAATAAGACAAATCAAAAAAAAAAAAAAAAAAAACAGCACGGCTCTTCCAGAGGACCTGAGTTCCGCTATCAGCACCCACACTGGGAAGGTCACAACCTCCTCTAACTCCAGCTCCAAGGGACCTAAATTTACACATGCATGTACACACATGCACAACTTTAAATAATAAAGATCGGTACACTTACCCTGTCCACCTATTGCTATAATAACTGACATATTCCCTTTTATAATTAATAAATAATTACTCCAATGGCATTCACTTTTCTCTATCCCCAGGAATTGTGCAGTGTGTGTGTGTGTGTGTGTGTGTGTGTGTGTGTGTGTGTGTGTGTGTGCATGCATGTGCATGACGTGGATGTGTGTGCTATATTTTCTTTGATCCTATTCATGATAGTAGCTCGAGTATCCTCAGAATTCCTTCTACTTTTCAACCTTCAAAAAGCAGTGCACACCTTCCCTGCCTTTGAAGAGCTTCCTGTGACATTGTTCCGTTATAATTATGTCATGTTGCAGTGTACCATATCATCTTGTGCTGCATGGTACCAATCTGGGACTTGGCTGATGAGGTGAATTAGTTCCCTTGTTCAATTAGTTTGAAATTTTCTAATCCAAGATTAGTTAATTAATCTTTGCAGACTTTCACTCTAATCACAACTGTACCCTAGGAATCAAGATATCACATAATCAGGAGGAGGCCTATAGTGCTGCTCAGTCCTCAGCCATGGATGACATTTTAGCAGACCCATAGTTTGCACGGTTATTTATGAATTTTCTACTCTTAAATTAATAGACTCAGCAGCATTTCCATCTATTAAAACCATTTTACTATTAAATCAAAATTTACTTTCAATCTTTGTAGAAAGTAGTTTAATTTTTAGGCTGACTTTTTGATGCTCTGAGATAGGGACTTGCTAGGTAGCCCTGGTTAGTCTGGAACTCAGTAGGCCAGAAGGGCATAAAGTTTACATTGCTCCTCCTGCTCTCTCTTCCCAGGCACCGGAATAGCAGGCATGCGCAAATACTGTATCATGCCTTTACCTTTGCTTCACTCTCCTTAACTCATCATTTATTATTACCTAATTTTAGGCCTTATTGGCTGTATGTGTATAAGTGTTTTAGATACATGCATGCATGCATGCATGTGCACAACATGCATGCAATACATGCAGAAGGCAGAGGAGGGCAACAAATGACCTGGAACTGCAGTTACAGGTGGTTGTGAGGTGCCCTGTCAGTGCTAGGAACTTAATTTCCATCTCTAAGAGCAGGGAGTGCTCTTGGTGGCTGACTCATCTTTTTAGCCCCCACCTCCCTCTTAAAATTATTTTTATAATTGCCACGGGCTTTTTAAACGATTCCAACTCATAATGGGCAGAACGACTGTAGCATAACAACATGCGTTTTAAAAGACCAAGAACTGCTCATTTACTTAAGTAATTTAAAAAATGTGTAGTAATTCAAATATATTTCAATCACCCCTTTGTCACAAGAGAATCTATTTGCTGGATTTTATATATTGTTAAAAATAATTTTAATTTTGTATAATGGTATAAATGACTTTCTTTTGTTTTACATTGAAAAGGTCTCTGTGTGTGTGTGTGTGTGTGTGTGTGTGTGTGTGTGTGTGTGTGTCCATGCATCTGTGTGCACTGGGAGTGTTCAGGTGCCTGTGGAAGCCAGATAGTGTTGAATACCCTAGAATCAGAACTTCAGATTGGGGTTGGGGTTGGGGTGAGGTTAGGATGCAGTGGGCTGTGGATATTGGTTGGGGTGTGTGTGTGTGTGTGTGTGTGTGTGTGTGTGTGTGTGTGTTTGTGTGTGTGTGTGTGCTCTTTAGGTCTCAGTTTTCAGTACCTGCCAATGAGCACTATGCCAGGGAAATTACATATTTTAGTGTAGAATCCTCTGAAGATAATCAACCTGGAAATATTTTACCCTGTTTTGTTGATGAAGACACTGAGGCTAAGCAAAACATCGCTGTTTGTCTCAATCATCGAGAGTGTGGGGTAAGGGCAGAATTTCAATATAGGTTCATCTTATAAATAAATAAATAAATAAATAAATAAATAAATAAATAAATAAATAAATAAATAAATAAATAAATAATAGCATGTACAACTACATTAGTCTTTCCAGTGGACCAACTTTCAAAAATTTTAAGCACAATTGAGCTGCCTTGCCACGCGCTTGCTGGATGGGATGTTTTCTTATTTTGAGAATGGCTGACCATTTAGATGTAGTTTAGTCACACACCTCTCATTAACTCAGTCGCATTTCCCCCGACATACCTATTAAGTCCTAAGGTTGACACCAAAATATCTCGGCGATTGCTGGCAAGTAAGCGCTGTGCTCTGACCAATCAAGTTCATTCAGCAGATTCCCCCACCTACTCTCAAGGGAGATGGGGATAAGGTTCCTTCAAGGTTGCTGGTATTTACTGTTTTCCATTGTGTACCACTGCACACTTGTGCAAGCTAACGGCCACTTTCTAGACAGCACCTCTGGCTTGCTCTATATTAATAGAATATTGATACAGCAAAAAATGCTGTTGTGGGATTTATCATTTGGTAAATCCTCCACCGTCTGCAGTTTTACAGAGCCATTTAATTAGCGATTTTACAACCTCCTCTCTTCTCATTAAATTAATTAATAATTAAGTTCAAATATAGGCATCTTTAATGTCATAATTATATTTCAGTTTTATGGTCACTGGAGTTTAGCTCATTAGGGGAGGCACTCATAAACCACAGCCCTGTTTAGTGGCTGAAGCATATCCAGGCCACCAGGCTGATTCTAGTTGATATTTTAATTTCTCTGCTTCTTGAGGGGCATGGCTGGGTTGTGGAGAGAAAATTCAGTCTTTGTCCTCTGTGAACATAAACTAACAACGACAGCAGCAACACCAACAGATGCAATCTACAGTACGTAGCCTCTGATCCTTCGAGTCTGGCTGACTTTTATGTCTCCCTTGACTACTTTTGTAACATCAGTCCTTACAGTGTATTCTGATTGGATCAGATGTTTGCACCTTTGTGCTGCCGTTAAGCTCAGAGTAGCCAGATCCAGGACTTGTGAATGATGCCTTCTGATTGCCATCATGATTTACGGAGTCGGTAATGGCCTTTCACACAATATGGCAGGCTGTACATTCCTTTAGACAGAGTGGATTTATTTCAGCCATTAGCACTGATTAAACCAGCTTAGTTGAAGAGGCAAAACAAAACTTGTCTTTGAAATTGTTCTTATTTAATTTTGTTCGCCCTCACATAACCCAGGACAGTGCTAATTATTCCTTGATGGAGCTCATATTTCTAATGTAATTCATATGTAAATTCTAATTTCCTTCATCTGGGAATGTTTGTGTTCCTTGTCTCCTTTCAGGCAGGAACACAAACAGAGAATTAAAACTGTTTAGAAATGGAAACTTCATGTTGCGTTTTTCTGGCCTGGCTTAGATTTGCTTCGCTTTCTTGCTCCTAGGTTAGAGCTTAATGATGTTGCAAGGTTAAGATCCAAGACTAGAGTTTGAAGAAGAAAAAAAAAGCTTAATGCTTTAAAAGAATTTGATTTTCAGAGGTGTGAGTTGCATCTAGCAGAAGTTTGACCATCTAAACATTACCTCAGGTTTGCTTGGAAAAAAAATGATTGTAGCAACCTTCTTGGGCATAGTGGTTAATGATTCTAATTCTGGCACTCAGAGCATTGAGACAGGAGCATTAGCACAAGTTAAAAGCCAATCTGCCTACAAAGACAATGCTATGCTAGCCAGGGCAGCATAGCAATGTCTTACCAGATAGATAGGTAGATAGATAGATAGATAGATAGATAGATAGATAGATAGATAGATAGATAGATAGATAGATAGATAGATAGGTAGATAGATAGATAGATAGATAGATAGATAGATAGATAGATAGATAGATAGATCTTTAAAAAACAGAAAACAAAAAACAAAACAAAACAAAAAATCCCCAAAAAACAAGCATTAGGCTGGAGAGATGGCTCAGCAGTTAAGAGTATGGACTGCTCTTCCAGAGGTCCTGAATTCAGTTCCCAGCAACATGATGGCTCAGAAACATCTATAATGGGATCCGATGCCCTCTTCTGGTGTGTCTGAAGACAGCTACAGTGTCCTCATATATGTAAAATAAATGAATGATTCTTTAAAAGAAACAAACAAACAAACAAACTGGGCATCACAATCTAGGTAGATTTTTATCATGGGAAGAGAGTAACAATCATTTCATTTAGCTTCGTGGATGATTCAGGTGGTCACGAAGACAGGAAGACGAAGAACAGATCTCAGATTCAAAATTTTTCTCCTTCAAAGGAAACGTGAGCAGCTGGCTTTGTTAATGACGTCTTTGAAGACTCATGACCCAAACCACACAATGAACAAAATAACTCAAAAGTGGCTCACACTGCTTGATGCAAGTCAAGATTATCCGCTTGATACAAGGTCTAGAAAAGTAAAATGAATAAACAAACAAACAAAATAAAATAAAACAAAACAACCAAGCAGACAGAACACTGGAGAACATCCCAGCTAAAATCCATAGTACAGTAGCTGCTGGGTGTACAGTAAGGAGAAGGGACACAGGTGACAGACACTACCTAAGTGGGCAGCTACACTCCAGAAAGGACAGGAAATGGCAGTAGAGCTGAGAACTAGGCCGGGGAGTGTGGAATCATGTTTTCTGTGCTCCAGGGGCATCCCAAAGGCGACATTTCAAAGGCCCTTTGGCACTTTGCCAAGCAGGCTTTTGCTCTACTCAGAGAGAATGCGTGGCCTGTGCTGCGTGTGTGGGTGGGTGCAAGTGTGTGTGTTGCGTTTTCCTTCTCTGTGAGATTGAATGATATTCGCATGCTGGGTTTCAGTTAGAATTATCATGCCATACAGAAGGGTAGCTTCCCCTACAGTTAAGGGGAAAACTCTCAGATGGGAACCAAACATAACAATGAAGCAAATCAAATCTCAAGAAGCTCTACCGTCTGCTTCAATCGTGGCCCCCGGATATTCTGTTACGAGAAAGAAGTTAGCACTTAGGCTGTGCACTCCTTCTTGCTACCCACCCATTAGATATGGCTCCCATTAGATATGGCTCTGAGAGAGAGATTTCTCATAAAGCCAAGGTAGCTATGTGGTCTCAGATAAATAAGAATTACAAACTGTCACAGGTCACAGGCAAAGGGTGCCTTGATTCCACTCGCTATCCGATCGTATTTGAGCTGCAGTCAGAATCAGAAAGGACCCTTTTCAGTCGAATCACCCTCACATAGACTGACTTTGTAATATCTAGGACATAATTACATTTGCATTAAATATGCACACGCATACGCACACATCATGCCAACATTACAGCTGTCCGAAACTATTTTCAATAATTGATTTGCCATTTAATTGAACAGCATGACTGACTAGCATAGCTCATTACTTTACTCATTAGTTAATTATCGAAGAAAGTAGGACAAGTCAATAAAATGAAGGCTGTAAATTCCAATACTAATTAGCACCATTTCCTTAGAGACACATTTAAGGCCAGATTGGCCACCTGAATGTCCTAAGACCTTGCAGATGAAGGAGAAGGATAGACACACCGCAAAGGAGATGGAAAGGCAGTTGTGTAGACAGCAAGTAGATCGGGGCGGCTCCTAATAACTCTTATCTGCACAACTGAGGAAGAAATGACTTGAAGAGAGAGGAAGAGCCTTCATGTAGCATTAACCGCCCCCCCACAAAGACTCGAAAAAGACTCATAAAACAAAGTTACTTTCATTGTCTTTTGTTTTCCAAGAAAGTTTCTGTCTACTGTTTGTAATCCTGCATATGGACATTGTCCTGTTGAATGATATTTATAGAGAGATTTATTGCGAGTGGATTCTATCCAAGAGAAGGCATTTTGACTTGGAAGAAAAATATACATGTTAACGCAGTTCACACTACCCTCATGTGAGCAAGAGTCATTTCTGCATAGTTTTAATCTAATGTGGGGTATGTCTATATGTGTGCTCATAGCACACAGGCATCCTTTTGGAGGGCTGTCTAACTTTTTCCTACATAAAAGAGGATTCAAAGCTCTCTGTGCTACGACTGGTTATTTCTCCTTTGAAAAGTTATCTCCCATCTGTTGGAACTCAGGAGTTCCTCATTAATATAGCAGGTAGAGAAACACCTGCAGTTGAGGCATTGGAGAAAAACAGAACATGATTTGTTCTTGGATAGTGTCTGCCAGAGTCTGTCAGAACTCTAATCTGGATAAAATTCCCAGTCTTTCTGCCTCTACAAAGGCTATCAGGAAGTCCTGCCTAACAGCCATGATACAAATGATTTAGACACAAAATTATTCCAGCCGTAGACGTGGGCTACTTGCTGACTTGTTTGTTTGTTTGTTTAATGATCATAGGTTGGGTGATCACCAAAATAAGCCTGCCGTGAACCAAGCAGAAGGTGAGCTGGGCTAGGTCAGGAAGGCTGCTGAAGATTTCTGATGAGAGATGGACAATTAATCTTGCATTAACCTTGATCACTTTGGCTTGCAGCCTCTCCAAGGTTGATCATTTCCTTCATGCTGTGGTGTGGCCAGACTTAACGGAATGTTCATTTTCCTTCTGATTTTGTACTTAATTAAATGAAGCTCCCAAAAAGAAACTCCAGCATTTGTACAGCAATCTCCTGAGGTATGATTAAATATGTGCTCACGGTAGATGTTGCTTTAAAATGAATAAATAAATAAAGGATGGGTGATAGAGAGATGGTGCAGTGGTTAAGAGTAAATTCTCGGGGTTGGGGATTTAGCTCAGTGGTAGAGCGCTTGCCTAGGAAGCGCAAGGCCCTGGGTTCGGTCCCCAGCTCTGGAAAAAAGAACCAAAAAAAAAAAAAAAAAAAAAAAAAGAGTACATTAAAAAAAGAGTACATTCTCTGCAAAACACCAGGATTCAGTTCCTAGCATCTATGTCAGGTGGCTCACAACCCTCTGTAACTCTCAAGGAGCCAGTGGCCTCCATGGGTAGCAGACAGGCACATGGTACACAGACATTCATGCAGACAAAACACTCATGCATGTAAAATTAGCATAAACATATCTTTTGAAAAATAAAAATCAAGAATTAAACAGAGCAGACACATTTGCAGTTTATTGTACACATGTAGCTAGTTAAAGCCAAAACTGTTTGAATTTTATATTCAACTACGTAACAATTCTCAGTATTCTCTCTGCAGTCATACATGCTATGGTCATAACATACAGAGAAGGACATCTAAGATTGCCCGGTCAAACTCTTCCAATTCATAAAAGAAAATAAGGAGTAGCTATAAAGAGGAAGTGCCTGTTTAAGCTGGGTTTCAGGACACAGAATATAACCATGGACATGTAGAAAGAGGGAGATTGAGAGAGAGAGAGAGAGAGAGAGAGAGAGAGAGAGAGAGACAGAGACAGAGACAGAGACAGAGACAGACAGAGAATCAAGGCTAATAATGGATCAGGATTATCTAAAAATTCCACCTGGATCTGCAGCCCAGGAATTGGCTGTTCCCCCAGACTTTTGGGTGCATTAGAACAAGCCACCTCCTGCTTGGGCATCTGCCTTGTAGGTTGCTCTTCAAGTCAACAGAGAATAGTAAGCACCACAATCCATTAGCCAACTTTTCTCTCAGAGAGCATCAGGTCAATATGGAAGTCTGCACTCCAGAAGATTTTATCAGGTCTTTTCTCCCAGATCTAGAAAGCTGTCTCTGCCTCGTAGTTGTCTCTGTTTCCTGAATTTCTAGCATGGCATCTAGTATGTATGGAGTGTAACAGTGAGCTTGGCCAACACTGAGGGAGTGAACAAGTGAGGAAGCACATGAAATGTGCACCACGTTCACCTATGACACCTGCAAAGAATAACAACTAAAAAAGCTCAAAGGAGCAAAATGAAAACAAAATATTTTGAAAACTTTTGCTGTTCTTTTTATTTTATTTTTATTAATCATTTTATTCATTTATATTTCAAATGACATCCCCTTCCCAGTTACCCCTCCACAAACCCCCATCTCATCCCTTTTTTACCCCCTCCCCTTTGCCTTTATGAGAGTGCTCCTCCACCCACTCACCCACTCCTGCCTCACTGCTCTAGAGTCCCTCTCCTTGGGGCATCAAACCTCTACAGGACCAAGGGTCTCCCCTCCCATTGATGTCAGATAAGGTCATCCTTTGCTATATATGTATCTGAAGCCATGGCTCCCTCCATGTAAACTCTTAAAGAAAAATTGATTCTTAAAAAGTGATAGAGATTTGAGACCCCAGGGAAGGGGGAGGGCTGGGAGTGAACCCTCTTGGAGGCAAGGGGGAGGAGGAATGGGATGAGGAACTGTGGGAGGAGCCACCGATGGGGGGGGATGACTGGAATCTAAAGTAAAATAAATAAAAAAATTGTAGTAACAGTGTTCTATTAATTAACTGTAGGTTTTGTCATACTTAATTTCTTTCAAGATTACATCTTTATATTGAAAATTATAATTCTGTAAGTATCTGTATCAAAATATCTAGATTATAAAATTCTGAGATTTATTACTAACAACAAATATATAAATGAATCTATACAACTCTTGTGATGAATACCAAGTGACATGATGTATAATTTAACAGTTTGGTTCAGTGTTAGTCTCAAGCCAGGAGCAAAGATTTAAAAACCACAACAAAAAAGGTATAGGAATACTGAGCCAAGATATTTTAAGAATTGTGTGGAGAAATACTTTATCAGTATTTTTGAAAATTAGTCCTCAGGAACTAATACATGGGATTAAAGATTTAAACACAGACTGTGAGAGATGGTTTAATTAGTGACTCCTGGTTTAAAAGTTTTTTAAAATGTATAAAAATTCTATTTACTTATAGAGAATTATCCTATCTATATATTTCATTATATATGTATATACATTATATATAATATATGTATACATAATGAAATTCTCATGAATTTAATCACTCAGAGCAATTCTACACTCTGGCATGAACATTTGGAAACCATGTACGTTCTAATAGCAAACTTGAAGTGACCCACATCTAATAAAATCAAGCCACGAGTGCCATCCTTGTGTTGGGTGCAAATTCAGCCTCAAGGTGTCCTAGTATTTGATATCAACACCCAATGAAGAAGTGGAATAGTCTAGAATTTAAATTTTCAATTTTATTTGAAACCACAAGTTTGGTCTAGAATCTCAGAGAAGAAAAATTACAGCTCCTGGAGCAAAGTGTGAGTGTGTTAAATTTGTTTCTACTTTGTTCGGGTACAGACACTGAATGCGCATGCGCATGCGTGCACAGACACACACACACACACACACACACACACACACACACACACACACACACAAGTTTATTGAATAGGAGAAAGTATAACCGCCATAGTCCTCACCACAATTGGGGCAGCTGAGTTTCTTCTGTTTGAGGAAAGCCTGGGGATCACACATCAGGAGTGCAAGGGATGAGCCTCACCCTGGGAAAACCACCTTCATCATCATGGAGTCTCATCTGTCATGTATGTATATATTTCAAGTTGTGAATTTAGATGTGTTTTCCAGACTAGTGATATACCAGAAACACAAATGATCACTGTAATGATATACTATGTAAATCTAAAAGTGAAGTCTTTTATAAAAATTGTTTTGAAAACTGTAAAATGTAATTCAATTAAAAGTGAGGGAAGAATGAACCAATTGATGGTGTGGAACCAATGTCTGCCTGCTTAGATGCATTCGCTTAACTAAATTTAATAATTTCCCCCAGATAAGTTATGAATGTGATAGAAAAATTGTCAAACCAAATAAAAATTCATGGGGAATGACATTTAAAGATATGTAAAGGAAATTCATAATTTGATTACAGACATTTGCTTCTATTGTTTTCGTGTAGCGGTTTACCTTATGTAAGAATACTTTTATAGGTCGACACCTCTGTCTCCTGCGCAGGATATGTGTCGACCCGGAGATCCCCATAATAGATCTCCGTAATAAACCTTGCCTTTGCTTATTACATCCAAAATGATCTCTCTGTGTCTGGGGTGTGCGATTTCCCGCGACTTTAGAAAGGGTCTCTCTTCGGGGATCTTTCATTTTGGGGGCTCGTCCGGGATCTTCGCGACCACCCCAGACACCGAAGACCCCTTGGAGGTGAGTTGGATGTTTGTCTGAGTGTTTCTATGTGAGCGGCGCCGCATTTGTCAGTCTGTATGTCTCTGCTTTGGTTCCGCCATGTGTTTATATATGTGTGCCTTAGTACCGGTCAGTGTTAAGAGAGTGGATGTGGAATCCCACTCAGTGTTGCCTCCTAAGAGTGGATGTGGAATCCCACTCAGTGTTGCCTCCTAAGAGTGGATGTGGAATCCCACTCTGTAGGAGAGGAGAGTGAATGTGGAATCCCACTCTGAGAGTGGATGTGGAATCCCACTCTGTGCAGCTGCCTTTGAGATCCGTAAGGATCCTCTGGCTGCGGAAGGGGGGACGCCCAGAGCCCGCAAGCTGCAGCCCCTGGAAGACGTTCCACGGGCGGAGAACAGCCGGGAGAGCCTGGCTGTGGGCAGTCAGGAGGACCTGACTGTGGTTTTCTGGAACAAAGGAGACGGAGTGCTCCTTTTACCTAGGCAGGAGCGGACGAAAAATCCCACTCCGTTGGAGGTCGCATTCGGCTGCCTATTTAAGTATAGGCGTGGACAAGTGTGCTTGGACTTGTTAGTGTCTGTTGTCTGTATTCTGTTTCTGTGTTTGGTGTTCTTTTTCTTTGCCATGAGGCAGATTGTGATAACCACTTTGTCTTTGATGGTGGACCATTGGACAGATGTTAGGGCAAGAGGACACTCTGGAATTCTGTTGGGAGGCAGAATCAGATGGTCCATCTCATCCCAGAAGCAGCTAAGGTTAAGCTGCAGTTTGGGCCAGGTACTGAAGGTACCAGGCATCTGTGGTTATAAGATGCTTTGTCTTGGTCTTGTTTGTCTGGTTTGTTTTCTGTGGTATTGTCGAGTGTTTTTTTTTTTTTTTTTTTTTTTTTGGCTTTTGTTCCATTTTTTAATTTGGACTGACGACTGTGTTTGAAGTCTTGGACTGACGACTGTGTTTGAAATCATGAAACTGCTTTGTTCGTCAAAGAGTTTTACTTGGTTCTCTTGGTGCTTAAGTTAAAAGTTAAAAATAATTTGCTTGAGAGAAATTGTTTTCTGCCGGGGAGTTTTTATCTTTCTCTCTTGAGCCTCCTCCCCAAGGAGAGATGCCCCAGGTTCGGGGGCAGAGAAGCCCCTAAAATAGTTTCAAAAAGAATCTACAACAAACTGAAAAACTTTGTTTTGCCAGTCAAAATTTAGAATTCAGTCTTTGGCTGTGGCCAAGGTCAGGATTAATGTTTTCTTTTCCAGGGGCCTTTAACCCCCTGAGACAGTTTGGTAAAGGGCTGTTACTAAAGTCCTGATAGCCCCAGGTGAACTGGTTACAATTCTTTTGTCAGCTGCTTAGTATTTAGCACCCAGGTTCTAACCATCCCTGCATCCTTTTGTTATTAGTTGTTACTAGAAGCCTAGTGTCATTTGGAGGCTGGTTCTCTTGAGAGGCAAAGCCACCAAGCTGACACTGAAGAGAGGTACTCCTTAAGGGAAAATCTAAGTCCAGAGAGACAGCTGGTAACAGATAGGCTGCCTCTCTGCTCCCCTTTGTTTCATAGACAAAGCTTGTGCTTATTTTTACAATGGCCTTTTTGTCCAAAACAGGCCTTTTGGTTTAGCTGTGTGACTAAATGCTATTTGTCCTCTTTAGTGGACCTCTGTCCTCTAGATTCCCTTCTTGTTTTCTCACCATCCCACTTGAGATGCTTGTTAGTAATTGTTACAGGTCTTCTTTACCACTGAGGAAAGACAGAATCCTACTAGAGGCCAGAAAGAATGTTCCAGACATGGATGGAAGGCCCTCACTCCTGACTGTTGACTTCAATACCCCTGAAGGTAGGGAGTGCTCCAGGTCTGCCCCCAGGCTCCAAGGGTGGGTCTCCTAGGGGCTGGAAAATGCCCCACCAATCTGGCTAAGATAAGGAAAGGATATGAAGAGAAAGTTACAGAAATTTGAAGGGTTAAGCTAAGTTGCTGAGAGTTAGTATAAGTTACAGAGAAAGTAAGGTTAAACAAAGAGAAAGAGAAAGAGAAAGAGAAAAGAAGGTAAAAAAAGCAGGAAGCTAAAAGAGACAAAAAGAAGAGGAAGCTAGAGAGCTAAAGGGAGATAAAAGAAAAGAGAGGAACATATACTGGCCATAGTAGTTAGGGAACCTAGGAAGACAGTACCTGGGAACAGAAGAGAATTCCTGGCTAAAGATCAGTTTGCCTAATACAAAGAAAAAGGACACTGGGTTAGGGATTGCCCCAGAAAGAACAAGAGGGGCCACTGGAGAGCCTCTCGGTCCTGGAGTGCTGGCTATGCACAGAGATAGAAGGGAAGCCCGCCTAGTTGTTTTATGGA
Source organism: Rattus norvegicus (assembly GCF_021556685.1). Taxonomy (NCBI): domain Eukaryota; kingdom Metazoa; phylum Chordata; class Mammalia; order Rodentia; family Muridae; genus Rattus; species Rattus norvegicus. Next base: position 24,884,617 of record NC_141550.1, on the reverse strand, counting down.
TACGGAGACCCAACGCTCTGTGCTCTTATGCCCCAGTGGGCCAGTATCCAAAGACCTTGAGTACAGGGGACTACTGGCAACAAACAATACTCATGGACTGCCCGAAGAGCAGTGGACCTTGGCGTGGGCCAGGTAACCCACTAATTCATGGTTATCCCTGACTGCCCCCATCCCTTGCTCATGAGAAATTTGCTTTCCAAAATGGCTTGCGTGGGCTTAAGGGTGAGGCCATGTGTATGCATATCTGCAGACTGTGTACGTGGGGCTTAAGACCTGTCTCAGTACACCAGTACCTGATGCTGGGAGATGTGTGGCTTAGTGCCGTTCTGCCTGGAACACACCGTTCCTGCCAGCCAGGCACTGACAATTATCACCCAATCCAGGACTTAAACTGTGATAGAGTGGCTGATATTTTGCCTTTGAATAGAACGTCCCAAAAGATGGGACCACTGGTCAGCTTCGATGGACTAGATTCTCCACTGGTTGGGGACAATCTGGTCACCTTGCTGCCCAATCCTGACCTGAAGCCACTGCAACATGAGTGTCAAGCACTGGCAGAAGCCCATGGGTGGAGGAAAGACCTCTGCGACTGGTTGATTGACCCCTGCTGAAAGCCGAGGCTACCTTGTCTATAGATGGGAACATTTCTCTTCATGAAGGTCAGAGATAAGTGGGTGCTGCCATGGTGGACAACACAATGTCATCTGGGATGGCTGAACCTCAATCCCCCAGCACATCAGTGCCACAGATGCCTTTGCCATCTCTTGGATGCCCTGTTGAAGCCAACAGCTGTGAGTATTATTCATTGCTCAGGATATCAGGAGGGAAGAGATTCAGTGGCATGGGGCAGTAACAAAGCAGATAAAGTGGCTCGGGAAATGGCTATGCAGGAGCCTATCCTGGTTACAGGCCTGCAAGAGACAGCCACTGGGAACTGGGATTGGACTAAGGGATGGCCTCCCTTAGAATGTACAACAGAAGAAAAGGCCCAAATTGCATAAACAGACAAACAAACAAACAAACAAAAAAGACAATGGCACACTTGCGGGAAAACTATATTCCTCAGAGAACAAAGAAAAGACTCACTTTGCCAAATACAGAAATGGACTCATTTAGGAGATAAAAAGTTTGTCCAAGTAGTTAAGTGTATGTAATAGACTTTAAGATTTTATCCAGAGAGGCAGTAAAAAGTATAAGGTATGTTAATAAGTGAATGCTTAGTAAGCAAACAGGGCAAAGAGACCTAGATAGTTTAGTGAAAAGTCGAAGTGAACTTCACTGAGATAAAACCAGAAAAATATAATCACAAGTATATTCTAGTGCTTGTAGATACTTTTTCAGGAATAGATAGAAGCTTTCCTCACCAAACGAGAGATGGCCTCTGCAATCATCAAGAAGATACTGGAAGAAATCTTCCCCAGGTCTGGAATGCCCAAGGTAATCTGCTCAGACAACGGCCCCACTTTTGTTGCCAAGGTAAGCCAGGGTGTGGCCAAATATTTAGAGGTTGATTGGAAATTACATTGTATTTACAGACCTCAAAGTTCAGGACCGGTAAATAAAACTCTAAGAGAGACCCTGACCAAATTAAATTGACCATGGAGACTGGCACAGACTGGGTGGCACTCCTTCCCTCTTGCTCTCTTCAGAGCAAGAAATACCCCTTCCAGATTCAGCCTTACCCCCTTTGAGATCTTATATGGGGCCTCAGCTCCTCTGACTGTATTAGATGATGTTACTGAACCAACATGTCATAGTAATAATGATTTGTATGCCAGGCTAAAAGACCTACAGGTGATACAGAAAGAAATCTGCTCAGAGCTGGCAGCAGCCTATGCCCTGGGGACCCCCGAGACATCTCATCAGTTCCAGGTTGGAGACTCGGCTACATACGATGGCACCGAACCCAGACTCGAGCCTCACTGGAAAGGACTGTACCTGGTGCTGCTGACCACCCTGACAGCCATCAATTCTCAGCCCTCACCAGCCATGTACTAGCTGTTGGGGCTGAGAGCTGGGACCTAGAGGGAAACTCAGATCTTCAAAAAGCTCCCTAGACTTAATTTCATGTTTGCCCTGGGTTCTATCAAGATAGGTATGGGGATAGACTTGATTTCTATTACAAATGATGTAACATTGCATATGTTAGTACTCCTAACACTTCTTGGGACTGTGCCTCAGGGATCACAATCTGTATAAGTTTAGAAGTTCCAAAAGCTAGTCATGACCTTGGTGTGTAGGTTTAGATAGTGCCCAGATTGGAATCCTGATGCTAAAGACTTAGTAAGACAAAAAAAAAAAGAGTTGAGAATTACTTAAGGCTATCTAGGTGCTGCAAGGGCAGCACAAGGACATCTGCTGTTGCCCTGCAATGCAAGGCTTATAGAGATTACAGAACTGCCATTGACTCAGATATAAAAAGAGTGAAAGACTTTTTAGCTGACCTCCAAGAATACTTAACCTCCCTCTCAGAGGTAGTCCTTCAGAATAGGAGAAGATTAGACCTGATATTCCTTAAAAAAGGAGCCTGTGTGCTACACTGAAAGAATGTTGCTTCTATGCAGACCATTCAGGAGTAATTAAAGACTCCATGAATAAACTTAGAGAAAGGTTAGACAAAAGACAGACAGAGAAGCGCATCAGGGATGGTTCGAGAGCTGGTTTAGTAGATCTCCTTGGATGACTACTCTGATATCTTCCCTTATGGGACCCTTCTTAGTTTTGCTTCTGCTTCTGATTATAGGTCCATGTGTGTTAAAGAAACTAGTTAATAGGTTTGACTCCTACAAAAAGATAGAGACGCTCAACAAGGTTGGTTTGAGTCTTGGTTCACTCGGTCTCCCTGGATGACTACCCTACTCTCTGCTATAGCTGGGCCATTACTAATAATTTTCTTGGTTTTAGTTTTTGGCTTCTGCGTGACAAACAGGTTAATTGCTTTTGTTAAAAATTGAGTGGCTGCTGTGCGGTTGATGGTTCTGAGACAACAGTACCAGTCATTTAGGACAACTGGTGAAACCAAATACGAGATTTGATATCAAAATTCTAAGATTAGAATTACTTAGTAGAAGAAGAGGGGAATGAATGGAAAATTAATACAGATTTAAGGTTTAAAAATATGAAGTTAAAAGAATAAGTTTCAAAATTCAGACTCAGGGCTAAACACTGTGAAAAGCAAGTCCAGGCAGCCCCGCCCTGCCGCTAGGACTAACAGACCATAAAGATAAAGAAAAGGAATGCAGGAACCAACCCGAGTTATCAGGACTGACTCTAACCATCTGGCAGAAGGGCACCTCCCCCAGCTTACTCATAGTCACACCTTAACCAGATGTCCTTCAAACCCTGATACACCCCTAGCTCTAAAATCCTGTACACTCCAGTCAATGCGTACTCTCCTGCTGTGCTGTAATCTCACTGCCATGTTTAAATGAGCCAATCACTTATAGCCGCGCCAGAAATTAGCCATTTGTGTGTAACCACGCCAAACCCCCTAGCCTTCCCTATATAAACACCTGACTTTTGAGCTTCGGGGTCGACACCTCTGTCTCCTGCGCAGGATACGTGTCGACCCAGAGATCCCTGTAATAGATCTCCGTAATAAACCTCGCCTTTGCTTATTAAAAAAAAAGAATACTTTTATAATATTAAAGTCACTATTAACTATAACTATAAAACATTTTCATATATACATAAAATATATATATATAATTTTAATTTTTACCTAAAATATTCAGTTGTTTTGCATGTGTTTTTCAGCTTTCACATTTGCATAAATTTGACTGTGGATTTTAATGTTAATTAATAAACTAAAGAAAAAAGTTATGGTATCTATCTTTTGCAGACATTTTATGATTTTGCCTTATGTTTATAAAGCATGCAAAAATTACTCAGTGCCCCAAAATAATTGCATTTGAAATATATATTCAGATTCTAAAAAGTAAAAATCTTTCTTCTTAAATATTAGCCTCTTATTGCCCTGTATATTTTCTCTAGATTCTTTGTCATCTGGTGGGTGGGGATGTCCTTTTGATTTCTTGGGAAGGGCTGAAGAACAAACTCCAAGCTAAGTGAAGTAAAAGCATATGGAGAGTGGGAAGCAGCATTGTCCTCTAATTGTCATAATGAACCTTTGCAGAGCAAAGGAGAAGCCATGATGGTGACAGTACTTCAATCTTCCTAACTGTGAGAAAATGCAGGCGATAGGAAGTTGGCTTCAGCTCAAGTACAGAACCCAGTGGCATTAGCTACACACATGTTGTTGTGAAGCCATCAGTCTGCATGGCTGGAAGTTCTTCCTCATTTCCAGGGAGACTTCCCTAATCCATTTACCAATAAGAGTTCATTTCCCACTCTTCAGCCCCTGGGACACCTGGAGTAACCTTGCATCTCTATGAATTTTCTGAGGATCTGGAGCTGCAGCTCAGAGTTACAGAACTGGCTTGCCCTATATGAAGACCAGCATTGATTTTCCAATGATGGAAAAGAAGACAAGAGAGAGGAGAGGTAAGGAGAAAGGGGGCAAGGGAGGGGAATGGAGGAGGGAGGAAGTGAGGGAAAGGGAGAGGAGAGGAACTGACATTTCACTTATTTTCTTATAGAATTTTCACTTAAGTAGACTGATAGAGTGATTTTTTAAGAGTTATTTATTTTATATATGTGCGTACACTGTCTCTGTCTTTAGACACACTAGAAAAAGGGCATCAGATTCCATTACAGATGACTGTAAGCCACCATGTGGTTGCTGGGAATTAAACTCAGATCTGCTTGAAATGCCGTGTTCTTAACCACTGGGCCATTTCTCCAGCAAATACAGTGATTGTTGCTTCTTTGTATGAGGCTCAAATCCCCAAGTATTTTTTTTTCTCTGTTCATCTTTCATTGCACAAACCAGGATTTTATTCTTTTTAAGGCATGATGTTACCCTTCTGTATGTGAATAACACATTTTATTTTCCCATTCACCTTTCAATGGGCACTCGGGTCATTTTCACTTCGTTGGTCTTTTGTGAATAACAGTGGAGCCAACGCTGGCCTTCAAGTGTGCAAGCATCCGAATGATTCCCTGCTTTCTGCTCTCTTGAGTCCACCCCTGGATAGATATGGAGGTCTTGAATCACATGGTGTTTCTGTCACCTGTCCCTTTGAGGAACCTATGCAAATGGTTCCCATCTGTTTGGTTTCACATTCCTACCATCAATCCAGTTCTCTTTTCCCTAATATCCCTAACTTTTACTTTCCCATTATTGTCTTGTTTCAGATTAACTATCTATGCCTATGTAAAACTCTGAGGTCTTCTCGTTCATTTCCCTTGGTAACTTATGGCACAGGTTAATCGCATATTAATAAGACATGCCTATATCTTTTTTGGAGAAATGTCTATTCAAATCCTTTGCATTTTTTTTTTACCTTTGCATGATGAGTCATTCAACTTTTATAGATTCTGGATATTAAACCTATCAAAGACAGATACGCAAATATTCCCACCATTCTATAAGTTGACATCACTTCCTGAATAACTCGATCTGATTACACAGTCAAATAATTTGTCATTATTAGTGTTATTATTAGTGTTGTTGAATCTTTTCATTTTGCATAATGTTTATAAGAATTACCCTCTTTTTAAATTAGCATCTCTCCCGTTTCTTTGAACAGCTTCTTATAATGTTGATGCCAGAGACTGAGAGTAGAAAGATCAGAAACCATCCATAGCCCCTATTGCCACGAAGCAGAGAATCTCTGAGAGGCATAGACTCTCAAACAGATTTTGTTTTTGACACAGGAGGTGATGAGTGATGAGGATATTGTTGTGCAAATGTCTGCAGCAAACAACATGTAGCCAGCAAACTTGGGCATCATATAAAGACAGAAATATGTGTAAAAAGATGAAATGAATAAATAAATATGTCTTGCTATGCAATAGCTCATTAAACTTGGTCAGACTCACCAAACTTTGAGGTATTCTAGTTTTTTGCTTGTGAGACTGGGTTACTAATTTCTATGCTAACCTTGTATTGAGTAAGATAACAGATGTGAAAACATTTTGGGGTTTTAAAGGTGCTATGCAAATTGAAAGTCTATTATTATTATGTGTTCTTGTGCATCGATAACTTGGTATCATAATAGGTAGTAATAACCATTAAGAGCATCATTAGAAATGCAGGCATGTGTGTAAGTTCATACACTGTCTCTGTGTACACAGAGCACCTGTACACTCTGGTCCATTAGTGTTTGCATTTGCTTCCCAAATAAGCTACAGATTTCTTATCTACTATGCCTTATTGCATTTCTGCTCCTCCTTCTCTACAGCCTCCTTAACCACTGGAAGGCTCATACATTTCCATTGCAAGTGGTGTAAAAGATTCATGCTGGAATTGTTCTGGTCGAGTTTGAGTGGTCCTCGTTTAGAACTGGGCCCTCAGGCCTCAACAGCCTTTAATCAGCTGTAACTGGAGTGAAGCTGTCAGCTCCCGCTTGTTCTATGTCAGCTTTAGTGCCATTTAGAGCATCCCTGATAAATGGACAGCACAAATTTAACAGTCGACCTGTGAAAAAGGAAAGCCAGCCATCTCTCAAGCACTGTAAGGAACCCTTTAGCCATGTCATAGAGACATCGTGGGTAGATATCCCAGTGTAGGTTGAGTGGGAGTTGAAATACATATATTTGAAAGTAGCATCATATTGGTATATCTATGGATTTTTTTAAATGGAGCAGAATGTAGAAAAAAGAAAAGTAAAGACATGGTTGAGAATAGTAGACCTGATAAAGAGAAAGGATGATACAGAGATGGGATGCTCCCTTCATTTCTTCCTTAAGTTGCAAGAGGAAAATATAACTAAACCATGCTCTCCAGTCACTTAGAAAGTTAGAAGTCCATGCTCGGCATGGAGAAACTCCTGTTGATAAGTTGAGCATCCCAAGGTGCTCTTAGGCATTCTGCATTGACATGAAACCAAGAGAACTTAAACACAAAATTGTGTTTTTCAAACCTCAGCTCTCCCATCAAGGAAATAAGGATAAAAATTTCAACCCTATTGAATTTTTGAGAGGAAGAAAAGTAGCCATGGGTATACCACATATAACTATAAGATGCTCTGTGAAAGTACACAGAGTCAGTGATGAAGGAAATAATTTGGTAGTGTCCTGGAAGGCTAACCATGAATCTAAAAAAGAGGCGCTTCATTTTTCTAAAGACACGAGTTATACTATACATGGGCTTTGGCGAAAGGCTTGAATGGTATTTTCTTTACACTCATTTATGGACTTTTAGAATAGCCAAGTTCAGTCAGGTGCATCTCTGTTTCAATTAAGCTTGGTCTATTCTCTTTCTCTAGTTGGTTACTTCTTAGGATGAAAAGAGTGAATAGTTTTAAATCTTTGGGGCTAAATCTTTTCTAAAAATGTTTTTATAGAATACTTATTTACATGAAATAAACATTCTGTGGTCAAATGACTTAACTTAATAAATGTAGCATCACATTCTCTCTCCAAGAGAGAGCTGCAATATATTGTAGCTTAACTCCAGGGAGCTCAACAACAAAAGCATCCATATAACCATATCGGGGCTACTCCCAACCCTCAAGTGCGTATTTGCAAACCCTGAGATATCTCGTGTGTATGGTAGAAGTGGTCAGGTGAAATGCAACATGAACATTTCAACCCTGCCTTTTCACTCAATCGCTCTGTGACCTTAGAGATTGCTCGCCAGCTGCGCCCACTTCCATGTCCAAAAGTACAGACAGCCATAGTGCTTTCAAAGATCTCCTCTTAATGCAATATGAGGGTTTCAGTTAGCAGGAAAACTGAATATGGAAAATAACGTTGATGTGAATCCTACACTTTACTAAAGTATGGTTAATAATGAATATTCACTTTCATCTATTCCTCTCCTCTTCTTTCTCAAATCTTCTGCTTTCCTTGTCTGTCTCTTTTTTCCCTTTCTCTTAGGAAAGAATGTTAGCTACCTTGTTCATTATTGATAAGAAGTAGACTAGAACCATGCATGGCAATACACTTGTGAAAAGAGATGATGGCAGTGAACGAATCAGTGGGCTTTCTTTCAGGGGAGTGTGTGTGGTTATTTCGCTAGATAGTTGAGATAGTTTACACCATCAGTTTTGACTATATTCATTCTCTTCTGTCAAAACCTATTTTTAATGATGATTCTTAAACACTTTCACCTCCCTTTTAGCCCACAACCTACCAGAAGTAGTGGGAAAGAAAGGATACAAGGAGGGAGGGTTGGGGAGGAAGTGGACATGTTTAGAAAGCTTCTTTGGAGCAACTCCAGTCTGTGTTGTCTGGAAATCAGCAGTTCAGTTCACAAGTCAGCAGCCAAGTCGATCCACAGGCAAACACTTCACAGATGTGCCAGCAGTCCAATTCAGTGGACTTGGGGAGAGCAAACAGAAATGAACAGTGGTGGCACTACCCAGCAGAGATGTCAAGTTCTTGGCTGTGCCTCTCTTAGTGAGCCAACAAGTGTTACACAGCCAGCTCTATAAGCAAGCCAAGCTCACCCTCCTTGTCTGTCTGTCGAGTCCTATTTATACTCTCTAAACACCATATGTCCTCTACGAGTCCTGTCTCAGTACATGTCTTGCCTTAGCACTTGAGTCTGTCTAGGCTGACATTACTCTACCAATCAGCCTGAGTCCTTAGAAGCAGCCAGAAACTGCAGCACACCATCAGAAGTTTTTCGGTGTGTTTCTCTCTATGGAGTCCTGACAAATGGAGTTCAACTATGTAGTGTAAGGTGAACCAATACATGTGTGTTGTTAGCAAAGAATCCTTCATTATGTGTCCTTTCACATGCTTGCTTCAGCAGAAATCCTTTCTCCTGTGTCTGCTTCAGCTAAATGTTCCTTCACAAGTCCGTCTTAGTCTTTCACCTGTGTCCACTTCATGAAAACACTCCTTCATGTATTTGCTCCGGCGAAACACCATCCAACACAACTGATTCTCCAAAGATCCTTAAGTTTCTACTTCAATCTTCCTCAGCTTCTGCCAGATTTATTCTTCCTCACTACCCACCTGGTTTTATATCCTCTTTTATTTCACCAGTCAAATCTAGTTTGTGCTACCCATATATCCATGCATGCGTGGCCTTTCGCTGGAGCATGGTTGGCCTTCAAGTAGGTACACAGCAATGTGAAGCTTTAGCTCTAAAATTCCTCTGGTTCAGACTGACCAGACACTCAGACTTCACATCAGTGCATGCTTCCTCTCCACTCATCGGAATACTCATTGATTCAAGAATAGTCATTGAAAATAATTAAAATGTAAGAGAATGAAAATTGACAAATGGTACTTTATCATGCACAAAGATGGTCCCTCTTAAATTCAATATATTTATGTGGAAAGTCCTTCTACTAAATATTCATTACAAAATAAAATACTAGAAATAAATAAAAAAAGATGATAGTGAGAAACAAGAGACAATAGGAAGCCAACAGAAGAAGGACCTGAGTCAAGTGATCTGGCTAGAAATTGTCATTACCATTTGCTGGTTTATTAAGTGTTCAAGTTTTCATTTGGTATTTAGCAGATCTTGACTAGTTAACAAACGTCAGCTATACACACTGGGTTAGTCACTATGGAAGTTGGTGAAGATGAATGTTGGACAAGAAATGCCTGCGGTTGAAGAACCTCTCAGGCAAGGAGCAATGGACAAACAAGTATTGAACGTCTGTGGCACACGAAGGGTTACTCAAGAGATTAGAATTAGATTCAATCAACTCAATGATATTGTCATATTGTATGGCAGAAAGAACAAGAGTTGAGAGCCATGGTGCTATGTAAAGTTTTTGTTTGAAGGTAAACATGAGTTTTCAGAATGTAAAAGAAATTAGGAAGAACATTTAAAGAAGCAAGTTTGGAAATATTTGTATAAAACACTATTGAAATCAGAGAATCATCATTAAGAACTTGATTATTAATCTCAGGATCACACACACACACACCCACCCACACACACACACACACACACACACACACACACACACACACACATTCAGATAGGCTTCACACACAATGCTGATCTGTTGGCAAACAGTAGATTCTAGAACCAGGGGAACATTGCTTCAAGTTGTGCCCACTGGTGAGCCCATCATGATATAATGATAAGTTCCAAATTCAGGAACACATTAACAGCTCTAGTTAAATTCTGTGGATCACTTATTGGGATAAAACTATTAATAGAACAAAGAGGTTAGCACCATGGGGGCTAGAGAATTGGGGAGAGTTGTATGTGCAAATGAGAAATAACTAAGTAAAAATAACTGCTTTGATTTTTCATAAAAAGTTAGTTTTTATTAATCTTTAGAAATATCTTGATATATATTAGGTTTATGGCTTTCAGTTTTATATTTAATTGATGCCAATGTTTTCTTCTTCTGTTATAAACTTGAGTGTGGCTATATGCAAATTAAATGTAATTGTATATAAAAGAACCTATATTTCTTTTTTTCCACTTTCAAAGTTAGATTTGAGAAAGGGAAATTTTCTTTCCTATTATAAAAATACTGATTTTTATTTCTCTCATCAATTATTGGAGAGCAGCTTGTTGACATGAAGGTTGGGAGAGCATGTCGGGAGCTTGGAAGAGTTTACCTAGCAAGCCACTGATTCTTTGACTAAACTTTGAGAAATCTTGAAGGTCTCCACTATTTTTGTGAGTTAAAGTACTTTGCTAATCACTGGCCATCATCGTAGCCCAATATCAAATTCTGAGGACAGAAATGAGGTTTGCTTAACCTTTAATTTCAGAAGCTTAAAGTTTGCAGCAAAGAGGGCTCTACGGACTTGGTTTCTAGTGAGAGAGTTCCTTACCTTGTCTCATCAGCATTAGAGTGGGGACATGAGGGAGAAGGAGAGACAGCATGGTGAGACAGAGTCATCAAGTCTGGAGAGGAACTACCTTGTTATCAACTACCTTAGCCCCTTCAGTAGGAAGGGCAAATAAGAATCCAAAGGTCATTAGAGCTTGAAAGACATAAATACTTTTCAGTAGGTCTTATCTCTTAAAAGACCTATCACTTAATATCAACCCACTGGAGGCAAATTCTCCAGCACATGAACCCTTGCAGAAAAGATCAAGCCATCTTTAAACCACAGCATTTGCATAAGTGAGGAGGCTACATCATACCTACAACCATATTTGACTGATGTTCCAGCAGACAGACACTTATTATGCTGTACTCTTCCTTGAAATCATTTTCAATAACCCAGGTATGCTTCCTTTCAAATTTTACTATTCATTCTCATTGCCCACCATCGGTCCTCACCAGAAGCTGAAGAAAAGGCCATTCTTACAGAAGACAAGATATGCCACTAACCGGAAAGTTCTAGCTTCTCAAATCTGTAGAACTTAAGGGGGCAATACCTACTAATGCTGACGGGCGTGACAAATGATCCATGACACAGGGAGTTACCTTAGAGACCAAGAAATAAGACAGTTGCACCCATTTATCAATGTCTGTACTGAATGCAAAATGGGAGGCTTAATGGATATCTTAATCCTATTTCCAGTTGTTGTGACAAAGACATGGATAAACACAGCTAAGAGGAAAAGGGCTTTGTTTTGGCTTGCTAGCTCCAGGAAACATCTCATCATTGCATGGAAAACAAGGCAGCATGGACTTGAAAGCAGCTACTGATATATCCACAGTACAAAGCAGAGAACAGTAAATTAATGTATGCAGGCATGTGTTCAACTGGCTTTTCCCCACTCTTGTATAGTTAGGATCCACTGCTTAGGGAATGGTGCCACCCACAGTGGGACATGCCCACAGACTAATATTTTTCTCTACATTACTTCAGCAAAACTCTCTTACAGATGATTCTACAGTGTTGACAAAACTTTAATGTTGGCCATTAGAGTATATATGTTTGGATCTGAAGATATATTTCTGAGTGAGTAGAGTTCCTGAAACAGCAATTCTAGGATTTTTTTCCTAGTTTAAAAAAACTCAAAGATTCCTTTTATTCTTCAGTAAGACCTAAGAAAGATTCCTAGAAAGAGCATTGAATCATATACTTCTGTGTTGCGCTCAAGGGGAAGTTCTATAAATTTTGTATATAGTCAGTCTGAACAAGAAGACAATATTCTCCTTATTTCAAGTCTGAAAAACTAAAGACCCGAGATGCTTCAATATACTCCAAAATCATAGAGACAAGAAGAGCAGAGAAAGCAGTCAGTTCTACAAGCTCACATCAAATTTCCTAAACCCCTATGCAGTATGATTTAGGGGAAAAGTCACTTGTGTTTGGAAGCGTTGTACTAGTTTAAAGATAATTTTTTATAACCATTACATTAAACATTTACATTTTAGTACTTTTCCCAGCTGTGAAAATATTGTCAGTGTAATAGTTCTACTTGGTCCATTTAAATGCCAAACCTTGTAAAATAGACTTTTGTTTCTCTGTTTCTTGTTTTTTAAGAGAGAACCTATTCACTAGCCTTTCGATCATTTTAGGTTCTTACATTGCCAACGTTGAGACACACTTTGCAAAAACATCTTGGTAGTGCTTACAGATAAAACCAAGAAACTTAACTATGGTAGTCATGCAGGGTCTGGGTGTGTTAATCAGTGACAGACTTACCTAGTATTCAGGAGGTCCTAGTCCTATCTCTTAACACTGAAAATTAAGTAAATGGCAAGTTACTAAGCCGAGTTGTAATGGATTTTAAATATGGTGTAAAAGACTGCTCATCCAGAGAACCTAGGTTCCATTTCCAGCTTAGAATGGTTTATAACTCCAGTTCCACTCAGGGGATCTGCCATCCTCTCTTGCACTCTGATGGTACTGCATGCAGGTGGCACAAAGGCACATATGCAGACAAAACACTGTTACACATATTACAAAATTAAAAAATTAAATATAGTTTATGAATGCACTGATCTTATAGGTTATGAAAATTAAAGTAAAATATTTTCCTATACATCAAAGAGTCTTAAGATTCTTCCAATCACAGCTACCTTTCATCCGAGAAAGTTTTACATGACCTTGAATGTGTACAGATACATATAATAGATGATACAAAATATGGTAGATGTACAAAATCTATCTACTTAAGATTAATGAAAAATGAATTGTTTTAAAACTTTTATTCTTGAAATTTTATATGTGTGTGTGCACACACCTGCATTTATGTGTGTGTGTTTGTGTATGTGTGTGTGTGTTTGTTTGTGTGTGTATATGAGTGTGTATGTGTGTGTATGTTTATGAGTGTGTGTATGTTTATGTGTGTGTGTATGTATATGTGTGTGTGCGTTTGTTTGTGTGTGTATATGTGTGTATATGTGTGTGTATGTTTATGAGTGTGTGTATGTTTATGTGTATGTTTATGTGTGTGTGTATGTGTGTGAGTGTGTGTGTGTGTGTGTGTGTGTGTGTGTGTGTGTGTTTGTACCAAATGTCACTTGTGGGTTTCCATAGAGGCCAGAAAAAGAGTGTCAGATCCCTGGGAGTTGAGTTACAGGCAGCTGTAACCTGTCAGATGTGGATTCTGGAAACTTAGCTTCCGTCTTCTGGAGGAGCAGGAAGCATTTCTCACTACTACATAGTTTCTCCAATCCAACAAATTTATTTTAAAATAATTCCCATATATATGAATATATGAATATTCTAATTATGTATACATATATAATGGTAAATGAAAAAGCTTAATTTTAAATATAGTTTACAGGGCAACAGAAATGGTTGGTCTTCCAGAGGACCCAGAGTCACATATAAACCAAACCATAATAAGAAATTGAAATGACTTCATGATTTCCATGTTTCAGTAGGAAACTGGGGAATTATCTGTTGGAACAAGTAGCGGCATGGAAATTTAAAAAAGAAATTGTCACTTTGAGTTTGCTGACTTGCTTTTCCTCCCTTCCTCCCTCCCTCTCTCCCTTCCTCCTTCTCTCCTTCCCTCTGCCCCTCCCTCCTCACCTCCCTCCCTTCCTCCCTCCCTTCCTTCCTTCTTTTCTCTGGTTGGTTTGTTCTGTCTGGGTTTTGCCTGGTCTCAACTTCTTAACTTCTCAAGTTTGAGTACTATCTATGTTCTAAAGAACCCTTCTCCTTCTCTGTCTACTCTTTGTCATGGATTATGGTCCTTTGACGCCTGGTGTCCTGGGCCTCCTGACTCTCAGTGATGTTCTTCCAGGCACTGATTGGCTGTCCTTACACTGAGGCTCTCTGACTTCCCATCACATCCTCTCCTGGCCCCTGTGCTAAGAACATAATATAGGAGGAAGAATGAAGCAGTGAAGAATAGTGGCCTGCCTGAACCAACTTCCATTTTCATTCAGATGCTCTTAAGTACCACATGATTTGACAGCTGTTCGGTATCTTCATGCTTGTCACCTGGCTTTAGTAATCGATCTGTTACTAACTTCATTACTATACTCTAAGGCAAACATTTTAAAGACATCATATATGATGTTTAGTTATTAAAAGGGAATAGTTACTATACATATTTCATATATATGGCTGTAGTAAAATAAACGTGTCTCAGAACTATATATTTCTGCGTCCATGTTCGCATTTCATAGCTTATTATAAGATCCTAGATCAATATTTTTTAAGATTTGAGACAGCGTCTCATACGCCTCAGCCTAGCCTCAGTGTCACTATTTATCTGATAAGAAGCTTGAATATCTGATCCTCCTGTCCATATATCCTGAGGACTGGGACTCTAGGGTGAATGTGATGTTTACATGGTGCTGGGCATCAAACCCAGGGCTTAATCTGGATGATAGATAAGCACTTAACCATTATATCTTCAAACTTAATTGTTTTCTTTAACTTATAAAATGAGAATAATCAAGATTCTCACCAAATGACTGTAAAGTATATGTGTGAAAAGGCATAAAATAAGCTAGTGCTATCTATCAGTGCCATTTGGCATATGGCATGGCAGGTGACATTACTCTGACTGTACACAGCCATCGCAGGCCATCTTACCACTGATGTGTGATGTGAGAAAGATAGCGTCATGGATGGGTTTGTCTATCGCCATCCGTATTTGTATCCATATCTACATCTATCCTTAATCTACGTGTGTATGTGTGTGTATACGTGAATGTGGGGAGAATACATATAATATACATTCTTAAAATATTCGTTTATAAAATCCCTTATCATTATACCTCAAATGGGATCTCATTTTATTTTTAAACCACTCATTGAATAATCTACCTTAAAACCATATTTTAGTTAAATTGTTATAGAACTATTAATATTATAATCACATTGTCTTCACAGAATATCTTTAAATGATCATTCATAAACCACACTTCAAATTAGAGGTAAACTTTGGAAGACAGGGACATTAGAGAATAAGTTCTGAAGGACTTTGTTCGATAATGATATTATTTGGAATGTCTTTAATTAATCTAGAAAGAACCAAAAATACATTTTAAGATATTGTTATACACTAGTGTAGCTAACATCAAGAAAGGTGTTACCTTTTCCTTTTCTTTTTTTTTTTTTCTTTTTCTTTTTTTCGGAGCTGGGGACCAAACCCAGGGCCTTGCGCTTGCTAGGCAAGCGCTCTACCTCTGAGCTAAATCCCCAACCCCCCTTTTTCTTGTAGAAAATTCACATAGAATTTTCAGAAATTAGAAGAGAATGGGAAAAAAAGGTTACTGGAGTTTTGTTGATAGAAAATTTTAACGTGGAGCATGAAGCTAATTCATCACGGACTGTGTGAAATGAGACGTCTTCTTGCTAGACCCGGGGAAGAACTGTATTCTTCTAATTGTGTTAGAACTTGTTCCTCAGAAGTTATTCTATATAGTCTCTCAGAGAGAACACAGCTTTGACAAGGTATCGCCCAGAGAATTGTGGGAATCTTAGAAATGGCAAACTAGAAGTCAGTCTGTTATATCAGCATAGGACAGAAGGCGAACACTATCATGTCTGCATAAGGATATTAAATAAGGCCCCAAACATCGAAAGTCTGTCTGTGCACCCAATGTGCTAATTTACTTTCTATGAGCAGAAGCCGAGTGCTGCTGTATGCCTTCGTCCCGCAATCAGAATATAGGAAGCGGTGTTCTCAACTTATCCCTCATGGAGTTTCTGAACCTCGCTTTCTTTGTAGTTGTTTTTGTTTGTAGAACATAAAATGAATGCAGGTATCAGTGTGGAACTAAGATAACTTTAAATTTTGCTTTGTTAGCTGTTAATATGCACAATTTGAAATATAATAAGCCTAAGAATAAATAATGATGTATAATAAATGATAATAAATATATATATTATATTTTTATAAAATGTAACTGTTCCCAGATTATGTTATCTTCTGCTGCCAACATCTTGGCTAGTACCCAGGTCTTTCAAAACACAGATAAAATAAATACTGCACAGACACGGTTTTATTTGTTTGCTTGGGTTTTTTGGTGTTTTGTTTTTTACTTCAAGATTTCATTTCTTGATTTTAAATATTAAAATAGGATCACAACACATGTCTAACACTGGCTTACACAAAGTGATACAACTTATACTACTAAGGGAAAATACTTCAACCACTAGAAGTTGGGGTAAGCTTTTAAATGCGTGTATTAGGGGGTTGGGGATTTAGCTCAGTGGTAGAGCGCTTGCCTAGCAAGCACAAGGCCCTGGGTTCGGTCCCCAGCTCCGAAAAAAGAAAAAAAAAAAAAGAAAAAAATGTGTGTATTAAATGCCCTTCTTGTCTGGTGTCTTACCTGGAGAATTTCTGAAAACTGTGGACTGAAATTGAGTACTACCATAAAGGAAGAATTACAGTAAGCTCTTTATTTGTATATGTGCATATATGTTTGTGTGTGTGTGTGTGTGTGTGTGTGAGAGAGAGAGAGAGAGAGAGAGAGAGAGAGAGAGAGAAGGAGAGAGAAAGAGAGAGAGAAGGAGAGAGAAAGAGACAGACAGAGAGAGAGAGAGAGAAGGAGAGAGAAAGAGAGAGAGAATGGGGAAAGAGAGACAGAGAGACAGAGACAAGGTGGGGGTATGTGTGATATATGTGCATGCGTGGTGAGTACTCACATGTGTGCACCTGTATGAACACACACCTCTGGATCCCAGAAGAGGGCATTGTGGATCCTTCTTTCTCAGTATTCCTCCTCCTTTGGAGCAGTGTCTTTCCATGAACTGAAGTTCACATTTTCCCAAGAGGCTTGCAGTCAACAATCCCAGCAGTCCTACTGTCTCTGTCCCCCAACACAAAACCAAGATAGTAGGCCCCCTTGAGACCACACCGGATATGTTATGTCAGTGTTGCGAGCTGAACTGAAGTCCTCAGGGTCGTGCACCATGTACTCCCTTTCAAAATTTTATTTTAGTGATTTTTAAATTGAAAATAGATTGTTTTATCATACAATATATATTTTTTATAGTTTCCCCTCCCTTTACTCCTCCTAGTTCTTTCCCACCTCCCGTCTGGGATCCATTCCCTTTCTGTCTCTCATTATAAATGAATAAACTTCTACGATATAAGACCATGCACAATAACATAAATTACCCATTATATTGAGGCTGGGCCAGACAACCCAACAGAAGGAAAAAAGCTATAAGAGTAAGCTCAAGAATCAGAGATCTTCTCCTTCACAGACTCAGGAGTCCTGTAAAAATACTGTAAAAAAAGCTATAATATATATTCAGAGGTCCTGGTGCAGACCCACGTCAGCCCCATGCTTGCTTGTAATTAATGTGTAGCATTCCTACTTGTTTAAACTATACCTTAATTTCAAGTTTCTGGTTGTCAAAATGGCCTTTAGTTTGCATTCCTGATGCTATAATTCACCAAGATACTTTCTTTTTAGTAGTTATCCACACTGAAACACTTTTTGCAGATAGCGTTGTCATTATACAACGAATAATGTCCAGAGAAAACGTGTTCTAAATACACAGATGATAGACACGTTTCCACTTTTCTTTTACATCAAGGATGTTTTTTACAAGGATGTTTTCCAAGTCAGATATCTGAATTTTTAGGAAAATGGGCTTTTCGGGACCATTGGAAGCAGTTTCCGTTTGCTTGTTTTGGTCACAACTCAAGCTGCAATGAACCTTGTAACTTTGGCGCCATTTCCATAAACCAATTAACTATGGGTGTTTATCTGTTCTCCAGAACGAGCATGGCTGTAGAGGTGGGTGAAGAGGCACCTACATAGAGATGGACGAGAGCTGGGTTAACAGGCAGACAGATTTGTAGGCACAGACCCACCCACTCTCACCCATAATGAGCAGAAACCGGCAGATTTAATTCATGTGTTGTGGGCTTTTTGTCTCCTGCACCACAAAAGGGAATACAGGACCCTGTTAGGGGAGGGTTAGATTAGTCCTACACGGTCAAAGGAAACAATGCTGACATGTTACTTGATCAGAAAGATGTTTTCACACTGTTTCTCTTAGGTAGTCCCTGGGGACAACTCTCTTTTGCTCTCCTCCTCTGTCTGTCTGTCTGTCTCTTTTTTTTAATTACCAAGCATGACATTCATGGTTATTTCTTCTTTCCACCCAGTTGACTACAAAGGGGGCCAGTTCTTGGGCCCCTTGTTGGTCAGGCCTGGGGGAGGGAGTGACAGAAGGCTGGCCTTATTTACCTTAGCGGCTTCCCGTGTAATCTGGTTAATCGTGTGGCTAATGGGAGGACTCCACGGATCCCCACACACTGCGCGCCACAATGAGGACTCATTCATATGTAATACAATAGAGTGTTTAAGTCATTCCACGCTTTGTGGAAAAGATTGGCTTTCTTTGTGTGCCTGCTCCCCAGAAGCCTTTGCCCCCTCCTCCTCTTTCAAACGGGCATATGTTACAGCTCCTGCCTACTGCAGCTGGACAAGGAAAAGGCAGGCTTCTTTCTTTTCTCTCTCTCTCTCTCTTTTTTTCCCAGTCAATGAATTGATTACTTCGTGTGAAATGGGGCTCCCACCCCTGGCTGACGGATGCACAGA
This sequence comes from Rattus norvegicus, assembly GCF_021556685.1. Taxonomy (NCBI): domain Eukaryota; kingdom Metazoa; phylum Chordata; class Mammalia; order Rodentia; family Muridae; genus Rattus; species Rattus norvegicus. Next base: position 24,865,691 of record NC_141550.1, on the reverse strand, counting down.
TTAGCCTTTTGGTCTTCTAATATTTCACATCCAGACACTCGAAGAGGAGGCGGAACTCCTGGTCCTCAAGTTGTCTATTGTGAGCTCAACAATCTGTTGAGTACAAAAGAAAAATAAATAAATCAAAGCAGGTGAAGTGTTGGGCTGGCTCTTTTAATAGCATCTGCCCATGATGCTCCTTAAACCAGGACCGGGGAGAAAACAAAGAGACTTCGGGGAGGTGGGAAATAGACAGCTACTTAGTAAGACAAAAGTTTAAAGACATCTGAGCTGAAAGAGTAATTTCATCATCACACTACTCACTAGCTCTTGGATTTGAATTTAGAGGTGATAAGGTCTAATTAGTCCTAATGGACTAGTTAATGGGTTCCTGGGCTTATCCACACCCCATAGGATGAACGGCAATTGTTGAAAATGGACTTTGGGATTCTGAATGTTTTTAGTTCTTCTATCTATCTATCTATCTATCTATCTATCTATCTATCTATCTATCTATCTATCTATCCATCCATCCATTATCTATCTATCTATCTATCTATCTATCTATCTATCTATCTATCATCTATCCATCCATCCATCCATCCACCCATCCATCTATCCATCTATCCCTCTATCTCTCTATTTAATGTTTAGTTGCAGTTTTAAAAGACCTGAAATCTGGCGTCTCACTACCTCTGCCCTCGACTTTGTACAAGTGGATTTATTGTCAGCCAGTCACTTCTGCAGCAAGATGCTGCGTCAGAAAGGTGAGTTATGACTCTTTTCCAGGTGGTCGGAGAATTTCACTGTCATTTGAATGACTGAGATGGACTTTCGAACGTAAACGTGGCGATTAATCTCTTTCCTGCCAAATGCGGCGAAATCACCAGTCACAGGGTTCCAGAGTCTTTGCTAAACTGTGGTGTATCACAGGTCCTCTGGTTACACGGGCTCACTCACACTGCAAAGTTTCTGAAGCAAGCTTGTGATGACGTGTGCTTCTGTTTAGCGCAACCAGCAAAAACTGGAGGCTGATGAGCTGGTATTTACAACAGCAGTGGGTAAGATTCTTCTAAACAAGTGGATTCTGCAACAATGATAATATACAAAGTTAGAACTACATACAGATGAAGAAGTCCTGTTCCCAAACTAATGAACCTAGAGAATTACAGACTAGTGGGGTATGGAATGAAAAAGAGACAGTGACATTTATTTCTGAAATGATGTATGACTTATCTGGTTCAAGGCTACACTGACACAATGCAGCCTGAAAGGGGGTGATGAGGCTGACCGATCCGACTCATTCCTAGTAGCTGGAATCAGTCACAGTACGGACACCTGCCCTGTTAGCCAAGACATAGAATAGAAGCCATCTACACATGTGGACCTAGACAGGTGGACACTGAACTATTGTTCTAGAAAGTCTTCTTTACTTGTCAGTACTGGGAAGCAATTGGCCTCAAATATAAGAAAAGACAGACCTGTGGGTCATCTAAAGATTAAACATGATCAGCAGAAGTATTAGCCATTTATCTTGGCTAAATCCATAAACCCATGTTTAAAAAAGAAATTGGGTTTTCTCTTACTGATGGAAGGCTTTGTGCTGTGTTATAGCCAACACTTTTATCATGTAAATAGCACAACTGTCATAATTTAGGACTCATGGGGAAGACTATGTTACGTAATGGAGAACGAAGCTTGATTTCCAGTCTTCTTCATTTTCTAAGCATTTCTGAGAAAACACATACCTAAAAGGCAAATGAGGGAATTGAATAGAAAGGTGGGCTTTTAAATGAAATGTACCAAAGGAGAGAAAAAAAGTGCAAAGTAAAGATTAATTAAAAAGGTTTTCCTCTGAATGCCAGATTAAACAACAACAACAACAGTGTGTCAGAGGATACCAGCACAAGCCCCAGACCTCTTAAATTAACTTGACTCAAAATCAGGGGACTAAAAGCTCAGGAAACCTTAATTAAAGTTCACTCTAGCAAGCCTCCTCCCTCGCCTCCTGCCTCACAGCCGAGGGTTCATCTCCTGACCCTCTGCTTCCATAGAGTCCCAGCAATCCATTATCCAGTGCCTAATCCTCCTTTGGTCCTAGGAGTCAGGTTATTAGAGAGTTTGAGGGGTCCCTGTCATTGTGACGGAGGTGTGAACTGATCACCAAGATGACAACTGGTGACAAGTGCTGTTTATTAGATGGCTACTTTGCCTCTTAATTACAACTGATTAGCCTGCTGTTAGCAGAGGGAAACAAGAGTTAGGCTCGGACCTGGTCATCTGCCACTTCCCTTTCTTTCTCTGATTTTCTGTCCACTGTGACTTTTCTGTTCGCTTTCCTTTTGTTTATGGCCTCAGACTCAATGGAGATCCTTATTTTGCAAATGAAAGTTTTGTGAAACCTTATCCCAAAACGTCTATTAAAATCTTTTGAAGAAAATCTAATTTTGACTGTGAGATTTTTTTTTCCCTTCCTGGTCTCAACTGAGCTGTAGATTGGAAATATTTTTTCCTACTTATTTTATTTCCTCTTTTTAAGGAGGGTAAGTGAGATTAGGAGAAGGGCAGCCACACTATCTGTGTGTGAATGGGTTTTTACTAAAACAGAGGGAGATGGCGGCTAAAGTATTTCTTTATTCTCTGCAGAATAGTATAAGTGAAATTATTGGAATCTACTATTTTTCTCTTGCCTAAGCCCAAACTGGGACACAGACATTAAACTATACCCTGAATCATCTGTTTATTCTACAAGGATTTAAACTCCTGAAAGTTTTACCTGTAGAGTAAAATCCATCACAACTGCATGATTTTTGTTTTTCTTGGGCTCGTTTGTTGTTGTTTGTTGTTTGTTTGTTTTTGTTTTGTTTTGTTTGGCATTTCATCTATTTCTTTCTGGGAATATTTTTTGTCATTTTGTTTTGTTTTGTTTTCATTTGAGCCCTTGCTCACTCTTCGTTGACCATGACTGAAAACCAAGCCACCCCAAAGCAAAACCTTTCAGTGTTAAACAGGTGAAGCTGGCCTTGACGGTGGCTGGTAGTGATTTGGATTAAAACAAACTGGTCTGACGGGCACATCAAGAACTAAATATGGTCATTTGCAAAAGATGTGCAATCTTCACTTTCGGATTTCCATGTTTCATTTGCTTTCAAAGAAGGAGCCTGACTAATGGCGACTATGACCACATGACAAGATCAAGGAAGAAAGCTGGCCTTGTCCTCAGAACAACCACAGAAGCTTGAAGTATTAGACTCTCTTGAGTGTAAAGAATTCAAACAGTACAGAAAAAGTGATCAACAGGAACCCATGTATCTGAATGCATTTTTAAATCTTTCTGTTGGTGTTTATTGCAGTGATCTTTGGAAACACTGTTTTTTGTTTGTTTGTTTGTTTGTGGGTTTTTTTTTGTTTTTTGTTTTTTTTTTTTGTCTCCTTTTCTTCATTTGGTTTGGTTTTTGCTTTTCCATACTGTTCTCACTACATGAGCTCTCAGATACAAGTGTTCTGGTCTCGGCTTCCTGTGTAGCTGAGCATACATGCACAAGCTGCCATGTTTGGCTGCTTGCAATCAGGTGTATAGAGTCAGAAGATGTTAAAGTTGGAAGAAGCATTAGAATCAGATTAATGCCTTGGGTTTCAAATATATCCATAAAATAAAAATCAAGATTATATATACATACCTAAAATATGAAAAAAATTAAGGTGCACACTTTTTTTTTTAGCTTGTTAACAGTGCTTGAGCTCTTTCTGCCTTCCTTTTTTTGCCATCATTATTATTAGAGTGTTCATCTTGACATGTGCAAGGTTGTGGAAAACCGAAAATCCAGATACGTGGTTACTGTTCACAAGCAGGACGTTCTTAAGTTATAAAGCATCTGTACCACTTAGCAACACATTAGTGCCGATTTTGACTTAAAAATACAAATTATAGTTCCAACTGATCAATGTATTTAATGACTGTATAGACAATATGGAAATGATCTTAAAGTGAACTCTGGCCAACTTCACATCTACACGTTTAAACTCCGGGAGAAACACTCGCTAACTGGGCTAACACTGTTCTGACCTTTAAGTCAAAGTGCTGATAACAATTTACTCATTGTTGATGTGAACGTTGACAAACTACCACACAGAAGTCGTTAAATGAACCCGTAAGTACCCGCTGGCTAATACCATACTAGGTAGTGAAGAACTTAGATCTTTTCTCTTCAGGGCGGTAGCAGGCAGGGACGTCCTTTCTTACTCTCACTGCACATTACGCTGGGGGTTTGACTCAAGGCAAGTTGTGAAGACAGAGAAAGATAAAGCAGCCAGTTGTATATAAATGGAAAGTGTGGTACCATCTCCATCGGGATGATACAGAATCTTCTAGACTTTCCTTAGTTACTTATTGATTATTTTGTGTTACTAGACATAGGATCCCCCTGCTTAGCTCTGGCTGTCCCAGAACCTGTTCTATAGACCAGGCTGGCCTCGAACTCACAGTGATCTGCCTTTCTCAGCCACTGAGTGCTGGGACTAAAGGCATGCACTACCATATCCAGTCAGGATCTTATATACAGAGATAATAAAGAGAAAATTTACTAAAATTGCTAGAACTGATACATGTGTTCAATAAAGTTGTTGGAAAACAAAAAGTATATCCAAAATTGTGAGTATCAATGTAAAAGAAGCCATAAATTTGAACGTGAGCAAAGAGAGGCATATGGAGAAGATGGAGGGGAAAAAGTAGGGGAAATTATGTAATTTTAATCTCAAAATAAGAGAAAGAATTTTATATTTTTAAGAAGTAAACAAAAAGCTGTTCAGTCCCCAGCAGCATTGCATGAATGAACACTGACGATTCCATTTAATGCCAAACTTTCATGCTAAAAATACAAAGATTATGGAGGGAAATTTAAATACAAATAAGTAATAAATAAAAAGACTATTTAAATATAAGTGGGAAGAATTTATTGAGGTTAGAAATTTTCATATTGTTAACATGGCAATTCTCTCCAAAGTGCTCCACAGATGATATGCAACATCCCTACACGCAGTTGCTCATTTTCCAGAATAATTGGCAAGAATAACTCTGAAGTTCAAAAATAAATGCAATGACTTTATAGTAGCTAAAATAATCTTGGATAAAATAACAAAATTGGGAAGCTTACTATTTTCAGTTTCAAAACTCAAAACAAAGCTATGGTAATCATGGCAGTGTGTGATACTGTGTGTGTGTATGTGTGTGTGCGTATGTGTATATGTGGTGTGTGGTGTGTATATATGTGGTTTCTGTATGTGGTGTGTGTGTATGGTGTGATATGTGGTGTGTGTATGTGTGGTTTGTGCATGTGGTATGCATGTATGTGTGTGTATGGTTTGTGTATGTGTGTGTGTATGTGTGATGTGGTGGAGATGTGTTTGTATGTATTGTGGTGCGTGTATGTGTGTGTGTTTGTGTGTGTATGTGTGTCTGTGTTTGTGTGTGTGTGTGTGTGTGTGTGTGTGTGTGCTGTGGGGGTGTGTGAAGGTATGTGATATATGTATGGTGTGGTGTGTGGTATATATATGTGTAATTTGTATATGTGGTATATGTGGGGGAGTGTGAGTATATGGTATGATGTGTGGTATGTGTATGTGTGGTTTGTGTATGTGCTATGTGTGTATGCTATGTACATGTGTCTATATATGTGTGTATGTGTGGTGAGTTTGTTTACGAGTATATGTATGTATATGTGGTGTGGTGGGGAAGTGTATGTATGTATTTTGGTGTGTGTGTTTATGTTTGTGTGTGTGTAATGGGGAGTGTGAGGGTGTGTGATGTGTGTGCATGTGGCGTGGTGTGTGGTGTGTTTACATGTGATTTGTGTAGTGGTAGATATGTGTGGTGTGTATTTGTGGTGTGTTTGTGTATGTGTATATATATGTATGTGTGGTGTGGTGGAGAGGTGTATGTATGTATTGTGGTGTGTGTATGTGTGTGTGTTTCTATGTATGCTGTGGGGGATGTGAGTGTGTGTGTGTGAGTGTGTGTGTGTGTGTGTGTGTGTGTTATGTGTGTTCTGAATCCAAGATCCAGAAATAAGCCTATACTCTCACTTCAGTTTATTTTCAACACAGTGCCAAAACCATTAAGGGAAGGAAAGATAATGTTTTCAAAATTAGTGCTGAAGTAATTGGCTATTCATACACGAAATTAAACTATTTACCTTTAATTCAAAATATTGCAAAAGAGATACTTAAAATGAATTGAGACAGAAATTGAGTGCTAAGACTTCTAGGGGAAAAAACACAGAAAATGTCCATGATCTTATATTAGATAAATGTTAAATATGAGCAAATGTTAAATATGACACCAAATTTGAGCAGCAAAAATATTTGCTTGTTTTTTGTTAAATTCAAACCTTTAGTGCCAAAGAAGTCAGAATCAGGGAAATTTAATATAGATTAGACATAATCTTGGAGAGAATATCAAGATACATAGAATAGAATATATAATGATTTTTCTTACTAATAAGAAATTGGATGATAATATTCTTCTCGATGAGGGAACATATTTGAATAGACATTTTCATTTTTTGATGCTGGAGGCTGAACTCAGAACCCTGGGAACGCTTGGCAGTTGCTGTACCACTGACCTGAATAAATATTTCCCAAGGAAAACATACCAAGATCGACTAGCATAGAAAAGATGCTAAACATCATTAGCCATGAGGGAAATGTCAAACCAAAACTAAGATGAGCTATCGCTTTATATCCAGAAGGGCTACCACAATCAAACACACAGCAACCAATGCTCAAAATGATGTAGAGAAAATAGAACGTTCATGAGTTGCACGTGTGAATGGAAAATGTCACGGCCACTTTTGAAAGCAGTTAAATCCTTTCTCACAAGGTAAATATTGTCCTCCCATCACACCCGAGTTCTACACAGAGAATTCACTGGTTCACAATGTTCAAAGGCTAGAGGCAATGCTACTCCACTGCTTGATGATTGGTTAAGCAGTACAGCCCACCACACACAGGATATCAGTTGGCTACACAAGGAATGGAATAATGAAACAGACCATAACCTTTGGTGAGCCTTGAAAAGTTTTGTTAAGTGAAAAAAGTCATTTAAATGACTAGGAAACTAACTGAGAACTTAGTGGCTTTGCTCAACGTGTCAAGAGGGGTTTGAGAATCCTCCAGAAACTGACCCATCCCTTCCCTTCCATCGGTGAAACCAAGGTGAGATAGATTTTTGGAAACTGGAGCCAAGTGACATTCTAAAGTGGCTATAGTTTTATCCCTTGTTTTTTATCCACCAATTAAACTATTATGACAACCATATGTGGTTGTTTACAAGAGAACTAATTGTCTAAGGAAACACCTATTTACGTGATAGTCTCTATTTTGTACACTAATAGTTTTTGTTCTTGGGTTGTAAAATTGGACTGTTTTATTAGATGTACTCCCCAAATATTGAAGGGAAAAAAGATCTTGTCCTGAGCTTTTCATTTCTCAGGGTTGATCTATTCACTGTGATTATAAATGTAGATTATGATTGGCAGACAGCTTGAAAATTAAATATTGCTACTCCAAGGCAGGCTTTATGATGAGAGTAGATGGCCCACACAAAACAAACTCCATGTCTGTGCGTGTTTGTGGGTGTTTCTTTTGTCTTGGTCCATTTGTATTAGTGTTTTTCTTTTCTTTTTGAAAGTTTGTCTGTTTGGATTTTTTTTGGGGGGGGGGGTTCTGAGAGAAAGAAAGAACATAAAATTCACTGGGAAAGGAGGTGAGGATAATCTAAGAGAAGTTGGGGGATATAGAGTAAAATAAACTATATAAAATATTTTAAACAAAAAGTTTTCAAAACAATATTTCTAAAAATCCACTCTCAAATAATTTTTAGATAATCACCTTCTAGAAGAAAAAAAAGCAAAACAAAGCAGGAAAAAACAAACATAGTCTCTCTTTGTTGATTTCCCTAATGGTACTTTAATTTTCTTTCTTAACCCTTAAGTTTAATTGCCTTACTTTAGTAAGGTGTAAAATAAATTACATATTAGTAGAAATAGAGATGATATATGACTCAGTTTCTCTGGGTAGATTACTTCCTGACTTCATGTGGTGGAGATCTCCTCTGTCTAACCCATTTCGAATAAAACATATTTTAAGTCAAATGTCCATGAGTGGGCCTTACCTATAGGGGGTCCTACTGCAGCCATGCTACACACTGTAAAGAGTCAGATAGTCCCTTTGTGATTGTGATCTGAGTGTGAGCTCAGGCGGTCACAACACTTGCCTCCCCTGTGGGAAGAGATCAAAATTCAAAATCTTAAATAGGTTTCTACTCGATTTGTATTATTTCAATCTTCTTAAAGTCACGTTAATATAATTCAAAAGTTTCTGAGTTATGAATTTTTCTGTATAGGGAAAAATACATCCTTGCAAGTGATAAACATCATGGGCTCGGGCATATGCATGTGAATGAACTTCTTTGTATGTGTGTGTGTGTGTGTGTGTGTGTGTGTGTGTGTGTGTTCATATACATGTGAACAGGTATATTCACACATGCATGTGAATTCCAGAGGTCATGACCAAATGCTTTCCTCAATTTTTCTCCATCTTTCTTTTTTTTTTTGAGATAGTGTGCTTCACTGAACCTGGAGTTCATGAACTCACCAAGCATGGCTGGCCACAGAGCTCCACAGATCTGCCCACCTCTGCCTTCACAGCACTGGAATCACAGGGACATTTACCTGGGTACTGAGGAGCCAAACTTAGGTACTCATGCTTAAGAATTCCTGGTGACTGGGTTCTGTTCTCCTGTTCTACAGGCTTCATCTGCCATTTGAACTCCTAGAGGACCTGGGCTATCAGTGACATTCTATCAACCTGCTTCTCATGTATTTCTACCATCACTGTGATGTACAACACATGTCACTCGCTAACCCTCACCTTTCTCTTTTTTATTCTGAAGTAAAGACGCTTCTCCAGAATCCCCTCTCTGTTTAAATTACAATAACGACCCTTTGGGTCTTTACTCTGGCTTGCACAGTTGACCAATTGCAGCTGTGTGACATACTGGTGCTAGACTTTTGTTGCAGTGTCACACAGAAGATACACAGAACTCCACATGAGCTGCATTCAGCAATGCTGCAAATCAGATGACAAATTTTGCACCAAGTTGTTCAATTCTAACCTATCCTTCTGAATATCTTTTTTCTTCTTGTGGGCAGCACCTACCGTGGCTCAGGAAAGAGGGATAGCTTGTAGTAATTTTGCTCCAAAGACTTCATTAGACCTAATACATGTTCTTGACTTTGTATGTCATGGTGGGGTGTTGTGTGTATGACAGTGGAAATCCAGGGAAAACCCCAAAGCCTTTTGCTAATCAAGGATTGCAGTATAACTGCCCAATAAACCAGCAAGGTTTATTTGCATGTGATCCACTCTATTTATGCTTTTAACTTCTGTCTACCTTCTGGCAAGCTGGAGGTGCTAACGAGCAGTGAAACAACCCCAACACAGAAAGTACAAGGTATTGAAAACCATTATAATTAGTTCCTAAATAATGAAGATTGGAGCGGGCATCATACTTCCAAACTCTTACAGGCCCTAGTTTGTCTGTTATTTAAGACATCCAATCCCACTTAACAAATAATTCATATACCACCTATCAGTATTCAAAACTGTGCCCCAAACTTTCAAGAATCACAGGAAGGTAAATATATGACCTCTTTGGACCCCAAGTACTAGTCAGTCTCATGAGAGTAATGCTCATCGTCTAAGCTATAGACCATCCTCAGTTACTGACTGTCCAGACATCTTTGCTAGAGTCCCAAAGCAAGCTACAGATACACATTTTCACAAGCCATTGTATTCTATGACAATACAATAAAATGTGGAGTATCAAATGGCTTCATTTGTTATTTCTAGGAACAGTGTGGTCTTGTCAGCTGCATTGCAGAGACCAGAAAATGATCAAAGAGTGATTCTGCCTTCCCCAAACTAGAAAAATGTAAGTGCTAGAAAAATGATGGTTAGTTACGTTTTCAGATCAGCTGCTAACTTAATAGACCAGGAGCTTGGATATGAAGTCGCGTGCCTCCATTTTTTTAATAAGCTGAAAAACATATTTCCCTGTCTTAATCATGGTTTGTATTCCGGCACAAAACATCATGACCAAGAAGAAAGTTGGGGAAGAAATGCTTTATTTAGCTTACACTTCCACATTGCTGTTCATCACCAAAGGAAATCAGGTAGGAACTCACACAGGGCAGGAACTCGGAGGCAGGAGCTGATGCAGAGGCCACAGAGGGATTGCTTACTAGATTGCTTCCCCTGGCTTGCTCAGCTTGCTTTCTTATAGAATCCAAGACCACCAGCCCAGGGACGGCACCACCCACAATGAGCCCTCCCACCCTTGATCACTAATAGAGAAAATGCCTTACAGCTGGGTCTCAGGGAGGCATTTCCTCAAGGGAGGCTCCTTTCTCAGTGATTACGTATTCCCCTATAATGAATATGCAAAGTGTTATGATTGCAAACACAATATGATACAGAAGATATTTAAAGGTCATAGTTCAACATGCAATATGGTAAAAAGGGAAAAGAATGAATTTTCATTCAGAAATGTACTTGAAAGTGTAGCTGTCCTGCTTATACAAAGAAGGTTCTTTCTAGAACCTACTCAGATAGTAAAATCTACACATACTCACAATCCATACATAAAATAGTGGAATATTTGTATATTACCCACATAGCCCTTACTAGTTTAAACAATTTCTAGATGCTTAATTTGATAATTATTTGCTAATAAATAACCATTGTACTATATTGATTTGTAGGTAGTTTTTTTTTAAATCAGTATGTTTTTAGCGTAGACATAATTTTTCAAAAATTTTAAATTGAAATTTGCTTAAATTGTTGGATACATAAGCCCTTGAATGAGAGGATCATTGAGTTAAAGAGCAATGAGAATGCAAACAAAAGCCAATCAGCAAGTCTGGATTCATCCCAAAACATGAAAATGGTCATAAAACACCAATGGTTCTAAAGTCAGCATAGCACATGGTATGGTACAAGGACTCTTGATTGTAATCATTAGTTCACTTCAATAATGCCATTCTTTGTTCAATTCCTTCAAGTGGTAGCAAAAATATTCTAGTCCTAAGCCGTTTCAACCATGACCCTTCAGGGGGCTCTAGCCCTTATTATTCCAGAGTACATTTACTACTCTGTAATAATATTTATTATTCTGTACATTTCGTACAGGAGGGCAACGCACCAGAGCTTCATCCTGTGTAGAGTTACTTCATTAACATACTTTCATCCTCGTTTATTCCATTACCTGGCATAGCTTGTAACCGAAAAGTAAGAGAAAACCGCCATTACATATGGCTTCCTCCAAACGTTGGAACTAGACAATGGATTTTCTTAGGAATATATTCGAAGAAGTGTATTGCAAGATCTATAACTACATCACTAGTTTTAACAAACACATGTTGAATGACTGTTGTATTTGACAGAGATGCCTTAATGGGCAGGAAAGAGGAGCCCATCCACTTCACAAAAGCTTAGAGGCCAATGTGTGGGGTAAAGAGTGTCTCAAAGCATTTGTCTCTACCTTCAGATTTAGGTGACCATGAATTCCTAAATCTTTTACAAATCTACTAGCATCATCCTTCCAGAGCCATTTTGGTACTGAGCATTCTCCTAGCATTTGTGGAACAAAGTATCTTTCAGTTCTCCTCCCCAGTCTTATACCAATTCTGTGGTGCCTGAAGAGCTAACATCCATGTTGAAGGCTACTTGGAGAATGGGGACAGCAGCAGAGGGTGGTCTGCTGGCTTATCGGACATCTGTCTACCTTACCCACTTGCCAAGAGGAAACTTCTCTTTACTGGACAATGGGAAGCTTCAGGAGAGCAGATGTTTTTAAAAAAACTCTGTTCAACTTAAAGAGTATCCGTAATGTCTACACAATCCTAATCCTCCATGTGCTTACTTCATATGGTGCATCTGAAGTGGAAAGCTTATTTCTCCCCAAATCTAGTAATTCATGTTAAACTCTTCCATATGCCCAGGCTCAGACCTATCTTCACCCTTTATACATTTGTAAATGGTGGAAACTTACACACACACATACACACACACACACACACACACACACACACACACACACACACACACACACGAAGAAATTGCTCGTAACACAGATATGTCCAACAAGCAAATACACCAATTAGCAAAGAAACCATCTTAAGAATGACTCAGAAAAACATCCAGGTCCCTAGGGTGACACCCTCATCCTTTGATAAGTGAAAACCTTTCAGAATGGGCCTGCTCCCTTGCTGTCCCAGTTTTTACCTGAACACATTTCCAAAGTCAAGTTGAATTTAGAGCATGTTTGAAAGAAAATGTATTTGGCCACTATTGCCAGTCCTTTAGATTTGTTTGTTTACTTTGCAGGTTGGCCCTCTTTGTACCCATTTACTCTCCCTTTGGGGTGTTCCTTTTCTGGCCCATGGTATTAGTAGGTGGAGCTCTTCCCTTCACTGTGGATGTGAGGCCTGGAATCCTCCAAGCCTTTGGATTCCACAGTGAACTCAGGGATGGAGGTGGGGGGCGGGGATGTTAAAACTTGAAGAACCAGTAATGGCAGTAATGGGCACTTTATCTTGACAAATGCAAAAAGTGGACTGTATGTTTTAAAGGAGATAAGAAAACAAATAGGTTCTATAGTTTTTAAAAGTGATATTTAAAAAGTAGGAAAAAGAAGAGGGGAAATTTTAGAAGCAGAGTCTCTGCCCATTCTAGAAAGAGGTGGTCTTAATTCAGATTCATCTTTCTCCTGATGTTAGATTGCTCTCCAGAAGTGGCACAAGATAGTGTATATTTCTTCCCCATCATGGATATCTCTTACAGCATTATGAAAATTGGATATTAGGTATTCCTTGAAATCAGGATCTCTCTCTTAAAGGACAGCAGTTTTGATGCATAAAGCTCAGAAATTTCTGGAAAGATTGATGGCTCCACTCAGAATTCTGACATTTGGATTAAAGCAGTACAGAAATGAATCTTGTATTTGACATTTAAAAGGGAAGCTTTTCTACCCACTGTAGTTTCCTAAATCATACCAAAGGAACTGCCATGACAAAATGGCTTGAGAAATCACTCTCCATTTATTTCTGTATTTTCCACATCATGGCCAATGGGTTGAGACTTGGAGTCATTACATACTTGGTGTCACAGCAACACACAAACTAGCGAAGCAATTCCTGAATGCTAAGGAGCATTCCCTGTGTATAGATCTAAGAGTGAAATTTGATTTTCCAACACATCTACTGGGATCTTTAAGAAAGCATAACATTTTGAAATGGCTTTTCTCCTTCTTGCTGAGCGTGTATGTTCTTTTTGAAAAATAGTAGTAGTGGGTTTACATGGACTGCCATGACTTGACTGTTAGAGAGTGTGAATGAGAGTGCAAGAGGAGGAGGAGGAGAAGGGAAGAGAGAGAGAGAGAGAGAGAGAGAGAGAGAGAGAGAGAGAGAGAGAAGAGAGGACAGATGAGAGAGAATTTCTACAAACTGATGAAAAGCTTCCTGTAGGTCAAACCTTGACAATATTTTTCTGAAATGTCACATCACATCAGCTTGACTGTTGTATTTATAAACTTCCATAAGCTCTCAATCAATTAAAACTGTAATCCAATACACCCATTAAGTCCAATGAGACTATTCTCTCTATATTAGATTGGAAAAATATAAACATTATACAATTAGAGAAGCATAAAAGCATAAAATATACATTTTAAAAATGTATTTGAGCATCCACAAATGTCAAGTAGATTAGGCAATCTATTTAGAGTGCAATTTCTGAGCTCTAACCAACTCACTTAGGCAGACTCTCGCAGTACACATACATGTTGTACTCTGCTTTGAAGCCACAACTCAGAAACATCTTTAGGAAATTTGTCAACATAGTGATACTCGCTACCAAAGCCTATTAAAATCAGAAATACTATACAGTATTTTATTTTATATATAGGCTAAATCGTGCATATATAACTTCAGAATCTAAGATAAATGATCACATTTTTTCAAATTTAAAAAGATGTATTTTGAAAACACATGAGTATTTTGAGTAAAGAAGCTATCTGTTTTCCAGAGGATGGTTTTGGGCATTGTTGAGGACCAGGTTTTGGGACCACCTTTCTGTTTGTTGGTCCACACATTTATTTCTCTGTCAGGACTATGAAGTTTTGGTCACCATGGTTCTTTAGTATAATTTCAGATCAGAAACTATAATGGCATGAATTAGGATTTTCTTGGATTGATTTGGTCCCTTGTTCCTCTATATGAATTTTTTGAGTTTATTTCCTAGTTATGTGAAAAATATGATATGAATGTGTATGTTGTCTATATATGTATATGTTGTCTATGTATATATATTGTATGCTGTGTGTATATTGTATGTTGTATGTGTATGTGTGTGCTGTCTGCGTATGTTGTATGTATGTATATTGTATGTGTATGTTCTGTTGGTTCTAGATATTGCTTTCTGGAATGTTGTCGTTTTAAACATATTAATTCTGTCCATGACAAGGGGCGGTCTTTCATCTTCTCTTCTTCAGCTTCTTCTGTGTATTTAAAGTTTTCTGTGTGGAGTTCTTTCCCCTATTGTCTAGATTTATTTCTCGGGTTTGCTTTTTATGCTAAACTATTGCAAATGATATTTTTCCTCTAGTTCCTTTTTCATAAAGTTGGTCTTGATATTAGAGAAAAATTATTGACTTTTTGGATGCTGGCTTTGTAGCCTGCTATATTGCAGTAAGTGTCTCTCAGTCCTAAGAACTTTCTGGTGGAGTCTGTAGTGTCTTATAAGTATAAAATCAAGTCCACTCTAAACAGGGATAATTGGACTTCTTCCTTCCTATTGGAAGTTTTTGAAATTTCAAAAAGGAAATATTCTTAACAATGGAGCATTAACCTTTTCTTCTATCTGTGTTGTACTTTTCTCAAAATATCCACCTTCTTTCTTTTTAATTATTCAAGAGGCACTACAATCCCAACAAAATCAAGATCAAGAAACATTTTGCTTCTCTATTTGTCATTAAGCCTTTGCTATGCCATCAAAGGAAGAAAACAAGGACATTGGCCATTAAACTCTTCTTCTCCTGGGGATGTAAGATTTCCCTGCTTTCCGTTCTGGTTTTAAAGAGGTTGTAGCCTGTGTAGCCCCGGTTGGCCTGCAACCTTCAATTCTACTTACTCGGGGTCCTGAGTTTTGATTAAGATATGTGGTTCCACACCTCCTACCTGGCTGGGATTCCAGTGTTTGCATTTTCCTCTGTAAACTTCAGTGGCATGAATTTCTGCAATTTCAGGAAGATCAGTGAGGATTTGCACAAGGTCATTCACATACAAAAAGCAGTCACAAAATGACTGACAAACTCGGATAGAAGTTTTCAGAAGAAAACCACAAAAAGCCCTTGCTCTTTCGAAAGTAGATTAAACCGAGGCATTAAATTACTAAGTAATGAGCACGCCAGTGCATTGAAATACAGTTTAGAGATAGGAAGTCCACTTGCCTTAGGAATTCTCTAAACGTGAAGTAAGTTTAATTTTAATAACTATTTTAATTGCCAAAGCCAAAGTTTTTGTTTTGCTTGCTTACATTTTTGACCATCATACAAAGATAACTGTTAGAAAGATAGTTGTTAATACCTTACCAATTTTTCCTTAAGCCCAAAGGCACTTACCTTATAAAGAGAAAATTCACATGTTCAAGTTTCCTCGTAATCATTGGTATTCATCTTCAGCGCCTCCAAAAAAAATGGTCCCTGACTTAAGCGATTAAAGATAAAAAGGAGTCAATCCTCCCTGCAGTGGACACCTCGTTATATGCTGGAGGACACAGTGATAGAAGTCAGTGTCCATATTCAATCAGTACTTTCAATGTATACATTCTCTGGACTGAATACTTAATGCTTCTCATATAACATTCTTTCTTGTTTGTTTTTATTTTGGTCCTAGCTTCATTATGGTTTAATTTTAAGTAAGAAGCTCATTCCATAGCCCTGCTGGCCTCAAACTCAGCAGTGATCACACTCTTTCAGCTAACTCTCAGGAATACCGGTAAGTGCAACTACTCTCGGTGAAACTCTAATTTATTCCATTCTTCTGATAAACTCCTAAGTTTAAGAAATATGTCAATCATGTGTTCGACATCTCTATCTGGCACAAAAAGAATACCCAACCTACTTTAAGAAATACATTTTAGAAAGCAATGTATCATTCATGCAGATGGCGTTAGCTAAAGAGAGAGAGAAAAACATAAACATCTCTGAAATAGAATAAGAAGGACAGCGTTGGTGTTTGCATGGGAGAGTAAGCCCAAACCCTGGTTTTACTAAGAGAACTCTGCAACTTTATGTTTTCACGTCTATAGAGCAAAGCAGAATTATTGGAGAACCACATAAAAATACAGTAGCTATAATGGCCTTCTTAAATGGTCTACTCATACTTTGATCAAAGGACATGTGTGTGCACATAGTTCAGTAATTAGACGGGTTTATAAGGTGTGTTATTAAACCGGCGTCCATCTCTACTCCTCTTCCTTTAAAACATTCTTAGTTCATGTTCCTCACACAGTACGATGGGTTTCACGATGTCATTGTTTCTGAAGTGCATGATATTGTTTGACCATATACCTCTCCCATTTTCTTTCCACTGACACCCCCTTCCTCTTCCCAAATAATCCACTTTCCACATTCATGCCTTGGTTTCTTTCACATAAGAGAAAACTTCCATTCTCGTTTTCCAGAATTTGTCTTATTTCACAGAATATACTGGTCTACAATTCTATCTATTCTCCTGGAAAGGATGTCAACTCATAGAACACCTACATTTTTTATGTTTGTCCTTTCATTAAAAGTAGATTCTTTTCTCATGTAATAAATATATCTTGATTATAGTTTACCCTACATCTACTCCTCCAAGTCCTTCCCTACCCCTACCCCTCCAACTTGGAAACACACACTTTTCATCTCTCATTAGCAAAGAACAGCTTCCAAAAGGTAAAAACAAAACATAACAAAATGAAATATAATAAACTAAAGCAAAACCCATCACATCAGACTTGGACAAGGCAAATCATCGGAAGGGAAATATCCCCAAGAGAAGCAGAGACCATTTGTTTAAACCCTCAGGAGTCTCATATAATGCTAAGCTGAAAGCTATAATGTACATACAGAGAACCTTGTGCAGACCCTTGTAGGCCCTGTGCTTGCTACCTAGGTCTCTGTAGCACCTGTTTAAAAAAAGAAAAACAAAACAAAACAGGGGAAAAGCTCAGAAACCCTTAAACTAGCCAGCATTCTGACCTGACTTTCCTTTTGACTTGATTTTTCCTCTAATGTCCTTATGTGTGTGCCATTAACACCTTTTTATATAATTTTATTTATTCATTGGAAATTTTATACAGATGCTGTTTACTGTAATCACTAAACTTATCATCTGCCTGCGTGAAACTCATGCACCAAAGGTCAAATCATGAGTGATATATTTATGAAGCAAATTGTCCAACTATATTTTATATATTAAAACTTCAAATAAGTTCTATGAAGGTATGAAACAGAGGAAATGAAAGTTTGCATCTTCCTTACCAGCTCTTACTTTAAAAAAAATTAATGTAAAACAATCTTCAGAAAGCCCTTTATTTATTTATCATTTATTTATTTGTATATATTTGTCTGTTTTGCCTACATGTTTCTCAATGTACCACTTACGTGCCTGATGTCCATAAGGGTAAGAGGGCATCAGAAGAAATTCCTTGGCCCTGGAGTGGTTGTGAGCCTCGTAAGTGCTAGGAATTGGATTCAGAGTCTTTGGAAGAGCAGCTTGTGCTCTTGCTTGCTGAGTATCTCACTGGCCCCAGAAAGCCATTTTAAAGCAATTTTATTCTGTGCATAACAATGAAAATATATTGGAAAGTAATTGAGCAGCCTGCTGTGCTTACTTTTGTCTATTCTGCTTTCCTGTTTCCATTGTCATCTCAGTCATAAAAATACTCCTGAATGTTGAGCTTTAACCTAAAAGTACAATATAGCTTTTCTGTGTTGCTACTAAGACTTTAATAGGCATCTACTCATTACTGCACTCGGTTCTCTACAAGCAGTAACAGTGAGTCCGGGATGCCAGATGTTCATTGGTGATTAATATTTGTAAGGCCAAGAGGAAGAAAACAGGAAGGATACAGAGACAGCTAAATATTGAAGTAGTCTTAGTCCTAGCTGTGAGGCAGGCAGACAACTGTCAGAATGTCTCCTACAGGGCTCAAGTGCTCACCCTTGCAATGTTCCTCTCTGTAGTCCTCTGATTTGAGCTATAGGGGGCACTAGGACCTTGGAATTAAGAGCCCTTTAAAGTTATGCAAATCACAAACACCTGCCATATGGAAGTCCCCTGCAGTCCACACTCCCTGATGATTGGCACTCTACTCCCTTGTCCACCCATCTTGCCTGTCTTTTGAAAACTGATGATGGACAACAGTTAGATTGACGAAGACTCAATTGTACATCCAGACATGACAAGATCTGAGTGCTCCATGGACACAGGAAGAAATTACCTTTTATTTCCATGTCCGTGTTTGCTTTGTCTTGTATTAGAAGCTTCTCTCCTATAGGCAGCCACAGCTGACAAAGAATACCACTCCTCAGGAATTTCTAGAAAATTCTATGAAACTAGAACTGATTCAGTACTCGTCCACTCTAGAGGTCGAGAGATATACTAGACTTTAAAAAGTAATTTCTCCAGGAACGGTAGTTGTGCTTGGGAAGTTCAGGCAGAGTGGAATCTTGGAGGGAAAATTGTGAGCAAAGTACAATGACATACATGTATCATAGCAGAATCCATCATTTTGTATATCAGTAAAAATTAACTATAAGTAATGAGAATGACTCTGGAGGATAGAAGGTACACTGGACAAGCAGAAACTTCACTCTACCTTCCTTAACACAGCCATTCATGAATGGGGACAGATATATCTTAGCTAGCTTTGCTTAAGATTTACACTCTGAAATTATAAATTAAAACCAGATATCGATACTGGCCATTACTAAAACTAAGTTATCTTAGTATCCAAAGGTAGTCTTTTGAAGGACTCTACTTCCATGAATATTATTTCCCATCCTGGCTGTGTTTATCACAACTTTAGTCGTATAAAAGTTCAAAATAATAATGTTACCTAAAAATAGAGATGTGTTAAAATCCAATATCACTAATACATACAAATCATGTAGCATTAATCCTGATATTTTTATAAGAGACCAACATTGTAAGTTATTATAGTTTCCGTTGTCAGTAAAGGTTATGGATTATAGTGTTACAGATTATGCTGATGAAACAGTGTTAATTATTAGAATAACATTCTAGGTACTATGAAAGTTATAACAAAAATGAAAAAAATCAATCATAAATCATACCTTAAAAGATATTCCAGGGCTGGAGGGATGGCTCAGCGGTTAAGAGCACCAACTGCTCTTCTAGAGGTTCTGAGTTCAATTCCCAGCAACCACATGGTAACTCACAACCATCTGTAATGGATCCAATTCTCTCTTCTGGTGTGTCTGAAGACAGCAACAGTGTACTCACATAAAATAAGTAAATAAATCTTTAAAATTAAAGTTTTTTTTAAAAAAAGATATTCCAGTCTGTGAAAAGGCATAACTAATACACATTAATTTTATACCTATTTTATAATCAATTTGCACAAATAAATGTACAATATCCTATTCACTATAGGTACACATTATAGATGTATCATTGTAAGCTTAAAATTATTATCAATATTATCATTAATGAATCAAACATAATGAATATATACATAGATACATCTGGATATATATATATATTTGTGGGCAAGATAAATATCTGACACCTATGCATATTTCATTGGCCAGGCATGAATTCCTATTGTGGGCTGGACCTTAAATAAATTCAGAAAGTAATTATATACTCAGTGAGTGTACTTTGCCAACTGTGTCACTGTCGCAGGATTCATAGCCATACAGCACGGATGATCAGGACTATGTGGTTGCTTGCTGGGACTCCTAAGAGAGAAGCAGGTTTTTCCCTGATCCGGAAACTCATGGAAGAGGTGGAGTGAAGACTATAGGAGTTAGAGGAGATGGAGTACACTGGGAGAACATGACTTATCTAATCAACTAAGCAGGATTTACATGGATTCACAGAAACTGAAACAGCAAGTATGGGGCCTGCATGGGACTGCACCAGGTCCTCTGCTGCTTCAGGAAGCCTCTATGATGACAGGACGAAACAAGATACAATAAGACAAGGCAAAAGACTTCATGTTTAGGCTGGACGAGGCAAACCCAATAGGAGGAAAAGAGTCTCAAGAGAAGGCAAAAGAGTATATTTAATAAATAAATATCGTCAGCATTATATTGTGAGTAACCAATCAGTTTGAGGCTAGCCTCGTCTACAGAGCAAGTCACATATACACTCGTTTCTTATGAAACCATTTTAACATCAATAACTTGAAATAGCTCATGTAAGTTTCAGTTGTTTTAAATTCCAGGATTCTGGGTTGTTACCACGGGTCCCCATTCCCTTGTTATCTCACTATTGGGGTGAGTATATAGTCACCCCTTATCAACTGAGAAGACTTGGTGCCTTCTTGTACTCACTCCAGTTCTAGGTTCTGGCCTTTTTAATTTGCATCATCTCAATAGCTTTGGGCCTTCATATTTTCATTATTGCTTCACATCTTCTTCGTAGAACTATGGGTTCTTGAGTCTTAGCTGTTAGCGTGCTGTCATATTTCAATTACCAACCCATTTCCACATTCTGTTTGCGTTATAGTTTCATGCTTTCTTATTACCGTGGTGGCATCGTACCATCGTGTGCTTCTCCTTACTTCCATTTCTGGGCTCTAGCAGTGTCCAATGTTTGCCTACTGTTCATATTTTGTACAAGACACGCCACGCATCATACATGGTTGACCTGCTATTTACAAAGTGGAGGAAAGAGATCTTCTTGCTTGGAAGCTTTTCTTCTATTTATCACCTCATTTACTGTGGAACTCTATTCTCCTCTCTAAGAAGAAATTATGCGGCTAAATTCCTTTTTAACAGGATTTTGCAAAAATTCCAAATTAGTATCTGTAATGGTTTATATTCTAGAGCAGGTTTTTTTCTGGGCTAGAGACAGAAATTAAAGGTACAGATCAATTTTTGAATTATCATAAACATTCTTTTATATGTGCATACAAAACCATGCCTTTGAATCATCTTGCCAGAGGCACTTTTGTCGCCTAGTTGTTATATAAACACATGGTCATCCCAGAGGGGTGAGAAAACCCAACTGTTCCACCTAAATTAGATTCACAATCATGTCGTAATATAATTCCACCTAATCCATTTCAGAGGAAGACAACCATTTATGATTCTCAAAGATCTGTGGGAATGCATGTGTCTATACAGAAACCCCCTGGGTTTTCTACATACTATATTTACCAGTCCATGAGAAAGCTAATTACATTTCTGAAAAGAAGTCTTTATGGATGCATTGTACATTTTAATGCGAAGCCCTACACTGTCACCCCGTAATCACATGGTTGTGTGTGTGTTTGCTATGTAGACTGTACTGTAAATTGCAGTAACTTACTTCAGAATCCAGACAGCACATCACTCACTATTAGCTTGATCACACATGTCCATGTCAGAGAGACAGACAAACTTTTAATTTTATTGGGAAAGCTGGATAACACACTGCACAGTCATCTATTATCCTGTAATAAGAGACTATGATCTATCTCACATTTCTTCATGTCCCTTAGAAGATAAATACACTAAGTGATGTGTTAAAAAAAAGAATAAAAAGAGGTTTTTTTTTTTTTTCATTTAAAGATTCACCACGGTTTTGTCTAAGGGCAACACGAAGCTATTACTGAGAATGCTTCCCAGGGTCATGAATCTACAAGTTTATTTAGTAATGAAATCCTTTTCTGTGGATTTTATTCTTTCATTGTGAGCATGTTTTTACAAAGGCAGTGTTTTCTATAAACAGAACTGGTAATAGATGACACATTACTGAAGCTAGCCAGAAATGTAAATAGTCAAAGGATTTCTGTTTACTTTTCGGCAACAATCACGAAATCAGGGTGACCTAACATCTCCTCATTTATTTATTTGTTTTTCTGGTGATCCGTTTCTTTTCTTCCTCTCTGCTGCATTTTGCTAGGCACAAAGTGTTCGGTTTGCTCTCTCCTTCTTGTCTCTGTGGCCACAGGAGTTGAGCTTTCGAATTTAGTTCACTGATGCAGTCTCACAGGACAAGCAGCCATTTTAATGTATGAAGGTTCATGGGTCAACACACTATTCACCATTGGCATTGGTTAGGAACCCTTGAGGATATGTAGATAGCAAATCGCCATCCCAATATATGATTCACAGCTTAACTATGATGCAAGCAAACCCAAAGACATATCTCTCTGTGAATAACAACATGCTCTCTATGTCATGATTCATGAAAGTTTACCTATGTGACTTTTTAATGCTAGACTCTATTTTTGGTCAACAGTGTCCAGGCTATATTTTGCTCTTAACTATGTGTCCTAACTAAGCACTTCATCAGCGAGCATCTTCAATCTCACCTCCACCACACACACACACACACACACACACACACACACACACACACACACACACACACATGTTACAGAAGAAACCCTATTACTTTTCATTGAGTACTATTATCTCTCCATCTTCCCCCTTACTTTCAAGATTCCCCATAGTTGCTCAGGAGATAATTATGCCTGTAGCTCAGGGACCTGAAGTAAGCACCAGATTTGGCATGGAAAGATACAGGAAGGCAAGTGAAGTGCCAAGCAAGGAAGACTTGGTGCAGATATTCAGGAAGGAGAGCGTGTTACGGCAATTACTCAGTTGGCCTGATTTCTGTCAGCCTACAGGAAACAACAAAGAGGCCAGAGCATAAACACCACCTTGTGTTGTTTGGAGTGACTCACTCACATTTGGGATTCAGGACCCTGTAGGACGTCTTTGCACAAAGATCTGTTCTGTGGTAACAAAGCTTCCAGAAAAGCAAAACAAAGCTTGTAGACATCTTGGCTCTTGCTCAGTACATAAGCAAGGTCTTTGTAGGTCTCCTTTTATAGTTTGAAACTATGACAAACTGTGTTTATAAAACCATGACCATAAAGCATGGGAAAAATAGTAGAATGAGTGTTGTTCAGATGAACAGCTAGAGAGCTCTGCTGAGGGCACTCTGTTGTAACTGATAATGAGGCTGAACATGAATGCTGAAAGGGACAGGGGGTCCCTTCACAGTCTATAACCAAATCTCCTTCTTATTAGTAACTTTTGATATCTATTGTACCGGCCAAATGAGATAGCATGGCATCAATGAAACTGAAGCAACTATTCTAAGTGAATGCTGTAGTAACACCAAGCTATCACACTTTAAGTGGCATGAAACCATGAAACCCCAACAAGACCTCTAGAAAGAAAGAAAAAATGGAAAAGGTGCCTTCTGTAGGAAGATCATTTTAATTTTTTTCTGGACCGTCTCCATTTGCCTCAGAAAGCCCTCACTTTTTTCCTCAAGTAATTATAATTTCACTCTAAAATTTAGCCAGGTGCCATCACGCCGTCTTCATCCACAGTAGAGTGTTCCAGAATCCCTACTGAGCAACTGAAACTGCAGGTAGGACCCACACCTGTGAAAACAAGCTTTCTCCTGTCTTTAACTGCTTATGATGAAATGAGAGATGTAAGAGATTAACAACAACATGGGCTGAGAAAACAAAATGGTGGTAACGATGTTCTGTGAATGAAGCTATGTGAGTGGAATCCAACGTCAGACCTGTGTCACTGTGCTTCTTCTCAAGTTCTGTCTTGAAATGTCTACTACACTTAGCTTACCTGTGGCCTGGAGGAGATTAGAGGGGACAGCTGGAGTTACCCTGACTTTAGTATTTTTTGTTATAAATCACTATGATCATAAAGCAAATTTATTTCTTATATCCTTAGCTTCACATGTGCTACATAAAGTACCTGTGGTAATTGGGCCATCTTGTTCTAAAGCAAAAGATGAGGAATTTCTGTTGAGTGACATTAGTACATAGCTGTGACTGCTTTCACTGCTTGGTGGCACATCCCTGAATCATCATGTAGCTATTTTCATAATGACCTGAAGTGCATTTTCTAGCTAGTTTTTCTTATGTTTTACGAGCTTCCTGGAAAAGGACTACTTAGAGGTGAAACATACTGCATTTTAAAACATCTCAAACCTCAACAGGTCCAAACTTTACCTTGCTTGGGCCTCAACTTTTTATTCATGCTGAGGATAACCAAAACAATCAGACCAATTGTCCTAAGTCCACATTGGCAACTTAAGGTAGCCAATAAAAGAATCCTTGCGCGCTAACTAACACGTTAATTATCTCCCTAATTTAGAACATTAATAGTTGTTATGCATGCTGGCAGCTAAGTTCAGGAACAAAAGTGTGCTATCAATTAATGTAGTAAGGTTTGGAAATTCAATTTCAGTATTTTTTACATTATGCCTATGCTGGACATCGTCTCCCTAAAAGAAGAAAAATCGAGTCATATTTATTACCAACTACCAAGTAAGACCATGAGGTGCCACTGCCCACTTAATACCTGTGATGACAGCAGAGAGGATTATAGGTTAACTATGTACCTAGAGAAAAGGTCCGTATGCAATGGAGGTAGGAGCATCATCTCAGTGTTAAGGGATAGAAACCAAAGCCCTAAATGCTTACAATGCTCAACGGGGCGCATCAGAGCAGCCCAGAAATTATGTGAACAGCCCTGTCAAGTTGATATTTTCCTCTTGAGTCATTCATTTTGGACCCGGAAGCCTAGAGAACCACATTTCCTTCCCAGCTTCAGTGATTTGGTCACTCACTAGACAACCCAGGTCACTTGCACTTTGTCTGTGTCATTCCTCATTAAGCATCACTCGTAGTGTATGTAGCACACCATTTCATTGCATGTGATCTTTAATATCCTAAGAGTGTCAGAAGCCTCTTCATTCTTATCTTTTTTACTCAAGGGGAAAAAAATCAATCTCTCTCTCTCTCTCTCTCTCTCTCTCTCTCTCTCTCTCTCTCTCTCTCACACACACACACACACACACACACACACACACATACACACACTAAAGTAGCTCGATTTGCCTTGATACAGTGCTTTGGAATCTAACCACAAGGGGAATGACCAAGACACAGACATTTTGTTTTGTTTTGTTTTGTTTTCAATTAATTTGATTTGGAAACACATAAGGAGCTGTTGCAATGATTTCAAAACTGTCCTCAGAAACAATCTGGGTAAGCTTTTGTATAGTTCTGCCAGTGAGCTGTAATGTAAAATAAAAACAAGAGTAGAAGGAGGTCTGTGGAAGGGTCTGGTGGTCTCAAGAGTTTGGCTACACAAATTATTTCTAGTACTCAATGTGGTGATTGCACTTGAAACCTGGAAACAGAACCTAAGAATGAATCATGTTACTGTGGTGAATAGATGTGAATGAAGCCAGCCACATGCTACACCTTCGAAGAAGAAAGGACCTGGATTGTCTCCGAATCACTTTCAATTCTCATTTGGCTGATGAAGTCGAGTGAACATCCATTCAATTAGCCAAGAAAAGAATTAACTAACTTGATAACAATACTGAGTAGTGAAGACAAGGGACATAATTGACCTCATGTTCCCACAAGTATATAAGAGAAGACTCAGTGAACGTGTTGGATAACTGCATTATAGATCTAAATCAGATAAATTTGGTAAACCAAATAAATTTGGTAAGTCCTTGAGATGTGTGTGTGTGTGTGTGTGTGTGTGTGTGTGTGTATGTGTGTTTATTCCTTTTCATCAAATTATTGGCCATGTCCTAATGAACAGACCATAACTTAAAATGCCTTAAAAAAAGCCCCTAACTTAATGGACACCAGGTCTCTGTGACAGGCACATACTGTGTGTTCACACTTTCCCCTGGTATTAACATGGTTGGCTGAGATCTGCTGCTTGGTGTCTCTGGTCAGGACCTTAAAATTACACTCAGACTGCCAATGTGGGATTTGTACCCAATTGCCTCTCCTCAGCTCACATGGGTCTATCTGGGGGAGGTCATGGAGTCTTGGAGTGGTGCAAAGTGGCATACAGGAGGCAGACCACTGAGGTGGATCTGTTGGGGACCACATCCCTGGCTGCATCCCGAGTTATTCTTTCTTTCTGAGACAACAGTGAAGTGAACATCTATCTTCCACCACACACTCTTCCCAACACAATGCAGAGGGTTCAAATGCAGGCCAGGCCTTCTTCTAACATGAACTGATACAAACCCTTCCTATCTTAAGCCATGCTATTGGGTACTTTAATCACAGCAACACAAAACATAAATAATGCTCCAGTACAACAACAACAACAACAGCAGCAGCAGCAGCAGCAGCAGCAGCAGCAGCAGCAGCAGCAGCAGCAACGTAAATGCCAAATCCCAACAGTGGCTTCTACTGTGTCCACACTGACTTTGCATGACTGTAAAGTCAAACCCTTCCAGTCGAGCAATTTCGAGTCAAGGCCATCTGAAAGAAGTCCTTTGTCTTGTACATCACAGTCACTTTCTTCTATATCCTAACCTTCACAGTCCCTGTATGTTTATTAACACAACAAAGGAACTTCATTTCCTTTTAAAATTATTTGGATATAATTTGTTTCTTCCTCTTTCCTTTAGCTCTGCCATGTGCTGAACTGCTCCAAGGAGAGGAATACACGTCTCGGTAGAATCACCCAGGGCCCCTACATACTGAGCTCGCAGCCAGGCCAAGGAGACAAACAGCTGGGCAAAGGGCAGCACCCAGTGCTATAAGGGTTTTGATTATAGGTGTCAAGGTCACTTAGGAATCAAAAAGCATCTCACATAAACTGATGTAGGAGATGGGGGAAGGGATAGAACGAGAGACTTGATGGAGACAGCCAGGGAATGAATGTGGGACAAAAATGCCCTAGACACCACTTCTCAACTCTTATTTCTAGATGACAGTCCCTAGGAGACAAGTGTTCCCTGTCATCCAGCAAGACTTAGCAAACATCCCATATTCTCGGGGTACATCAGCATAGGCACATTGACCTAGAGTGCTGACACCGTTTGTAATGGCATTAATCAGCACAAATGAAAAATCGAGAGTTTCACACAGAATCTCAAGGTCTAGGCTTCTCAGGAACTATCAGTTCTGGAAATAGTGAATTGGGATTTCTTGAGTGGCAGGCTTCCCCCCCACCCCCGTCCTGCATTCCCCTCTTCCTCCCCATCCCCCTAACTCCTATTCCCAGTCACCAAGGCAGCTGTCCTTGCAAATCCTCAGTACTGAGTCTGGATAGCAACTGAGAGTTCCCATGTCATCTGCTCCACATCATCCCTGCAGTCCACTTACCTGGAGCTCACGGCTTTTCAGCTCGTGCTCCAGGCTTACTGCTGGGCTCGGTTGTGGGCAACAGAAACACACCTGGTGCTTCAGCATCCTTCCGTGTTTTGTTTAGCTGAGCCCTCTCTTCAGTCGTCATGTGTCCACCCAACCCACCGATGCCTCATTGCCATTACTGACCCATAGCAGGCATCACCCTAGCTACTCACGTGAGTGTTTCTGTTTTCCCTGTTCGTCCTTTGCCCACATCCACATGCAACGCCATTATTGTTCTCAACTGAACTGCACAGAATATGTTTAAACAAGAACCACAATCGCATATACAGAGCGTCAGTTTTTGCAAGGAAAGGGATATGCATGAACTCTAAAGAAAATAAGATTTTTCAAAAAGAATTTCAAACACACTCAAGCTTCACGTAGTTGGACTTTGTGAATGAGCCCTCTAGCCTGTCTAGGCAAGTAGATTCATTGAGGATTTTTTTTTGAAGCTACTAGCAAAGCTCACATTTGGATGTTGGAACAGATACACTGAAGAGCATCAGATGATGGGCTACTTGGTTGAAGCCTCTCTACAGCACCTAGCAGACGTGGCCTGCATGGCTGATAAAGTGACCCCGCACCTTGTACCATACTCTTCAGCAGACTTCAACTGGACATCAAACATTTGGAATCAAATGCAGAAGCATAGTGCGAAAGGAGAGGGGCTTTTCTGGTTTGCGTCTGTTTTCCCGGATTGATGGTTAACAAAAGAAGGCTAAGTGCATATTCTCCGAGGAAGAACGACATTTGGCACAGGCTGAAAGCCCTGCATTCCTGACACAACACTGGTCATGCTTAAGCTATTCTGGAAGGCTTTTGTCTTGACTCCGGCCCAGAGTATTATGAGTCAGTAGGCAATAGTGAATGGAGAGCAGAAAGGCGTGGGCTCAGCTTGTGGGCAGGATGCGCTGTCTTCCCAGCAGAACTTGGTTCAGATGAGGGCAGCTGCAGCTGCAGCTCACTTGGTCACAGACTGGTGGTAAATAAAGTCACAGTCATGTTTTACTACAGATCCTTGCCGTAGATATAATGGTTGACGCCCAGCATCTGTTTCTACCCCCTCTGAGTATCGTGAGAGACAGGAAGTTAAAATCTACATCTCCTACTTCTTTTAGAGCCACTGCAGAGAGTTTTAGGGAGGCATCTCAAAAAAATGAGAAACATGTCCACATTATAGTCCCAGCACCTCCATTCTAGGTGCACGTCTATAGAATTGAGACGAGCACATCAAAAAGTCATCTGTATGATGGCGGCACTATTGACAGTAATGTACACTGTTGGTGCCCAGGGATGGGTTGTAGAAATATAGTGTATCACAGTGGAATGTTATTCATCCTCACAAAATGATGTTCTGTCACTTGTCCAGATGTAGTTGGAAGTGGAGAGGTACTGTGCAAAACAAGACCAGGAAGGCAGCTAGTGTGCATAGCTGCTAAAATGGAGTTGGTCAGAATGTAGAATGTGAATCTTAGCAGTTGAGCAGGATTTGGGGGAGGGAAAAAACAGAGACTGGATAATGACTACCTAAGCACAACCATACAGGAGGAATCAGAACTTCTAGTGTTACTAACACAGGCAGACCAGTGTCTGTGGGTCATAAAGCTTTACTTTGTAGCTTAGGAAGACACAGAGAAAAAAGCTGGATATTCTAAAGAGAAAGCAACAATACGAAAGCCAGGACCTAGAACCTAGGCTCCCATCGAACTCCCAGACTCCGCAATGACATCGAGAACTCACCCACGTGATGCTTTCTAATAGAAATCTCTCCAGACTTTCTAACATAATTTATTAAATGTCCTAAGGTTCTCAGAAATGCAACATTTCAATAAGTCCGGCTATGTTTTGGAATTATTCTGAGAAAGTTATTTTTAAGGCATGAAAACACCCTGTGATAAAATTGTCCTTCACATTATATTTAATGTAAGGAAAGTGTGCAACTTAAATCTAACAGGTAGAATACTAAGGTTCATGTGATGAATAGTCGTATGCAGATACCAAAAATCATTTTAAAGAGATAGTATGGTTCTGCAGATATGTATGGTGGGAGAAGCAGCTCTACTATATGATATATATTATACTATATATTCTCTAGAAAAGTAGTGCTATATAACCCTCTCTTCTTACTGAATCAGTGGATTTGAGCTCTGAAGTAATACCTCAAGTATCAACTATGGTCTGTGGATGAGGACTCTGGGGGGGTCATGTGATGTCTAAGCCACTAGATAGTGTGTCCTTTCTTACACAATAAAGGGCATGCAATGACCCCTTATGAAGCTTCTAATTCCTTCCATGTATCCCCCAAATATGCATGTGCTAAAGGCCTAGCCCATCTGATGGTGCTATTGGGAAATGGTGGACATTGGAAATGGGGAGGTCTAGGGGAGAGCTTTAGCCATATCAAAGAGCATAACCTACCCTACCCCACCCCACCTCCCACCCTCCACCTCCTACTTGCTTTCCTTTGCTTTTTGGCCACTGGCACACTAACATCCTCCTGCCTTACCAGCCCAGGGCAACAGAACTGACAGATCATGGACGGGAGCATCTAAATCTCATCCTTTCTTGGTGTGACCCGATCACCTTATTTGTTGAAGTTATAGAAAACTGACTACCTCAGTTACCACATACTGAGATCATTTCTATTGCTCTATGTGGACATTTCATCAGCAAATGAAGATGGATTCAGAAATCCTGCCATCATCCTTAATCCCATTACTAAAATTATGAAATAGTACTAACAACATCCATTCACACAGACTTATATTCTATTTATGTATTTTATTACCATATATTAAATATACATAATGATGGGTTTCATGATGACATGTTGACACATGTATATAATATATTTGATTGTATTTATATCTTTACCCATTACCCTCTCTTTCCCCTCCCGATCCCACTGATTCCTTTTGTCTTCCCAACTAGTCCCTTACTAGTCTGTTTTGTCTTTTCCCAGTCTTTGTTTTTGATGACCCAGATATATCATAAAGGCTCTTTATGGGAGCACAAATGAGAAGTTGTTTACAGAACTTTGGGAAACTTTAACACTAGTTACACCACCAAGACTATGTTTCTCTGGGGCCTACAAGGTCGTTCAGAAGGTCAAAGCACTTGCCCCAAGCCTAAATATCTGAATTCCATCAAAAAGCCACATAGTAGAAGAGAACTGAATCTTGCAGGCTTGTGTGCACCCTTCCTCCAACACACACACACACACACACACACACACACACACCACCACCGCCACCGCCACCACCACCATCATAGTCATTATGAATAAATGAAATTTCACAATTCACTTTAATATTTTAAAAATGTTTCTTGCTTTCTCTTTATGAACTATGTATAAATCCTCAGGTAGAGGGGAGGTCGTTGAGGACCAATCCTGTACAGATCTTGTGGTGATTATTGCAGGTGCTATGAGTTTGAGTGTGCAATGGCCACATTTATTCAGAGGTCAGTACTCCACAGAAGCTCCCAGATTCCTATCTTACCTTTGCTCATCTCCTTCTGTGCTGTTCTCAGAGTCTTGGAGAAGTGATATCGAAGTCCTTGTCAGGGTAGAGCATTCAACATTCACTTATATTTTGTTCTTCCTTTGGCAATACCTTCAATGAGTCTCATGTGTCTTCTCTCATCTCTTAGATCCTGTTATTCGAGTCCTGTGGCTATGTCGATGACCATTCCATTTCAGGGAATACATGCATGCCACCAGTTCGATGAGGAGGAAAGAGCTCAGATGGAGACCAGTGAAGATGCCCCGTGAGATAACAGTAACTAGAGGCTGCTGGCTACAGGGTTCTGTCCTCCTAGGACTCTGAAAGCAGAAGCCGGAGGAGTTCTACAAGATCAAGGTCAGCCTGATCTACCTAGTGAAAACTCTCATCTCAACAACAAAGATGCAGCAGCTTTGAGCTTCAGAATTTTTTTTTTTTCTTTTTCTTTTTTTCGGAGCTGGGGACCGAACCCAGGGCCTTGCGTTTGCTAGGCAAGCGCTCTACCACTGAGCTAAATCCCCAACCCCCCAGAATTTTTTATCCTAGGAACTACTATATAGAATTGTAAGTGAAACTTGATCCAATGTCTAGTGCTGGTCACTGGTATTTCTCTGAGTCTAGGAAGAGAATAAACGTGGTGCGTTTAAATGGACATAATTGCAGTAAAAGGTTCATGCTGACGGAACGGATTAGATGATAAAGGACCAAGTGATGCTTCCTGGTTCCCTCTTCCTTCCAGGCCTGCCTGCTAACTGCTGGGGTAAAACACGGGAGCCAATGCGTCCTGTGCAGGCTGTAGTTCCCTCAGTGGCTGATTTTCCTCTTGACCTTTTGGGGCCTGGGCTGTTCGGGAGGCTCCGTTTGCACCAGACCACCTTCCTCTCTTGCTTTCCCACTCAGTG
This sequence comes from Rattus norvegicus, assembly GCF_021556685.1. NCBI lineage: Eukaryota > Metazoa > Chordata > Mammalia > Rodentia > Muridae > Rattus > Rattus norvegicus. The sequence continues at coordinate 24,833,809 of NC_141550.1, read as the reverse complement.
TTTCCACAGCAGATTAATGACAGCTAATAATACCTGATATATCTGGACATTGCCACATAATGAGTTGTGGTCCCACTGGGTCCCAGAAGTGTCACCACTAACAAATTCACCAGACCTGCCTGTAATTAGCATGTAAAAGGAGTGTTCGTACAGTAAATCTGTGGGGAAGATGGATAGCCCAGGAGAGGAGAAGGGAGGGGTGTTCCCTCCAGATCATGCTTCACTAAATATATTTTGCTTGCAAGAACATTTTCTTGATAACAAACTGTGGACAAGCCATCGTAACAGTCACATTTTTCCATCCATGGCTGATAGGCAGAATTTCATTATGTCCGCGCTAATGTTTCCGTATTTCTGCAAAATGTCACCATATGTAAATCAAGAGGGGTTAGAGTCCCTTACAGTTTTTCTTTAAAGATGCATGATCCTCTCTGCACAGTGTGCCTGTTACGCACTTCTCCCCTTGAGCTCGGTGAAGAGCCCCACAGAAACTTTGCCCACCCTTGCTGAAGCTAAATGACGTTCACATGCAGACTCTCAGACACTACCCAGAAAACTACAAAGGAATATGTAACGCCAGGCCCAAACTTAAAAGAGAAAAGGAATCCACAAACCACAGTGCACCTAGTTTAATTACTAACTGGGAGACGGATTTCGCACATAATACCGACCATTTAAACCCACATGGTAATTTTAGAATTTGTCTCACACAATCAGAGTAAAAATGGAAAAGCTTCACCTTACATTAAGCAGGGAATGAGACTTTTGTTGTTGATCCTCCTAAACTGAGCTGGGACACAAGTCCATGCTGGAATAGGGTAAACTCAGGGAGAGAGAGAGAGAGAGAGAGAGAGAGAGAGAGAGAGAGAGAGAACATATAAATGAAAATATGTAAATAGGGTTAATCATTTCCCTTTGGAAATACTATTAAAATAGTGTGTGTGTGTGTGTGTGTGTGTGTGTGTGTGTGTGTGTGTTTGTGTGTAGGGGGATGTGAGTGAAGCTGGGTGTGAATCCCTTGTTTCACACCCTGCAGTAGTTCTCACGGTATCTCTAGTGACAGAAATAAGCCATTCCTCAAAGCCAGGGTTTGGAACGATGGTCCCAGCTGCTCAGAACAATATAGCAGGCAATCAGACTTGCGCCCTGATAATTATCCTTTGAGATGATCAATAAGGACCCTGAAGGCATAGCCGTCTTTGCCCGTCTCTCTACTCAGGCTCTGCCCCTCGGTGACACTGAACCCACCACGGTGACCTCAGCTGTCACCCTCTGAACTTTGTTTTGTCCATACTGCTAAATCGTGAGTCATCACTTTCGCACACTGTCTACCGGCAGACTCCCAAAGGTTGGTCTCTAAGTCAGATCTTCCTCCTGAACCTAAGACCTGTGGACCTGTGCAACCCATAGTATACTTAAGGTTCAACATCTTCCCAACCTTGGCGCGCCTACTCTTAAATGTCCCTGTTTTCCAACACAGCCTCAGCCTCTAACTTGTCCTCCAGTATTGGGCTGTGGTGGCTCCCTAAACTATCGTTTGTCCATAACTGTTTGTTCTGGGTGCCATCTATGTTGCTGGGTGTCTTTAACATCTATCCTTTTCTATAGGTATTTACTGACTTCTTTTCGCTTTTCTTTCATATGATTGAGCACAGGCCACAATCCCCACATACAAACTTTACCTTCACCCATCTTCTTCTACCAGAATGACCTTGTTAAAAATCTCAGATGTAAACTCTAAGCTCTCAGTGGCTCCTGCTTGCTTAAATAATCATGTGTAAATTCTTAAATATTGTATGTGTGGTGTTAGGAGTGGAACCCAGGGCCTCACTCCTGCTAAGCAGTCTCTACTGAGTTAGTAGAAGTCTTCTTTTTAGTTTCTACTTTAAGAAATTTTCTCAGGTTGCCCTCCAATTCCCTGGAGCCCCTAGAGTCCTAGAATGTGTGATCCTCCTGCCTCAGTCTCCTGAGTAGCTGGGATTACAGCCATGGGTCAGTAGGCCCAGATCTTAAGTTTGTTAACGCAGTGCACACATGTCTTTGTCTGCCTCTCATGGTTTTTATTTTTTCTTAGACAAGCAGAAATACCTTAGAGAATGATAGAGACTACGTCTCTTGGCTCTCCTAGAATATGGATGTGTTATACCAGAACAGAGAGCTTCTGTAACAAGGAGTTCCAGATGGGTCATTATGCTTAATCTCCTATTAATGAAACCAATTGCCCTCTTCAGGCTTCTCTAAGTCTTAAGCATACTCTCATACTCAGCATAGACTCTCCCTGTCCCCTATGGCTTAAAGGGATGATATTTCCCCTGATTCCTTATAATAATTAAGGGATATCCCGATGCTTACAAAAGCAAAGATAGCCACTAATACATAAGTACAAATAATTCTTGTACCAAGAGCAGGAGCAAATTAGCACTGGGAAATATCTCTTCCTGTACCACCTGGACAGAAAGAAAAAGAGGAAAAGCCAGGGTCCTTATTAACCTCTCTAACAGCATGCCACTTGTAACATAACCTCCTCCCATTGGGCTCCACCTCTTGAAGTTTCCACTGTGTGGTATAGCCAAAATGGAAACCATGTCTTTCCACATGGGCTTTGGAAGAATCAGACTGTAGTAGTACATCATGAGCAAGCGTGGCCATGGCTAAGGGTATTCGTGGTTAATCGTTCTTGCATCCTTATGACATATGGGTCCTTTCTCGGACTAATTCTTACAATCCTGTCACGTGTTAATGGCAGGTTCTTTATCTTCCTGTATATGTGAGATCGTTATAACTTTTGTGTATTAAGGGTCTTAAGGGAAAGAATTAGCACACAGGAGTGCCACTCATTTTAGTGTCTGTTCTAGACCATTTGGCCAGAAGTTCTCAGCTCCTTCTGAATCAACATCTATTGAACAATCATATTTTCTGACTTTACTATCCTGGAATGAAAAGTCGGAGTAATAGAATCTGTAAATACTGATATTTATTTTCATAGATTCCTGCACCTCTCAATCCTCATTGGATCATCTTCTATTTGCTGTAGATGGCTATTAACATAAAAACGCACAACCAGTTAATGTGCAGAGAACAGGAGTCTGAGAAGTATTCAACCCTAAATACAACATCTGGACCACAGGTCTCCTAAAAGGCTCAGGGTCACTGCAAGAGAAGGGGTGAAAAGATTATAAGAACCAGAAAGAGTGGGTGACAATAGCAAAATTGGATTTTTTGGACATAAAAGGGATGCTGCACACAGGTATTCACAGCAGCTGGGACTGCATGAGGCAAGACAAAGCCAGACAAAGTCCAAGATTGGATGAGAATGGGAGCCGCAAATCCCAGTCCTAGCAAGAAGCCATTGATGGCTAGTGGGAGAGAGAGTTAGTTTTTGATTGATGGCTACTGGGAGGCAGGGAATTAGTTTCCTTCACAGATTTAGCCCTGGAGAAGCTACCTATGTCCTAGTAGATGGTCCTACATCACGTACACTCTGGCAGTACTAAGTGGATTCACAGGGAGTGGGAGGGAGAGGGGCAGGAGAGAAGCATGAGAAGGCACGAAGTTAGAAGGGGAAACTGAGTGGGGGTAGGGAAGGAATTAGAAGAGAGCAAATGGGAAGGTAGATCCGATGATTTACTCCTTAAAACGTAAAAACTAAGGAATGAAAATAGTATAAACAAGGAAAAGGAAATATTTTACAGAATAAACATCCATCTGCTTTTAATTCAGTAAATGCTCTGACACAAATCTAGACAATCTAACACAGAAGTCAGGAGTTTGAAAGCAAAGCATTCTGACTGCTTCTGCCCATGCTGTGCCCGGGGCAGAAGGGCTCTTCTTCTAGCAGAACAATGAGGAGTCCGATCTGAAAGGTGAGGCACGGAGGTACAATTTTTAAAATCCTGACCAAATTCCGATAGTTTTCCAGGTCAGAAAAAAGGTGGCCTTTCTTCTCAGTATGGGTGATCGTTGTGTACCTAGAAAATGAAATGGATTTTAAAACGGAGCTAAAAATCAAAATGGTTCCAACAAATAGGGCTCTTGAGGCCCCACCTCTAGCTGAAGAGTCATAGATTAATGGCTGTTGCTGTTGCAGGTTCTCAGTGGTGTGTCCTAAGATCGCTTGCCTATCGCTGGTGATCAGCCTCATATCTATGTACATACCGGTAGCATTATTTGGACTCAATTGGGTTGTAGAAAAGAAAGAGACAGAGGGAAGAAATGATGAAGTTGAGGAGGAGATATGTTGGAAACAGGAGTCAGGGGTGCCGTGTATGAAATTTCTATAAAAAAAATTACTAAAATATTTTAAAATGTTTTGTTCATCAGATGTTACTGAAATGAGTGTGTGGGCTCAGATTTTGTTTCCCAGGCACGAATTTGCATAAGTGCTCTTATGGGAAGACTGAGCCACCTTCTGCAGTGACAGCTGTGTCCTACACTTCTGCACCTTCATGCTTCCATCCCTCCATCTTCCTGACAATAACCAACTGCTCAGCTAGGGTCCTGAGCACTCTAAGAGGAAGGGGAGGTCTCCATGGTCAATCTCCCGTGTATTCCGAGAGCATATGTCCTTCTAGATAAACAGGAGCCAATGTTTATTTCAGGATAATTTAACATGAACAAAATACTTGTGTCCCCCTAAGCAATGTTCATCCACTGTACAAATGACACTATCAAGGGATTTAACTGGAAACTCTATACTGCAAAGTGACTCTCTCTTTCAAGGAGACACAGCTCAGGTAGTAGTGTTTTGCAAGCTTGAAGACCTGAGTTCTATTCCCACAACCTATGCAAGAAAGCCAGGTGAGTTGGCGTTGAGAAGTAGAGACAGGAAGATCCCTGGGACTAGCTGGCCAGCCAGCTTCTACTTGGTGATCTTCAGGCCAGTGATAGACCCTGTCTGAAAAATCAAAGTTTGGAAGTCATTATGGAATGAATGACATCTGAGGTCAGTTACCCTCTGGTTTCCAGTAGTGTATACACATACATGTACACATATATGTATACATACATACACACATATATATGTTTATAATATATATATACATACATACATACATATGCATCTGCATATATGCTTAGACACACACACAATGTAGCTCTCATCACACACACAGACACACACACACACACACAGACACACACACACACACACACACACACACACACACACACACACACAATGTAGCTCTCATTCAGAAACCATGATCCCATCTGGACTCATCAAAATTCTAAGACGAGGGTTGCTAATGTGGGATTATTGCCTCTCTCCTCTTCACCCCCTTCCCTGTCTCTGGAATTATATTCTTGTTTTCTATTATGTGATTTACACACACACACACACACACACACACACACACACAGATCTATTTATAAATAAAAACAAATGCCATTTGCTTCTCTCTCTCTGGCTTATTTCTTATAACATAACGAGCTCCAGTTCTACTCCTGCTATGGCCAAAGACAGACCCTTGTCTCTTTTAGTAGCTGAATACTATATTGTTGGTTTTTTTTTTTTTTTTTGGTTCTTTTTTTCAGAGCTGGGGACCGAACCCAGGGCCTTGCGCTTCCTAGGCAAGCGCTCTACCACTGAGCTAAATCCCCAACCCCAATACTATACTGTTGTATAGTCACATATTCTTTATCTACCAGTGGATAGATCCTTAGGTTGATTCCGGATCTCAGCTTCCATGAAAGCCGTGCAGTGACGAGGCAGACCTCATCCACATGCTGACATCCTTGGTGTCTTTAGATATCTGATGAGTGCTGCCTTTCTAAGCTACATCACAATTCTGTTCGCAGAATTTGAGGAGTTGCCAAAGTTCTCCATGATGGTTATATTTGTTTCCACTCCCAGGAAGCATACGTAATAGTTCTTCCCTTTCCACACCTCTGATGTGTATATTGTTTTTTTTTTTTTTCACTCCTTTTTATGGCTGCTTCAAAGTGCAATGATAGTTTGCTATGATTTTGATGGTTCTTTTCCTGATTATTGGTGATGCTGAAGACTGTGTATTGGCTGGTTTCGTGGTCCTTATCAAAGGAGTCAATAACACACATTTCCCCTTCGCACGGATCGTGTGTTCTTTCTGCCCATTGATTGCTTTCTTTACAGAGCACTTCTGTTTTAGGCCACGCCATCGGTCCACTTTGCTTTTGATGTTGGGGGTTATATGGAAGTGACTGTAACCTCTCTCCAGACTGCGCTGACTCAACTCAATTTGACAAGCGTAGGGTGTGTGTGCATGATGAATTTATTTTACCAAAGATAAACAGAAATATGGAGAAATTATGCAGTGCCGAACCTCAAAACCGATAAAAAGTGAAGATGTATGCTTGGTAGCCAGCATCAACTCCCAACTGCCTGTTACTCATGCCTGAGGAAACAGATAGGCAATTTTGAGTCCTAAGACGAATAAGTGTAGAGTTGGAAGCCAAAATTGTAACATGGTCAACCAAATATTAGGACTTTTAAAATTATTGTTAGGAGAAATTTTAGAAATATAGCAAAGACGTCTAATAGGAAATACTAGCATCATTAAGATTATCTGTAACTAAGGTCAAATTAAAGATACATATGCATAAGAAAAAGCAAAGGGGAGAGTGGGTATTTTCACAGCAATGTGGAGAGTTGCATCTTCTGAGCGGCTACATTTGTCTCTTCTCTGTTCATACTTTCAAACTGGCTTACAGCCCAAAGGAAGGCCCAGAGCTGGTGGTGACTTCATTAAGGGGACTTCATTAAGGTGATTATTTATCCCCCAGAATAGAATGCAACAGAACTCGGGTAAGAAGACAACTGTTACCCCAAAAATCTGAACTCAGAAGAAGGTAGATATTGGGCAAATGTCTCTCAACATTGCCTTATTTTTAAAGGGATTTTCGTGATCACTTTTGAATTTTGGAAATGACAGTTTACATGTACAGGTCCCGTAACTAGATTTAACTGGTATGTTCCTTAGTGAAAGAGAAAAGAGACGAGCAGGGTTTTATCCTTTGGGTAGGAGTCACGGAGGAAATATAGTCTCATTACCTTTTGGTAAATAGTGGAATTGAAAGACAGGATGGAGGAAACTAGCTCGCCCTAAGTCCGTGTGATACATGTAGTCAACAGCAGACGGCTGGCTGCTGTTTGCTGTGCCGACCGTGATAATGGCCTCACAGGAGCCATACAGTTACCCTTCTTATTATTCCATGACTTTCCCGTGCTTAGACAGTTATTGCCAATTTCTTCCAAATGGATGAAATCCTCTCTGTTATCAAACAAAGATCCTTTAACAAATCCTTCCTCTCGAGAGAGAAAAACTCATGGGAAAATTATGCGTTAAGAAGTGTAACTGGCATTCTACAGACATCGTGACTCTCTGGTTGTCAGGCTTCACAGAATTCGGGCAAGAAGCAAATTCTTTGAAAAAAAAAAAAAGAACCTTCAGGATGGCTCTGCCATCACATGGCCCTTAAAATATAAATGCACACAAAGCGCGTCTTTCTTCTAACAAAAGCCACACATAAGAAATTAATGGGTAAAAATATAGCTGGAATGTGACCTCCTGGTGAAGACATCTTCCTTTTATCTCCAGTTTGCGATTTGCAAAGCGAGTGCATCACTTCCCAACAGGAAGCCGCTGGAGATAACGAGGAACAGAAAAGACACTCAGATGAATTAAACTTGTTCCATAGACTTTGACTCCTATATTTTTGTTTTGTCCTCTTGAAGTACGCAGTCTTTCTTTGTAGCTGTTGCACAGAAAGGGGGAAAAATGAGTGCCTGGGTGCGCGTGAGAGATCCATCATATAATTACCTGGAGGAAATTAAAATGCTCTACACTGTAGTAAGGCAAATGGAATGTCGGGCAATTATTCAGGAAATCTGATTGGCCAAGGTACAGGCAAACATTCCTCACACATTCCAGTCTTGCAGATTTGCTACCCACAGAGATGTGAAAAACTCCCTTGCCTGCTGAACCCCCATGGGAGGTCCCTGAAATTCTGTTCACTTCCTCATGCTCTTGCTCTGCATAAAGGAACTGGAGTGGTAAGAAGCATGCATCACCAGTGCACCATGGGAAGGTATCGTTGTTCCCACCGATAAGAACAAATGGAACCTTGGTATCCATAAACAAATCACAGGACGTTTTTACTTGTTTTTCCCTCAGCTTTCAAAATCAACTCTAAGTTCTTAGGGCATTTTGTTGGGATTAATCACTAGCTACTTTGATCGGAACAAAGTTTATCCAGTCATTCTTCACAGAACATTTCTCTGTCATGGATGAATGGACTAAAGTGTGAATGAAAGATTGCTCTTCCAAAGACCCACTACAAAGACACAAATCTTACCCCAGGATTAGAGAACAAAAGGGAAATTACAACAAAACAGGGAAGGAGTCAGAATTTTGTAATCAGAAGGTAAATATAATTTTTACATAAACTCTTTATTAAGGAACTTAAAGAATTTGGAAGAAACCACAATCCCAATGCTTTATGAAGAGTGGCTTTAGAGCAACCACAAAACCAATACCTTCTGCTTTACTAGTTGGTAGATGGTGTCTAGGGGAACGGAGGAGTCTTGCTACTCTTTCTTGACTATCTAGTCACTGGTGGACATCAATTGTCACCTAGAACATGTGCATGCAAAATTGTGACTCATCAAAATACAGGCAGAAGGAAAGAACAATATTAATTTCCAGTAAACCTAAGTATGAATTTTAATGAGGATATTCCATACTAGGCAAAATGACATTAGATATGAGGATTAAAGACTGGTATTTCTAAGTGATAATTGCACTATTAGTTTTCCTAGTTAGGTGATTTTTTTTTTTACTAGTGAAACTACTTATGTATTGTATGTAATTTTTCATGTGTATTTATTACACATTAAAGCATGCATATTGACACCCCGTGTTAGGCTAATAGAGTAAATATTTGCATTTTGGGAGTATCTTACATAAAAAGCATGAGACATATTAATTTTAGAATCTGTGATTTTCCTCAAATGCTGTAAATTTTCTTGCATTGGGATTTTTTTACTTTTGGAAGAAAGCATTTGCAATCTGATACAAGGTTGTCCACAAAGACGAATACTAATAAAAAAAAGTACTGGCTACAAGAGGTGAGGTCATATGCTGGTTAGTTTCCATATATTGTTCCTAGAGCTAACACTTTTTAACATTTTTTAATGTGTATGTGTGAATGTGTATGTGTGTGTGTGTGTGTCTCTCTCTGTGTGTGGTGTGTGTGTGTGTACCATGCATATCCTGATGCCTTTAGAGACCAGAAGATGGGATCTCATCTTCTAGAACTAGAGTTACAGGTGGTTGTGAGCCACCCAATGGGTTTAGGCAATGGACTTCGCAGGACTTCTGAAAGAACTCTTAACTACTGAACCATCTCTCTAGTGCCATAGGGTTTAAGTATTTATTTTATGTGTATGTGTATATACTTGCCTATATGGGCTACATGTGTGCATGTGGCCATGGGATCCAGAAAAGGGCAACATGGACTCTCTTTGAGCTGGAGTTACGGGCAATTATAAGCTGCTTGGTGTGGTTACTGGGAACTAAGTTCAAGTCTTCTGCAAGAGCAATAAGTTCCCTTAACCACTGAGTCATCTCTCAAGCTCCTAAATCAAATCCTTTAAAAAACTGGTGCTACTTACTGCTTTTCTCATCGTCGGGGATCAGTATAGTTAAGAGAAGAAAACTTAGATGTACTCTTGTGGCCGCAGGGAAAGGCTGGCAAAGAAGTAAATCTGTTTTCTAGCAAAGCCCAGCGATCTAGCGCAGCAATTTCTTGCTACTTGTGCAGTCTCTCTTGATTGGAGTTATTGGTTCAAAACAAAACAACAGCAGCAGCTACAATTAATTGAAAGAAATATTAAAAGTGCCTGACAGTAGTGACTTGGTCTTGTCCTTAAGCTTTTCTCCCATTATGTTATGTATTTCCACGTATTCTTATCCCTACTTTTCTAAAAAGGAATAGAGAAGAATGGAATGTCTCAGTCCCCAGCTCCTAACTCAGTCGAAGATAAACAGATACAGAGCACAAGCAAGCTGAACTCTTTCCCTGCAATCTCTCTAGACCAGGCGCTTACTCTGGCCTTCAGCAAGACAATAACACAGGACACAAGTGTCTAAGGATTCTCTTCAAACTCTCTACGTCCTACCACAAAGGTAGATGAAGGGGGAAATTGAATCACAACATTTAAGAAAGATCAAAACCATTCAAATTTTTTTATTTTTGAAATAAAACTGATAGTTGTCAATTAGGAAGGTTGTATGAGACAAAATAAAATAAAATAAAATAAACTTATAACGGGCAAACAAATTGAGAACTGATCAATGGCTCCACCTACGGTTAAAGGGTTGGCCATGTTCTCTGCTGCTTTATTTTCTTTTGCTTTTGGTCAAAGGATTCATCTCCATCTAACTTCTAAGAGAGTGGTGTTTTTGTCTTCTTTGCCTCTCTGACACTTCCTATCCTCAGCTGGCCGCTATGGTTTTAAGCTCAAGTGGACTGCTGTGACAAAACACTGTTGGCAGGGTGATTTTGAACTGGAATCAATGGCTGGTAGTTATACAACCTGAGACAATTGAAATAAACACATTGAAGACTTTACTTTGGTGAAGGCACATTTCCTGGTCCATGATGGCAACTTTGACTGTGTCCTCACCTGACAGCAGAATCAGATGCTTCTCTGGAGGCTCCAGTCTAGTCAGTAGGGCTCAGCTCTACCCTTGTGTCCCCATTGTCTCCCAATGCTTTCAGTTTCTAAGTCCACCAGATAGAATATCAGGACAACCAAGGCACAAACAGGACAACAGCATCTTAATTCTCAACATCATGAGGACCTCTGCTTTGCTAGTATGTCCTGGATCCACGTAAGATTTCTCATCTTCAAGTTCAAGCACTCTTCCTGAACATTTCCTAGCCTGCAAATGCAACAAGTGGCTTCTCTAAAGTATAGGTCTTGCTGTGCTACAAGGATTCATTCCTTACCCAGCACAGCCTTAAGATCAAGATGAGAGCTTGTTAATGCTCTCATTGCTTGACTTGGATTTACAGTCCCCAAGTTGATAGGTCTTTGCAGAGCCCAAAAAAATGTACACCTCTAACAAGTTCCCAAGTGGTGCCAATGATTCCAATATCATTCCTGGAGAACCATTCACCAAGAACAATTTGGCCTAATCCTTAACTTTTAGTGTAAATTCCAAATTTGGCTGTCTTAGTCATTTCATGATCAACATAACAGAACAGAGGGATGTGCATGCCATCTCTCTGATGGCAAAGTAGAGGCAGAGATGAGTTAATACTATAACTTGTCTCATTTAGGGAGCTGCACAGGCAAGTATCTGAGTCTGAGCACTGAACCCCAACCTCTATGTCCAAAGACCTGTGTGACTTTGAACATATATGTACTCGCCATTGTGTACTGGAGTTTTCTCATTTGTCCTCACAAAATGAGGATGTGCCTATTCAGGAACGAGGTCTAGCACCTTTGTAGACATCCAGTCAGCCACTATATTTTTATACTTGTATTGTCCTTCAGATACCAAGCCGTGAACCATTTGGCTGTCAGAATTCTTAACTCTAATTCTTACCATAATTCTGCAAGCTATTTTGTGCCCAGTTTGGTGGGAGGATTGTGAGATATCTGGCTTTCATTGTCACTTGGCATTAATCTTGAATCTTCTGGGAGGAGACTCTCGGTGAGGTGGAAGAGGCATTTCCTAAAGAAGAATTATCTGTGGGTATTTTTGTAGGGGAAGGTTTAGGTCAGATTAACTGATTTGTGAAGGCCTAGTCTAATGTGGGCAGCTACATTTGCAGAGTTTGATTCTTGGACCATGTAAGGATGCAGAAAGTGAGTAGAGTGGTAAGCTGACATTTATCCTCTACCTGCTCTTGACTGTGGACGTGACCAGCTGCTGCCTTGTTGTCCTCATTAAAACAGGCTGTGATCTTTGATGATAAGCCTTATAAACCCTTTCTTCCTTCAAGCTCCCTTTGTCAGGATATTTTTATCATAGCAACTAGAAAGGAAACTGAGATAGAAATCTCATAGAAATTTAAACTGTATCTGGTTTCTTTGGTTTTAAAGATGTCTTCTTTTCAATAATCATGGTGGCCCCGTTGAATCTATGAACACAATATCTCCTTGCTTTTTTATCTTCATAACTTTGTACACTAGAAGAATACTCAACAGGATTCTGGCCTTTTTCCTATGTTGCTGGGCTCCAAGCCAGAGACTTGCATTTGCTCGACAAGAACCTTGACAGTGAGTTATATCCAACTCCAAGACTACTCAACTGAGATTCCTAGATTTGGAGAATTCCTGGCTTATCCCTTGCTGTATCCTGCCAACCTCTATACTACAACCTGCCTTCACTTAGCATTGGGAGGTCCTTTTGATGGGTGCTTTCTTGGAAACCTTGGATCAGCAATAGTGATTAAGCCATGAATCACTTAGCCTCAATTTTCAAATGCCTGAAGAATTTGAAAACCAAATAATGATTAAAATAAATGAAAGTCAAACTCTATATAGTGTTGCTATTCACCATTTGGATTTTGATAAGTTGGGATAAAATTAATATTACCAGGAAAAAAGTCTAAATTATGCTAAAATCATATATTCTGGGCCCGCCAAACGTGATTTAGTCAATTCTGATTCGGCCCTTGTGTCGATGAAAGTGTAAATTCCCTTTTTCTCAATTGAAATGCATGGGTAGGTAAAATGGAATAAAAGTAAAATTAGTTCTACCGAAAGCAATGTCCGATTCTCTTGATGTTTAAAATTGATACTATGTAAAAGTAAGATTTATTGTCCCCGATCTCGTGTCTGCTGTCAATGTTTCTTTTCTGGGAATCCTGTCATAACTTCAGTCTTCCGTGTTTCAAATTATGAAAATCTTCTCATGATGCTACTTCCACCCCCTTAAATTATTACCACATAATTATTTCACATTCCTTGATTTTAGATATTTATCTTTAAAATCCAATTTGAGGATACTTCTTTCAAATTGTTTTGCCCAAGGAATTACTTACCAGTACACTCCTGTAATAACATTAAAAAAAAATATCTACCTTTGATTTTTCTACCTTAAGCTCTAACGTGACCTTTTGGATGATCTCACGATGCTTTATCCGGGTGTGTATTTCTGGTTCTCAGGAGGCTCACCATGAATCTCACTAAGATTTTTGTCTTCCTTAAGCATTCCATTGCTTACCAGAGATGCATTTGTGAGTCTCATCTCCAACTCCCTCACAGCGTGGAGGACACAGTCAATGGAACCCCCACACGGGGAACTTTTGCGTTCTGTAAAGAATAATATATAGTATCTTATATAGCAATTAGGTAGGACAAATATGCTACAATTTGTAATTATCATAGCTATTACCACTCTTTTTAATGAACCCATTCTTGAATTAAGGTTCTGTTTGGTTTAGTCACAGCATTGTTAAGACTGTTGTAAAAAATGAACAAGGCTCTCAGCCATTTATAATGAAAGCTGAGCGACTAAACAGACCTCCATTTTTTTTATTTGCATTAATGAGTTCACCCCCAAATATATATGCAATAATATATAAAATTAAGTTATAAATGTAGGGATGTGCTCCAAGTCACCATGAAAATCTGCATGCAAATGCATAATAATCACAAATCTACAATATTACAATATTAAAAAATACCCACAATTAAATTATCATGTGGAAATAATCATAATGTTATTGGAAACTCAATTATTGTGGCAAGCCTTGTCGGGGAATTAGCAGAGTATGGCAAAGACAAGTCAGACCTGAATTCATCAAATATATATTATCACAATATTACATGTTCACTTCGATTCCATGCAAAGACAAACATCCTCTCTCACTAGTATCTGCTCAATGCATTTGTATTATTCATGAACAACGCTGTGATGTATTATACATACAAAGCTCATTGTACGCTTCTTGCCCGGGGCCCTGATGCAGACACACAGAATTAATTTTATTATATACACATGCATGATAATTGGGAAGGATTCGGTCAAATACCAAACTGCTCCCGTGCTCTATCACTTCAGGATCCAAAAAAAAAAAAAAAAAAAAAAAAGAAAAGATCTGAGGTCAAAAGCCGGTTCTCTTCATGGTAGGGAAATTCTTTGTCGTCTGATATGGAAAGTTCTAAGGTATTAGTGAGTCCTGGACTGGGAAGAATGATCCAAACACTGGTCTTTATTAAAACAAGCACTTAAGTTCAGTTTACTGACACACTCAAAACTTTGGTCCAAGTAGCATGACAGTAAGGCGTGTTTGGGAAATCTCCGGTTCCCCTTACCCTGGCTCTGGTAGCTCGCTTAGTGTGGGCTGACTGAACTGTTCTGTGAGTTACTCTAACTAAGGAGGTTTAAATGTAACAACTTGTGAGGGGAAGGCTGCCAACTGCTCGGTTTCATCTGTTTCATCGCTTCTACCCTCCTGATTCATCACTTCCGCCCCCATGACTCACATGGCTGGTTCCCTTTGATGACTTTTTCCCCTTTCAGTTCCTGTGCTTTGCACAGTGCTTTCCACATAGGAGAAAAGAAACACTTGTGTGAGTTTAAGGCATTCCTCGGGCATTGCTTTCTCTCACAACCGTCTGATTTTCCTGTTGGACTATACCAGTACTGGCCAATAGGAATCAGAGACAACCCACAAATCTTCCTGGAGCCTACGCTAAAACATGGAGTAGAGAGAAAGCAATTCAATTAATTTAAATAATGTTCTTTTTAACCCAGTATATCCACATGCGCACACCGTCAACCTTCACTTTATATGAAAAATGTACCTGAGGTAACGCAGTGTTCACTCCGTTGTTCATTTTCCTTACCTGGCCATCTACCTCATTTAGGGATAGCACCATCTCAGGACCCACGGGCACGTGGCCTGTAGCTGTGGCTGTGTAGAATCCACTCAGACTCCTCCGACAGCTGCTCAAGACCAAGCACAATCCAGATGACGCTATCAGACACCCCTTTTCCTCTTAGGCCGAATATCTCAGCATTTCTGATTTAGAAACACCCTCGCCCCCAACACAGAGAGGGAGGGAGGGAGGGAGGGAGGGAGGGAGGGAGGGAGAGAGAGAGAGAGAGAGAGAGAGAGAGAGAGAGAGAGAGAGAGAGAGAGAGAACAGAGAAAGTTCCCTTAAAACAAGCTTTAAAGGTTGGGAACAGGCATTAGTTTCCTCTCTTCTAGGATTTGGGTTGGTGTTATTTCTGGATCACACAATCCCCATTTACAGTCTGAATTAAAATGTTCATGGGAGAAAGTGCAAAATGAACGAAGTTAAATATAATCAGAGTCTGACAGTTTCAGGGCTCGATCACACCACTACCTAGTACATGATATCTAAGCTCACAGATCCTAATTCATAAAATGAGATCACTCTGTATCTTAGGCCAGCGAGGAGAGTTAAATTAGATATATTGTGCTTGGTACAGTGCCTGGACGTATTAGCTGTTCAATAAATTTTTCTCAAAGATTTATTTTAGACTGTGTGTATATATATGGGGGAGGGCACTTAAGAGCACACATGAACTCTGTTTCTACATGCTATGTTTGTTTGGAGGAAGAATATTGGATCTCCTGAAGCTGGAGTTACAGGCAGTCATGAGCTGCTCAGTATGGATGTAACAGGGTGTGTTTTGTGTCTCTCCACCCAGAGCCACACCTAGAGGATAAGTGGGATTGACTGAATTAGGAAATCTGCCTTTTAAAAGCTATGACTATGAAAGGTTTCTTGGAAATGCTGACAGGGAAGTTCAAGTGCCAAGGATTTATGCAAAATATCTTTAAGTGCTGTGTTAAAATTAGGCTCGTGAATAACTTTTCTCATCCCCTGGAAGGAGGAGAGGATTTTGCTTCTCTTCAAATACTTAGCTGTAATATTACATAAAGGGGGAGGGGCAGTTGACAAATACATGTAACTGGAGAGGACGAAAGGACACGGTTGAACGTCACAAATATGTTGGAATTCATAAACCGAGCAGCATAGAGGAAAGCTCAGGCGCGTGTTTTCTGGGCTTTCTGGGGGATTGTCTCGCGCCTTCCCAACAGGTTCCCAAGCTCTATCTACTCACACAAAGAACCTTTCCAACAAGCAGCAACTTGATGGTGGCAGAGGTGTGCCTGTGAAGACGGTAGGAGGAGTCCTTAGGGCCCCAGTTCCCAGATTCTGGAATTTTTCTGAACCTTAGGTTTCTTGTCTTCCACTCTAACTTTTCCCGAAACTTCCAAACTTTGATGTGTAAGAAGACCTTGTGACCTTGAGACCTATTTTTTTTTTTTTTTAAGATTTCTCTTACCCGGGGTTGGGGATTTAGCTCAGTGGTAGAGTGCTTGCCTAGCAAACGCAAGGCCCTGGGTTCAGTCCTCAGCTCCGGAGAAAAAGAAAAAGGAAAAAAAAAAAAAAAAAGAAGAAGTTGTTTATGCCCCTGTTTTGAATCAGAGAAAGGACTGAAAGAGCTTGAAGGGGTTCGAGACCCCATAAGAACAACAATGCCAACCAACCAGAGCTTCCAGGGACTAAGCCACTACCCATGGACTGACCCTGGGCTCCAACCACATAGGTAGCAATGAATGGCCCAGTAAGAGCACCAGTGGAAGGAGAAGCCCTTGGTCCTGCCAAGACTGAACCCCGAGTGAACGTAATTGTTGGGGGGAGGGCGGTAATCGGGGGAGGATGGGGAGGGGAACACCCATATAGAGGGGGAGGGGGAGGGGTTAGGGGGATGTTTGCCTGGAAACGGGGAAAGGGAATAGCATTCGAAATGTAAATAAGAAATACTCAAGTTAATAAAAAAAAAAAAGATTTCTCTTACCCTTAATCTTATAAACTAGCACCTTTCCCACTGATGGTCGTACATCCGTCTTCTAGACATTTTGACTTTATCAAGACGTCCATTTCAGGTCAACCTTTAGCCATGGAAGGTTCCTAATTAGTCCTAGACAGGTAACTATTCATTGCGGAAGGCGAATCTCCAGGTGCAAAGCACAGATTCCTATCTGAGGAGGTATAGGCGTTGATGATGGATTTGCATGCACTTGAATGCCGGTGATGGATTTGCATGTGTATGAAAGATACCTGTAAACTTGGTGTCTAGAACAAAGCTACACGTGGAAGAATGGACCACGTTATCCAAAGACAAATCCGTAGGGATGTTTTAAATATGTCCCACTTCCTTATATGAAATCATCAGTTCTTTATCTGCTAGGTGTTTTATTTAGTTTGTTATTGTTATTGTCGTTGCTGTTGTTTATTTAACTCTTATTGTCTCTTCCACGTAACATATTGGTCGAGCACTCCTGAACTGGAAAGCTTAAGACAAATGGTAGTTCAGATTAAGGTGGTATTTCCAGATGCTGGAGTGTTGGCATACACATAATGAGATATTTGGAAGAGCAAACTAAGCCTGAGTTTATGTGGATTTCACTTTCATGTAAAGATTTGCATAAAGAATTACACCCAAGCTTTTAAATAAGCTTCGACCAGAACTTTAATGGAGGTGGAATTTTCCCTTTAGCAGCACGTCAGTGCTTAAGAAGTTTCTGATGTTGGAGGATGGTGGCTTTCATAATTTTGGATTAGGAATACTCAGCACTTTGGATCTGAACTATATATAACTATTCATATGCATGCTTATAGCCTCACAGGTGATAGTCATAAATATATATATATATATATATGTATATATATATATGTATATGTATATATTATATCTGAGACTAACAGGCATTTGTCACAAAACCGGAAGTGATCAAAGAAGAAATCTACAATGAACTCTTTTTGTTGACAGAGACATTCTCTTTCCTTCTGGTCTAGCTCAGGATTATTCATGAGAAATGAAATGTGAACCACAACTATGGGTCAACAACATGTAGTGTGGAACTCCTGATAACTGCAGTATAAAAATACATGAATAAAAGACAAAAACCCAGGTAAAATTAATTTAACACTGTCACATTTAGTGAGATATCTAAAGATATTAAGATTTGAGAAGAAAATAATTGAATTTTTCCTAGTTTTTCCCCCTTTTTGTAGCCTGTGTTTCTGTTACATTCTCCCTAGGTACTCACCACTGCACATTAGCACAAGGCTGGCTTTTGGCTTTCAGATCTCAAAGAGCTCTATCTGAGACCCCCAGCCTTTAGTAGTCCAAAGTGCAGCACAAACAAAAACCAGGCTACTCAGTGCACACTGACATTTGAACAAAGAAAGCATCCTTCTGCTTGATCATGTGAACTCTTACTATACTAACCCTGGTGATCCTTCCATCACTTTTGGACCATCTCTCATGCTTTGCATTAGTGTTTCTTTGAATTACAATATGAAGTCAGTAACAATTAAAATGATACTCTGTACTATTAACATTCTCAAATATCTAAAGCAATGTGATCTATCCCTACAGTCCTGTCCATGTTGGCTAACAAAATCAGCATATAGTTGTCAACAGCTATTATAAAGAGTTCTCTGTTCAAAATTAGAGACGTGTGGCTTATGGTGTTAGGGATATGACACAGACAGAGTAGCTTAAAACAGAGACCAAGGCCACAAAAACAAGATTGGTGTGAGAGAACTGCTTAATCCCTTGTTACCAATAGGAGTTTTGGCCACAACTGGGGCTTTTGTTGGCCAACCGATCTTGTATGGGCACATGGGAACCCAACATCCATGCCTTGTGAGCTGAGGTTACAGGATGGTGTACAGTATTGTCTCCTCCCTGTGTTCTTTCTTCCATAGGTCAGCATTCCTAAGGGATACAGTACCCAAAAGAGGAAGTCGGTCTTTACTCTTCCCAGCAACCTTTAATCTGCTGTGATCAGCTCCAGACCCAAGGAATTTGGGTGTGTAAACTCAAAGACTTGGCTCTATCTTCTCTCCCTGTTTTCTCCCTCCCCTTTGTGTCCTTCACTTCTACAGATAAGAGTTGAGTTGCTTGTGGCTTGCATTTGTTTTCCAAGTTCCTCCGGAGGAAGTGTGGGCCTCTTCTGTCAATGCCACAACTGTTCTGGACCAGCAAGAACAGACCTTAAATTAGCTATCCCTAAACCTAGAAAGTCAGCTGAATTGCAACCCCATAGGGAGAACAACAATATCAACCAACCAGACCCTCCCATAGTTCCTAGGGACTAAACCACCAACAAAAGTACACATGGAGACCTCCATGGCTCCAACAGCATATGTAGCAGAGGATGGCCTTGTTGGATGGAAGGAGAGGTCTTTTGTCCTGGGAAGGCTCAATGTCCCAATGTAGGGAAATGCCAGGGTGGGGAGGACAGGAGTGGGTGGGTGGAGGAGTTCCCTCATAGAAGCGGGGGAGGGAAGATAGCATGGAGGTTTTCAGACTCGAAACCAGGAAAGGGGATAACATTTGAAATGTAAATAAATAAAATATACAATTAAACAAAAAGAAGAGTTCATATTTGTTTTTGTTTGTTTTGTAACCTTCAATATTTCCGTATGCCAATCAGCCTGTAGTGATCTTCAGGTTGTCAACTATCATTGTCCCTGAAGGATACATACGGGGTCGGGCTGTAATCACTTGGACTAGCACTAAATTGGTAATCTGTGAATGAGAGAATGAATGAGCAAATAAGGTAGCTTGAGTAATAAATCCCCATCACTCTCTGACACTTTCTCTATTGAGTCTTAATTTCGAATTTTTGTTTTCTTTGTGTAGACCTGGCTGCCCTGGAACTAGCTCTGTAGACCAGGCTGGCCCTGAACTCACAAAGATCCACCTGTTTCTGCCTCCTGAGGTTTGGGATTAAAGATACGTACCACCATCAGCACCCATCTGAGTCTTAAATTTGAATTTTGATGTGGTTGATGAATATTATAAAGTTTCTGTTTGATATTTCACAATGGTGCTTGTGCCCTTCGTGGGCGTATGGCTGATAGGAGCTATCACTGGAGTGATAGCATCACAATAGGACACACCAGCGGTCTCCAGCCTGTAGGGAAAAATCAGGATCCCAGGTCAAAATTCTAATGAAAATGCATCATTTTTACATAGCCATGGAGTTTTAAAAAATTCTAGATTCAACCATTGTTTAAATCAGGGACCATTTGTTACTGGATAGAATAAATGTATAGAAGTAGGGTATTGAAGCTAAGTCATTCTATTGGGCCTAAAAGCTCATTTATCTACTCTGAGGGTTGAGGCAACAGCAAGGGTTCCCTGGCCTACAGTATGAGTATGAGTTATGAGTTCAAAGACAGCCTAGGCAACTTAGTAAAACCCTGCCTCAAAAGAAAAAGTGAAAAATGCCCTGAGAACATAGCTAGATAGTCAGATGCTTGTAAAGCATGTGTTTCATAATAAATCCCTATTATGAAACACACACACACACACACACACACACACACACACACACACACAAAACAACTGTCCTGTGTATGACTTATTCTGACTATAGTTATAATTAGAGGTGAAATAAAAATAAGTTTTTCTAGATCAAGCAGTAATGTAACAGGCATTGGATATAAAAGCCTTGCTGTCTCTAGATCTATGGTGCAAGGATGCAAATTGCAGAGAACGAAATCTGAAGATTTGCTCAGAATAATGCTCCCTCCAGGCATTTAGGTGTCCAGAAATTCGTATTTGAAAGTGTCTGTCTGGCGTATCTAGGGCATTTGTATTATCCTTCCTGCTTTACAGTCTACTTAACTTACATTTACCTGTAGTCTCCCTTTTCTCTGAATAGTGTTAAAATAAAGCATAACCCCATGAGAGCATGACTCAGCAGAAACGCTTTGTACCTTGGGTGTGTTCAAATGCACGGCCCAGACTTTGAATGTCTCAACTTGCTCAGTGCCAGGGAGCAAGAAGATGAATCACGGAGGAGTAAATGTCAAGTTTTGGAGGTGCAGTCAGGAGAATCCTTTTAGAGCAGAGTGGGTCCAACTGGAACCGTTGAAATTATCTGAGCTTTCAGGGTGCTCACATTTGAATAATAGAGGAGGACCATGTGTCAAAATGACAGTGACTGGTGTTTTCCCTAGAAGAGATGGCTTTCCCCTGTCAGCTACTTTGTACAGCCCAGCAAAGCGAAATAGTGCAGATTCACTTCAGCTGCAGCCGGCCTGCTGCGGGTGGAAGCTGCTATCTAAAATGAGACCGCTGATTCAACTGAGCTCAGGACAATCTCACTCACGTGTGAAAGGAAAGACACAGAAGCACAGAGGGGAACGGTGGTTGCCAGGAACTAGGGGTATGAGAATTGGCCAGATGATCCAGTGGCACAAAGATGTATGGAGAGCTAACACACAAGGTAGTGACTGTAGTTATTAATAGCCAAAAGGATACTGATAAAAATGGGTAACAGTGGCTGAGAGATGGCTTGGTATTTAGCAGTGCATACTCCTTGTGCAAAGAATCTGAGTTCGATTCTTGGCACTGATATCGAGTTACCTGATATACAAGGTCTGACGCTTTCTTCTGCCCTCCATGAGTATCTGCACTCACATGTTCAATATACACACTGACACATACATGCAAATAAAAATGAGTATTTTTTTAAATCAGAATGTAAGAGTTCTGTTCCAAAAAGAGTGGTAAATAAGGGTGTGAAGATAAGCTAAGTATGTCAATACGTTTGATTATGTTATCCCACAAAGGATGAATATATACAATATATGATATGAATTAGCAGCACATTTTGCATCATATAATATATATATATATATGTATATGTATATATATTATAGTGCCACTGAAAAATAAAAGCTTAAATAAATAAATATCCTAAGGGGATAGAGTAATAAGACAAACAAAGATAAAGAAATGTTGAGTGATCCATTATTGGGGACTCTTCTATATACTATGTTTATAGAACCAAATCAGTCTACTCGGTTTTACCAGCCACACAAAACTGTTACCCCATACATAATAGTTCCAGACATATGTACATAAATTTAGGGTTAAACAACACCTGCATATTCAAGTGGCAGGCTCATAACTTCTGTCCCTTTTGGCACCAGGCACTCTGTTTTCTTACAGATTGTGTAGCCCCATGGTGACATGCCATTTTCTGAAGTAAATATCTTGATAATATGGCCATAAATCCAAAATTAAAGCTAGAAATGTGTCATGATGCTCGTCGATGGCTCACAAGGTTATTTCCTGGGTAGAACAAAGTTTAAGCATTTGAGTAAGTCAGCTGTATTCCCGTATTCCCTAAATGGAAGCAAGAATGGATTCTAAATAGCTGTTCTTTTTCTGGGCAGTTCTAACACTGGTGCACACTTAGCACCCACACTGTTAGCTATTTTAAGGAGATACTGAGATGCAAATTCCTTGCTGATCCAGTGACCACAAACTCACAAACTACACACACACACACACACACACACACTCTCACACACACACATACACACACACAGAAAACAGAAATTTTATTATCCACATTTCTGTTGCCATTCACTGACCTAGAAGTATAAACTGTCCACTTCTTCCTTCTAGCAGGCATATAACACACTCAGAGGACACTGCCTTTACCAGCTCTAAATGTTTTCTAAACACGATTAGCTCTTCCTGCATAAGAATTGGATTCTCTAACCATTGACTAAAGCAGCCTAGATACGTATTGCAAACGATGACTAAGTTTCATGATGTATTTTTGGCAACAAAAGTCCAAAATAATCTCATTGTCCTTACCATTAACCTGAATAAAAACGGATCAATGGAAAACAATATGGAAAAAGAGCATGAACACGTGACTGAACACGTAGATGTTTGCTACCCAGTAGGTAGTGCTGGAATAACTCGCTTTCATAAAAGTGCCCTAGTCTCTGGGCAAACAGTGATGGAGTGATCAAGTACATTGCCAGACCAAAATCTATCCAACATCACTATTGTCTAAAGAATGTTTACGCAAACGGGGACCACATTGTTTTAATTGGCTGGACTAAAAATCTAATTCAGTGATAGGTGCTTCCTTATATCCAACTGGAATCCGGACCCCTTAACAATTCAGAACAGAATTCAGCTCACTAGACAATTTATGAGTGTAAAAGACAGATGCTGATGTGAATTGAATTGATAGGATATTGTGGAACAAGACAGGTTAGAGCATGGTGGTGACTGATTTAATGTTTTCAGGTCTCATATAAAGCCTAGGCTACATCAAACTCAGAAGCACAATGCTTGCAACCGGAAGTCCTGACATGGTGATGTCAAGATTGCTTTTGCAGTCATAGATCATTGTTCTGCATATATTCCACCTCTTTGTCTTCATATAAAAACTCCCATGGTATCTATGAGAGTAGTGGTCATAATCTTAGAAAACACACATCTGTAAAAAATCATAAGAAATATTGTCATTTTGAGGGAAAATTACTTTAACTAGACATAGTAATTTTTTTTCTAACAGGTCTGTATATCTACTGGTTCTGATATTCACCTAGAAATTTAAATAGAAAAACAAATCAAGATTTCCTTTAAAATACTGAATAAGTAGATAGAAGACTGAGGAAACAAACTGGTTTCTTAGGTCCATGATGGTGCTTTTGTGATGATATTTCCATCCTGAAGACTAACAGGAAGGCTTCTCGGCATCATTGAGTAAGGTACCTGCATCGTTGCTGCAGGCTGCCCCCACCTTACTGGCATCCCTATATGATGGAGATAATGAATGAATCATTGACATGTTGTATGAATCATTGACATGTTCTATTTCTGTGTCATCTCTATATCTTTCTTTCCTCTTTGGGTCTTCAATTGAGTCATGCAAGAAAGGTGGGAAAGACAAAAAAATACTGAAGTAATTTAACGAGCAAATTCAGTCTGTCCCAACAGTGAGTATTCTAAGGAAGCCAAGTGTTCTGATCATTCTCTCTCTCTCTCTCTCTCTCTCTCTCTCTATCTCTATCTCTATCTCTATCTCTATCTCTATCTCTATCTCTCCCTCTCCCTCTCCCTCTCCCTCTCCCTCTCTCTCTCTGTCTCTCTCTCTGTCTCTCTCTCTCTGTCTCTCTCTCTCTCTCTCTCTCTCTCTCTCTCTCTCTCTCTCTCTCTCTCTGGATTCCACAGCCACTTTATGAAGTAATGTTCCCATTAACCCCATTCATTGTGCCGTACAAAAACCATGGAACTTGCAGATTATAATCTTGCAGAATTACATTTTGGTCTTTCACATCTTTCCACAGGGAGGATTTTGTTTGTTTAAATGATTACATATGACTTATAAAAAATCACACTTTTTTACATGTTTAACCAGATTGCCTCTATATCACGATTGAAGTTTCAATCATTGAGGAAATTTTTTAATTTTCTTGTGCTTTTTTAGCATAGGTCTGTATAGTAAGATGGCCATTAGACTCTTCTTACTGTGTGTGTGTGTATGTGTGTGTGTGTGTGTGTGTGTGTGTGTGTGTGTGTGTGTGAGAGAGAGGGGGGGGCAGAAACAGAGACAGAGATATTCTGGTGGTTATTTCATGGCTCTCTCTCTCTCTCTCTCTCTCTCTCTCTCTCAGTGCCTTTCCTTCTATATTGGTAAGAATTCCATTCTCAAACTGTCCTTATGAACAAAGAGTGCATCCCCTTCTCTAGTATGGAGAGACTACTTCCCCTTCACATGGGACCTTTGTTCTTGTCATAGACACCATTTGCTTCTTTTTCCTTCAAGGTTGAACTTAAAATCCTGTGCTCAATAAGAAACTACACAGTGTTTCTAAGAGCCTACAGTAGAGAACTCTTCTGTGTTCTCATATATTCCACAAAGGAATCACACTCTGGTCATTTTGGTGTAGTGTCTTATTCCCTCAAGAGACCTCTCTAGTGAGATCTAAGACAACTCTGAATTAGGTGTCCTAGGTGAAAAGTCACTTTTGGGAGAAAGATCAATACTTGAGGGACCCAAGATAAAATCAAAAAATTATTGCCAACTTCTTTTCTATGACAGAGATGAATAATCAGAAAATCATGCAAATCTGGTTTTCTCTAATATTTTTTTGCTTTGGTACGCATCCTTATTGACTAGCCTCTCCAATACCATTGTTCCCTCTCAGTCCTCTGCTATTGTTTAAAGACTATGCAAACATTACATTTTCTAGCCTTTGTCTGACAGCGGGAACTGTGGTTTTCAAACCCCATTCAGTCACATGAAAGCACCGCTGTTTGGCCACTTCTCCAACACAATAGTGTAACATGTTGAACCTTTAAAACTTTGAAAACAAACCAGTTCATATTAATAGGAAATGAGCGTCAAAATCTGTGGGAGATGGGGTTCACAAAGTGAAGAGCCATACCCTTTTGGGGACTTAAGATCAATCACTAGTTCTATCAGGTCCCTCAGGATGCGGGTCCCACCAATGAGCTGATCATCATCGTGGATGTGAATTCTCGTTGTGAAGCATTTTATAAAACTTTACATGCACTTCTGTATGGCATCTGCACACAAAGACCAACTGTAGTGGGTTTCCAACCCTAGGGGCATTATTTTGCATTTACATTCTGTGACATTTGCTAGTCTGAGGCTAGAGGGTCTACTTAGTGTTCAGGGACAGTGTGTGCAGGTGTGAGCTGTGGTGCACATGCCTACTTGTCACATCCGGGGGCAGGGGGAGCAAAAGAGAGTCTGGCCATTTAAACATGTACAACACAATCAGATTACTGTTGTCCCTTACAGTCTCCAAAATGGATGAGTTTCAGGACACTTTGTGGCTAAGAGCATCCATGATATTAATGAAACCGTGTGCTTCATATAAATTGATTTGGGGTTTATGTAGCAGCCACGGGGATGTGTCTTGTACTTGGTGTCTTTACTAGATTCCTTATACTACTTGATACAGTGGAGGCTGTGTCAGTAACTGTCACGTAGTAATATAAAGCCAAGTAATAAGGTTGTTATACTCTATTGTTTAGGGAATAATAGCAATAAAAGCTCAATAGAGACAGATTTTTTATTTTTGAATATTTTAAGTCCACATTTGGTCTTAATCTAAAAAGAATAAACCACAGATACAGAATGCTGACTGCATGCAAAAGAAGCAAAACTAAATTAAGTCGGGAAGGTCAAGTGTCAGATGCCTTCTTGCCTTTGAGCACAACTGATGCTACATAGAAACAGAATCTCAGAGGAACTACTAGGGCACGCCCAAGAGAAAAGAAAAAAGGATATATGTAGGTAAGAGACAGAAAAGAAAATGTTAGGAGTGAAGAGAAATTCAATAGAGATGATGGCAACTGAATGTAGGAGACTAAGATTGGCAAATGGCCCAGTGGGTAAAGACCCTTGCCACCAAGACTGATGACTTGGGTTTGGCCCCCAGAAAAGAGCGTCTTTTAATGTTCAGCTCTGTGCAATGGCATGGCAACCCAGCAAACAATACATAAGTAAATATAAAGAAGACAGAAGAAGAGGGAGATGTAAAGGAAGAGGAGAGAAAATACTCTCCAAGTATAAATAAGAAGATAATTTATCTTCCCACTTTGAAAACAAAAATCTAGGCAGAGAAGACAGGATTAGTCTTTATTTACAGCTTTGACTTTCAGGGAATCCTAAATCAAGGGACCAAGTGGAGTTTACTTTAAGAAAGAATTACGGGGGTTGGGGATTTAGCTCAGTGGTAGAGCGCTTGCCTAGCAAGCACAAGGCCCTGGGTTCAGTCCCCAGCTCGGAAAAAAAGAAAAAAGAAAAGAAGAGGAAAAAAAAGTAATAATTACGATTGTCATTATTCATTATTACCATTTAATGTGTAAGAATATTTTGTCTGCATGTATGCATCCCCAGAAGCGGCAACTAGAAGAGGACTCTAGGTCCCCTGCAAATGGAGTTTCAGAAGATTGTAAGCTGCCAGGTGGGTACAGGAAACAGAGCCTGCATCTTCTATTAGGAGCCAGCCAGTGCTCCTAATGGTTGAGCTACCTATCCAGCCCTGAGGTTCAGCCCTTCAGCCTGGGTCCAAGGAAAACTGATCATTTAGCTTGGTAACAGGGCATTTGACCTCCTGGGTGTCATGGGGACTGAGGGAATCTGATTTTGTCACTTGGCCTTGTTCCAGATCTTAAAGGTGGGTAGAATAAGAAAGTCACTGAGTTTGTGGAGTTGGCGTAATGTAGACAAGCAAAGCCAACACTGTCACACTAGCAAATAAACCAAAGAGCTGTGAATAATCTAAGAAGAGGTGAAAGAAAAAACGAATCACTGTAATCATTGGAATAAAAAGTATAGATTAATTTTGTAACTGAACCTGGGATCAAGATTGATATCTAAAATAAAAATATGCATAAATGATTCAAAACAAGTAGATATAATGATTGCATATGCAAACAATGAAGGGATGATGATTCCTGAGAGAAGGGACATACTTTCTACCAGTATCTATTGTAAGATCTTCGCATGTATTCATTTATTACCATAACCTAAGATTTATATATTATTATTATTGTCTTTTTCAATATGAAAAGAAAATTTAGATACAGTGGTGAAGTACCTATCCAAAGTCAAACAACCTGAAGATTATTCTGGCTCTAAAAAAATATTTTCAGAAAGTCAATGGGATTGACATTACACAGAGAAGTGATAAGTCTTTGAACTATAGACTGGTCCTTATCTGATGAGAAAGCAAAACAGCCAAAAATAATGAAAAATGAAAAGAATACACACAATCTGAGAGCTTCAGCACTCGGCATGTTAAAAATGAAATTAGAAATAACAAAAAAGGGGGTTGGGGATTTAGCTCAGTGGTATAGCGCTTGCCTAGGAAGCACAAGGCCCTGGGTTCGGTTCCCAGCTCCGAAAAAAAAAAAGAACCAAAAAAAAAAAAAAAAAGAAAAAGAAAAGAAATAACAAAAAAATCTAAAGTAAAACAACACGAAACAAAATCCCACTCCACCCCCATCCCAGACACACACAACACAAGACATGGAGTTCACTTTGTGTTGGCCAACGACTTCAGGCGTGAGTCCTGCCCTGGATTGTGGCTGAAATATGCCACTGGAGAAATCTGAATTTCTCATTGGTGGGAGGTATTAATTGCAAACAGTTTGATTAGAAGTGGGAATATCCAAAATGGTGGAACATTCAATATTTGAAGATCACAATTGACATAAAATGTTTATACTATAAAGATTAATTGTACAAAATAGAAGGTTTTGTTATGATATTTTCATATGCATAGACATGTGTGCATAGAAACACCTATAAGACTGTGTGGTTTTGTTCACCCTGGGACTCGCACTTACCATCTCTCCCCCCTCTACTTCTCCCTTACTGTTTTTTAATAAATCCGCTCTTATATTCACAACTCTTTTCTGTTGTTTAAGATATAAGAGAGAAAATAAAAAACTTATCATGGCTGAGTATAGCTTATTTCACTTAGCATGGTAATCCCAAATTCTGCCCATTATCCTAAAAGTTATATGATTTAATCCTTTAAGTTCCTTATACTGTTCACATTTAAGTGTGCGTGCATGCGTGCATGCATGTGTGTGTGCGTGCATGCATGTGTGCGTGTGTCTGTGCGTGAGTGTGTGTGTGTGCATGTATGTGCATACATGCAGGTGCACATGTGTGCATGAGTACATGGGTTGATTCACGTACCTGTACAGAAGTCAGAAGACCTGAGGACTACCCATGATTCAGTAGACGGTCCTATTCCCATACACACACTGGCAGCACTAAGTGGATTTATTGGGCATAAAATCAAAACAAAACCACAGAATTGAGAGAAAGAGTGGGAGAGAAGGGAGAACTCTGGAGTAGGTAATAGGGATAGATCTCTTAAAAACACATAGGCATTCATAAATTTCTCAAAAATTAAAACTATAACTACAAATAAAATAAGAGAAGAGATGCAAGGAAAGAAGGGTTTGCCTGCTTGCATTTATGTTCTGCTGAGAGTTTCATCTTCCCTGTTGTCACCTCACAGCTGGCTGCTGTTGATTCTGCTTGCTCATGACATTCCTTGCTGACATTTAGAAGCTGTATACTTTGCACTTCCAAGGTGGACCGGAGACCAATGGCTGTGCAGGTCTTTATCAGTAGCCTGGAGTGGCGAGGCATCTGCGTTATAAACTTAGCAACTACCAGGTTCTTGGATTCTTAGGGTGAAGAGAGCCTACTACTTAGCCCATTCATGATAGCCAATATGCCATGCCATCTGTTGTCTTAGAGGTCCCTGACTATCACAAGTAACCATGACTAGCATAATATCATATGTTGTCCACATATCGTTAGCTCTATTTTTACGTTATTTTATTAGGATGGCAACACTATTGTGAATGGGATTGACCTTATGGTCAATGGTTTCTTTCTCACCAAATTTGTTGTTGATTAATGTAATTAGTATTTGTGTATTGATCTGGCATCCTATAGCATTGCTAGGAATCATTGTCAGATTGTGAGCCTTCTGGTTGCCCGTCTAGACTGATTTACACATATGATGTATCATTCACAGATACAGTTGGGTCTTCTCTTCCTATTCATATCATGTTCACGTCTTCTTTTCCTGACTGCTTTAGTTGAGATTTCAAACATTACACGGAGTAAGACTAGTCATATTGGACAACCTTGTATA
Organism: Rattus norvegicus; assembly: GCF_021556685.1. NCBI lineage: Eukaryota > Metazoa > Chordata > Mammalia > Rodentia > Muridae > Rattus > Rattus norvegicus. The sequence continues at coordinate 24,804,273 of NC_141550.1, read as the reverse complement.
ATTCCTGATTTTGGAAGAAATGATTTCCATTTCTCTACATTCACAATAAGGTAGAAGACAGATTTGACATGTATAGACTTTATATGAACTATGATTATTCTTATGCTACTGATTCCAAAACCCCCTCACCCATGGCTTTTCTCATGAAGGAGTGTTGAATTTTGCCCAAGGCTTTATTGTATCAATTTTATGAGTCCTTCATCTTTTGATTCTGTATATATGATATATTCCTGCTAATACATTATGTGCTCTAAACAAACTTTGTATTCCTGAAATGAAACCAATGTAGTCATAGCTTATGATCTTTTCAATGTGTCATTGAATTCAGTTTGCAAGTTTATTGAGAAGGTTTCCATCCCTGTTCAGTTTTAGTATTTAATAAATACAGAATGCCTTTAGAACCAATGTTCCTTGTAATTACTCATCAGAAGGGCTGGAGCAATGGCTCAGTGGTTAAACGCACTTACTGTTCTTCCAAAGGTCCTAAGTTCAATTCCCAACAGCCACATGGTGGCTCACAACCATCTGTAATGGGATCTGATGCCTCTTCTGGTGTGTGTGAAGATACCTATCATACTCATATAAATAAACTAAATCTTTAAAAATGCTTGCTCTAAAAAAATTACTCATCAGAAAACAAAACTGAACGTCTCTAGATGAATCTGATGTTGTAGGTAAATAGTCAAACATGTGGGACAGAGAAATATATTAATATTCTAAAGCACCCAAGCAGAAAGGCATTCTATTCTCTACTATGGTGGACAGTTAGAACTGATATTGCTCTTTTTTAAAATCAGGAACGGAAGAAACCATGAATTGAAGTTTAATTATTAAACCACAATATCTTTAAAATTAAAACAAATAATTGAAATCAAACTCTTGCTTGTTTTAAAATCAGACAGATTGGAATTTGTAAATTGAAAAACTTGATACCTCAATGCATTTGTTTGGAAAGTGTACTCAAATGGTAAGTGGTAGGAAGCCTGGGATCATGTCTCATTGTGGCCAGTGTTCCCAAGAGGACCTTCAGAAGTCAAAACTTTCATGAGAGGGCCAGGTATACACCAGGCCTAGAAGGAAAGGAGTTTGAAATCCTGATGCTAATCCCAGGTGTGGCATGGCCTTGGTAAGGGTACAATGACATGGTTCCTGCCCATGGGAGTGTCAATGGCTGCTGTATAACACTATACATTGTTTTATGTTTTTCCTTCAAGAAATATCCTCCCTCTAATGATTCCATGAAAATCAGAGACAGCAAAATTAGCAAAGCTGTGGTTAATTTCTCAACAAAATGGTAAATGCTCTGACCTTCAGGACAGCCCTGAAGGCTGTGGAAAGGAATTACAAAACATGAGTTCAAAAATATATAATTTCTCAACTATACAAAGCATAAGGACGCAATATGAAATAAATGAGGGGCTTCATGAATCTAAAGAAACAAGAGCAGCTTGTACTATGATCCAACTTATCAGAAAGATAGTAAAGAAGGAGATAAAGAGGTTTAGGGAGTGGTGATCACAAAAGAGTCCACTCAGATAAGTTTGTTTTTGTTGTTGTTGTTGTTTTGTTTTGTTTGTTTGTTTGTTTGTTTGTGGTGGTGGTGGTGGTGGTGGTTGTTGTGGTTGTTGCTCGCAAAAGTAGACAAATTCCTGAGTTTAAAGTCAGCCTGGGACAGAGGGAATTTAGGTCTAGTCCCAGGCTTGGTAGAATTGGTAATTTCAGGATGGGATCCCACCCAGCTAGCTTATCTATGTTTAACAGAGGCAGACCGATCTCTGAATTCTTTTGAAATGTTAAAAAAAAAGTGCTTGCTGTCTCCTAAAAATCAAAGGGCTGGGGTCTTGGGATGCTGATTCATGGAATAATCAAAAGGGAACCTGGAATCAATGACTGGATTGATATGTAAAACAAAAGACTTGGCTTAATGATCTGCCAGAGATGAGCTATCCAGAGTAATTTTTAGATATTCAAGAGAGACCTGCTTGGAGACTGTCTCTCCTGCAAAAAATAGAGTTGTCTGGCAATCTCCAGAGAAGGCAGAACAGAGAGTGCAATCTGGAAAGCTGTCTGGTGCCGAACATAGGCCTCCAGCTTGGACACATGATTTGAAGTCGTTTGCACTGCTCCCAGACACCCCTTCTCTCTGAAGCCCTCTCCAAGCTGAGGCTAGTTCTCAGCAGGCTAGCTCAGGTCAACCAAGTGAGACAGCAGGTTCGCGAGAACATCCATTAGCCACAGCAGCATCTAAGAGCACACTGATCATTGGACCACAACCATGGCTGCTATGTCATTCTTGCTGTCAGGACCTTGCTTCAGGTTCTCTGGTGGCCAGTGCAGAACAGTACAAGGTTACCTCGGTGACAAAAGGAAAAGCCAATGCTTCCTGTGGCCTTCCTAGCAGATGCCACTTAATATGCAGTGATGGCCATGAGCAAATAGGTAATGGCTACACTGAGATCTCACACTCCTGAGGAGGTGAGAACTAAGTCTTACCTGTCCTAGTCCTGTCAAGGATTGACAGTCCAAATCTGTTCAGGAGGACAGGCCACACAAACTCAAATGGACACTCTTGAGAAATCAGATCTATAAGATTAAAATCCATGGCAGTATACAACTGAGAAGATGAGATGGAGACCATTTCCAGGTGAAGTGACTTAAAGAGATAGCAAATTCAGCTTGAGAATATTATTTGGATTTTTCCCCACAAACAGTATTTTGTAATAATGAAGAGAGCCTGAAGACAGTTTAAGGTTTAAATATTAATAAATGTATTAATTTTCTGAATTACTGCTAACGTCATGGTCATTACATTTGTCTGTTTATAAAATCTAACACTAAGATTCTCTTTTAGTTTGGCAATATGTTCTGAATTTTACTGAAAAGGTATGCTTGGTGACTTTGATAACTTTATAAAATTTAAGTTCTGAATAATTTCAACAAGTACATGAAATGAAAATGAAGTGGTAATAGTTAGCTTAAACACTCATTATATGTCCCATATACCATTCATATATATATATATATATACATACATGTATATATATATATACATACATGTATATATATATATATGAAATTTCATGACAGTTATTACATCTTTATACCATCAACAAAATAAATTCCCAGAGTCGTACGGATGTATGATATATATCCAGTGAATATGGGTATAGTTCTGAGCTCAATTTGTCATTAGAGACTAAGCTTTTAGTCATATAGATTGTTCAATGTTATTATATGAGATGGTTTAAAGAAATGTCCACAGTCACATATCTTTATTAGAGAATGAATATGAGTAAAGGAGAAAAAAAATCACAACATCCAAAAGAAGGACCCAGAATACAGATGTTTTTCCACATTGTTTGGGGTTACTGATTGATCGAAAACACTTGTAAAATTATTTACAAGAAATTAGTATGTTTTATCATATAGATTCAAGAGAATATTCATACATATATTTCCAACTAGTAAAATTGCTGAAGAGACACTGAAGGGAATGAGGGTGCTTGCCTCAAAATCCTGACAACCCAAGCTCAATCCCCAGGACCAACAGTACAGAGAGAAAACTGACTCCAAAATGTAGGGCCTCCTTTCCCTTCCACAAGCATGCTACGGCGTGCACAGGCTGGGTCTATCTATCTCTACTGCCCATAGTCTTACACACATAGACGAGTTAAAAAAAATAGCAAAAAACTAATTAATCAAGTGACTGAATAATTAAAACACTAAAATCAGACCACTGAAAAAACACACACTACTTGAAAACTGTACTTGGAAAATTACATGTTTCTTCTCAGGAAGAAATCAAAAGTAATCAAGTAAAAGTCTACCAGAATAAATCCAACAAAGACACAGAAAATGTCCATGGAGAAAACTTTAGTTATATTGAATGACAATAAGCTAGCCTCATCAATATACCATACTAATATATGGTAAAAGAATATTAAAAACAATTTATACTTTTCCAACCAATCTTTACATGAAAACATGGTAACAGGCAATGAATGAGACAAGTCCCCAAACCAGGATACCATCGATGAATAGCCACGTGGAGAGATTTATGAAGACATGTGTGGTGTACTTTACAGGGCTCTGTTTGAAACACCATACTGTCTATAAGCTAAACTATTACACAAAGAGTCTGCTGGAATTAATAAAAATTATACAGATACTAGTACATATGTTTTAGCTACACATAGATATATATTTACTACATGTCTATAGCATACGTATAGTAATATTCCATACATATTCTATATGAAGTCAGTATGCACATTTACACAACAAATTTCTGAATACACCTTTGTCAAAATAAAAGTTAAATATATATTTTACAATATATTACATATAATAAACATGTATCCATATAGTACTGTGTATTCGTGATTTTTCTTCTCTGTCCTAGTATGTTTATTACCACATATATATGTATACAAGTGCATATATATGGCATATATATTTACATACACGCACAAACACATGTGCATGTGTGTGGTCCATATAGTATAATGTATAGCGGTGAACTCAAGACTCTTAACAGACTCCAAAACGTCCAACTGCTTCAATGTGTTTGTATTTTAAGCCAAGTGTTAGAATAAATCGCAATGTTAAAAAAATTAAGTTTCAGGAAACATGAAGTTATAGTAAGCTAAAATAGATTTATTGAGAAGTAAGAAATTCTTCTTACAATTGTAACGTAGCCTGGCTGGCTGTGTTTGGGAAGTCTTGAGTCCTGAAGCATGCCTCTGCTCTCCACCATGTTTTTGGGACAGACGAGGAGTGAATTCTTCGAGCTTGCTACATCCTCTATTCTTGTGTTGATCTCGCTTTTCGATATTTAACAGTGCTTATGCTCATAAACACTGAGCATTATGCAGCAGCAGTGGCCTACGATATTCAGTGCAGACATCTCTGGTACTCCTGGCTGCACCGTTTACCTTCATGCGAGTGAGACTAAGCCACAGGTGTGGGTGTGTGTGCCCCGTGCTGTCTGTAGGCTATCAGGATTGCCGAGACATGCAATTCTCAGAATGCATTTCTGACTGAGAGACCCCAGCTCTGATTCTCCCACAACAGAAATCTAATTATAGACCAGTGTAGAAGAATGGCTGATTCACTTAAGAGTGGAGTGAAGGGTTTTGATCTCTCGGGGAAAACAGAAATAGATCTTGACCTCATCCCATGCACAGAATGTGTGGATTTGGGCCTGAATGTAAAAGAGAACATTATATCTCTGGAAGGAACTGGGAATGGAAAGTCTCAATGCTTCAGGAGTTAAGGAATAATTTCTGAAGCTCTCAAAGAAAAGGCCACAAGGAGGAAAGCTGAAAAAATTTTCTACATTAAAATTAAGGGTGTTTTGTATATCAAAGCACCATGTGTACACATGCATAAAACATTTACATAATTAATCATACAAATAATCACAAATAAATCTGAGTAAAATGAGCGGATGTATTCTCTGTTGTCCTATTCCTTAGTTGGGTAAGTAGGTTGGTTTGTTTTGAGACAAGATTATGCTCTGTAGCCCAGGCATCCTAGAACTCTGTAGACTAACCACTTGGTGGCCATCATGCCTAACTTCTAATTTTACTCTTGAAGCACTCCCATCTTTGAAATTATTTCTAAATAAAAGTATATTACAACATAAAGCCAAGCAAGGCACACACTTGGAATCCCAACATTTGGAAGCCTGAGACAAAAGAAATGTTCCATGCTCTAGGGCAGCCTACATTCCATCGTGAACCCCTACCTCTCTCTCATTGTCCCATGTTCCCCAAAATGAGAAAAGCATACAAACAGGCAGTTCCTGAGAAGGAGAGATAGAAGGATCACAGATGTGCGAGAACACCAATTTCACAAACCATAAATGAACTCTCAAGGGATTTGAAGGAGAGAGCCTCTGTCTGCACCCTACTCCTAGAAATTCCAGGGGTAAAAAGAACAAATCAAGAGCGACGGAAAACATGGGAGTCACATGTACCCCTGGTAGAACGAGACACTTGTCCCAGTGAACTGACAGTTCGTAGTACGAGAATAATGCAAGTCGTTATTGACAGCACAGTGGTCCCGATAGCAACCCAGAAGGAGAGCAATGTTTTCAAAACAGAAAATGCGGCTTCCGTGCGTTTACTGGAGTCTGTTTCAAGCTCTGCCTTTCTTTAGCACCTGGCCCTGGCAGGGCACACACCCTGCAGGGCTGGTGGAGGTGCTGGATCTGCCAGTCAGACAGACAGATCCGCATCAGATAACACCATGGAAGCCACTGAGTCAGCATGCCAGGTGATTGTTTCCAAATATACAGACCTTTGTTTGCCAGGGCCAAGTTTTACACCAGACTCTTTCAACACACGTGGTGGCAAAGGATCAAAATCACTCCTGCTGTGACATTTGGCCAGAGTGATGAGGGGCGGGATTTGAATGTGGAAGCTTGATTAAAATAATAAATTTCATCATCAGCGCTTTCTTTTGATATTCTGAGTACAGAGTGGAAAACAGCAGAAGGTATTGTTCTCGCTGAAGTGGCTCTCATGAGTCAATGCTGGAAGCACTCTCTGACACTTTGAAGTTTCCCCTTTGTGACATTTTCTCTCTGGAACAGACAAGGTACTACCACACTCTTATTGTAACAGCCCTCAGACAGAAGATACCCCCGTGTTAAACAGTTAAATAACATTTGCGGTTGAATATTGGAATTTTATACAGTCTACTACGTTTCTATTTATGCCCATGCTTGCTTGTTTGCATGGCTTTCTGGGGGTAATTTTATTAAACCAAACTTATACAAAGTGTTACGGCAGTATTGGCTGCTCATTTCTGTCAATCATTTCTTTTCAGTCACAAATTTCATTGAGTGTCAACAAGGTAACCCATTGCGACTCCAGTAACAGCTAGCATTTATTGAACATTTATTATGTGCCACACATTGTTCTGACAGTTTTATATGAATTACTTCATTTATTCAGTCCAGGAAGTCTATGACGTAAATGCTGTTATCCCATTTTACAGGTGAGGAAACAGTAGCAAAGGTCGGAACTAGTAAACTGTAGATCTAAGTCTAAAACCGGATGCATCCAGCTTCAGAGGAAGCAGCTTTGAATACCAGGGGATTATGGGTCTACTAAACTGAAGTGCCATTTCACGTCAGCAAAAGGATGCACAATATGGTTTTTATTGATATATAAAAGCTACATCTTTATAGACCACAATTCGATAACTTGACATGAGTTGCATAGGAATGTTGCATTGTGAAACTGGATTCTAGGTCTTTATAAAATAAAGAATAAATTGTTAGTTGTAGTCTCCCTACCTTGCCTTAAGACATGAGAACATTCTACCCTTCTAATGGTACCTCAGGATGTGGTAGACTATTAGCGGAGCACAACAGTACACAGCCATCCTCAAAAGTGGATGTTTGCACCATGACAGTTTACCAGCCTTGAGCCTTCTACTTCTTGTCCACACTCTTGGCTTCAGTAAGAAACATATGGTGCCACAGACGAATGCTTCGACTTCCACTCCGGGACTCAAACATAGCTAAGGAACAGAGTTTCAAAATGGAAGCAGGGTGGTAGAGTCAGGAATTTTGGAAGCAAAGGGACAGAAGATCAAAACGTATCTGCATGATAAAAACTGATCCTTGGGAGACAAGGGTTTCTGGGGTAGTGTCAAATGCTCATTTAAGAACTTGATATTGTGTATATGAGAACATTGGTATATTCATGCTCCTATGCAGGGTTCCTGTTTTTCCTCTCAGATGAATGGATGTTTAGGGTCCCTCTACCTAATCATGACGTCATGTCCTTCCCATAGCTTTCGAGGGTCAGAACAGAGCAGATGAGAACCCTTTTGACTTCAAAGGTGTTGTGTTATCAGACTCTGATCAATCCATCCTAAAAAGGAAATAGCTATATAAAACCCAAAAGATAAATTATTGGCAACAGTGTCCACAGAAGATTGGGTCAGAGGCCTCTCCTGTGCACAGAGGACTTCATAATCTCATATTATCACCACGGTGGCATTTGTAAAACTGTAGCTTCCTGGTTTGTTCTCTTTGTGTCTTCAAACTAAACTAGAAGATCCTAAGGGCACAGAAAGCAGCAGTACTTACTCATTTTAAGAGATTTAATTTTAAATTATGTACTTATGGGTCTGGGCTTGGTCGGTGGGTTATTTTATATATGGGAGGGTAGCATCCCCAGAGGCCAGATCCCCGGGAACAGGAACTAAAGGCTGTTATGAATTCCCAGCCTAGGTCCTCTCGGAGAGCATTCCCTCCAAGTATTCTGCCTACCCACAGAGCCATTTCTCCAACCTCTACTTATTTATTTTAAGATTATGTTTAACCTTCATAAAGTATAGACTTTCTGACATATAGAAGCTCATCATTAAATCTCATTGAGGTGATATTGTCCATAACTGTTCTATTTGCAAAGGACGGTCAGAATAGCATTCAACTTGACCAGTAGTATGTTGTGATACGCAGCTGCCACGTCTTTTGACCCTGAGCCTAGCTATGGTTTCCAGGTGGGACAGGCCACATTAGGTCACACTTGGATATTATTGGCCAACTCAGGCCCCATGCCTGGGTACCTGCAGAGTGATAGAGAGATGGGGAAATAAGGCAGATGCTCTGAGAGTTGTAAGCTAAAATGATTTCCTTTAAATACTGAGTAACATGAAATGTTGTGTGATGTGTTATTGACAATTTGAAATTTTATAAGATTTGAGGAAAAAAATCACTTCATGCAGAGAAACGTTTAAATTATTACTTTGATGTCTCTATAATTTTTCACTAAATGCTGGAAGTTTGAGATGTAGATAAAGTATTTGAAGTACATAATAAATAAAATAAATTATGGAGAAAGTTTATTGCTGATCCCCCCAGAAAGGAAATTGTGAATAAAAGGAAGGTAAAGTTACTCTTAAAACTAAAATCGATAATAATGATAATAATAATAATAATATAAACTGTGAGCTTAATGGGATTGTAGAGATAGGCAAGAACAATCAGTACCATGCCTAAAACATGGTTCACACCAACTGTTAAATTGACAATTAGTTACAGTTAAATACATAAAGTAATTAACAATTAAGTTATAATATATGGAAATTAAATATTGAAGAGTAATTTCATAAAAACCTTTGCATTACATGCCTTTGTTATATTCTGTAAATATTACATTCAATTAATGTGTTGGAAAGAACCACCTTCTTCCACCCCAAGACAAGTTTTACTTTAAAGATTGTAAAGAATAACAGAACTTTAAATGTTTTGGTTAAACACATATGGGATGAAGTGAGCATGTGCACTCTGTTTCATTTGGTCTGATGTGTGAGCGTGAATACATGAATGAGAATATGTGTGTATGTGTGTTTATATGTGTGTGTGTATGTGTGTGTTGTGTTTATATGTGTGTTTATATGTGTGTATATGTGTGAGTATGTGTTTATGTCTGTCTGTGTGTATGTTATGTATGTATATATGTGTGTATATGTGTATATATGTGTGTAGGTGTTTATGTCTGTCTGTGTGTTTATGTGTATTTGTGTGTATGTGCGTGTATGTGTATATGTATGTGTGTGTATGTCTGTCTGTGTGTGTATGTATGTGGTGTGTGTGTTCATGTGACTGTGTGATAGCATGTGCTTGTTTCACTGAGCCTATGCTGCTGATTTCTGCTCAGTGTACATGTGCAGCCACACCCATTCTCCTTTGCTGTTTTACAGTCCCTCAACTCTTTCAATCTCATCTTCTCCATACAGAAGTTGAGAAGAGATAAAGTATAGTTGTGATGTCTCTACATAACCTAAGGCAATAGAAACTGTATTATGAAAACACAATAAATAATAGCCACAGTTATGATTCTGTTATCATTCTCTCACCTTTGGATAATTGCTTGGTAAGACATGGGAAGGAGAGTTGCACATTAGGACTTAGACCTAACAAACCCTCCTGAACATCACAGCCTCGGGTATGCACTAGAATGATCAGGCAGTGCTTTCTAGACTCATGGTAAGTTACAGGCGCTTACCAAAATGCCTTTTATGTGTGTGATGGGATTAGAATGGGCCCTCATGATTGTGTGGTAGCAGATACTTTACTGACCGAGTCATCTCTTCAGTCCCTTAAGCACAGGCTCTAAGCTTCAATAGGTGTGTGTGTGTGTGTGTGTGTGTGTGTGTGTGTGTATTATTTCAATTAGCATCCAAGAAATAGACCAGGGATAGCAGTTATATCTTTCCAAGAAAATACATTACTTAGGCCAAAGGACATGCTTTATTAACTTTGTAGAGAACTTTCTAGCACTTGCAACCTTTTGGTCTGATAGCAACTCAGATGTCCCTGTCACTTTGTCCATGGTTCCCGATGAAGCCAAAGCCTGGGGTTAGTGAAGGGCTGACTCCTGGTCCTGTGCACTGAGCTGGAACAAAGATTAAGCACAGCCAAGCACAAGTGCCCTTTTTAATTTTTATCTCTCTGTGTACTTATAGTATGAATTTTGTGTGCATGTGGGATGCGCATACATGTGGGTGAAGACAAGGCCAGAGGTCTCAGTCAGGTGTTTTCCTTTTTGACGCTAAATTTTGAGGCAGGCTATCTCAATTATGTCTGGGGCTCACCAACTGACTGCTTTCATTGGTCAGTGAGCTGTGAAATTCAACCTGCCTCAAAGAGTTACAGATACTTACCAAAATGCCTTTTACATGGGTGATGGGATTAGAACTTGGGTCCTCCTACTTGTGTGGTGTAGATGCTTTACTGACAGAGCCATTTCTCCACTCCCTCAAGCACAGGTTCTTAACTTCAATATGAGAGTGTGTGTGTGTGTGTGTGTGTGTGTGTGTGTGTGTGTGTGTGTGTATTATTTCAATTAGCATGCAAGAAACAGAGCAGGGGTAGCAGTTATATCTTTTCATACAAGAAAATACATTACCAAGGCCAAAGGGCATGCTTTATTAACTTCTGAGTTTCCAGTGCATACCAGAAACTCAGTAAATGTTTATTACATTGAATTGATTTTCTTTTGAGACAAAAAAACAGTGTAGAAACGTGACTGGGGAAGGCACAGTCAAGCTTGTGGGAAGTTTTGTTTTTTTGTTTTTTGTTTTGTCTTGGCACATGGTGACAGTGAGTTTGTGATAACCTGTGTGGTTTTCCCCCAGCAAGGGAAGTTGAATGGATATTATGTAGGAAAGACACAAAGGTTCTCCCTACACTTTGGTTAACTGCATCATGCATCAGCAAGGTGGGGAGAAAATACCGAGGCACAAATTCACTTTCTCTTTGAACAAGGAATACGCTACTACATATTAACCTGAAAATTGTTGGCTGATTCCTTTGGCATTGGTAAGTATGTCTATGATTGAAATGATAGATTTCGTTTAGTCAAAAAGTCCCGTAGTGTGCCCTCTGATGAGCACAGCTGTACTGTTTTGATATGTTAATGAATCCTTAATGTTTTTCTTTTCACCTGTTGTTAACAGCTGACGTCATCACTAAGTAGATACATTACAGCAGGTTCTGTCACATGGTAATGTGGCATTGCTCTTCTTTTCTGGTGATCATACTCTGAATATGTTTTGAAGTAGGAGTTGATACTTTAATATGATGCTCCTGAATGAAGTACAAATGATCTCAGCGACAGAATCTGTGGGTGTGTCTGCTTGGTGAACAAAGAAGTAAAGAGGGCACACAAGGGTTTCTTGGTTGACTAGTACACACCCTTTGCCTTTCAGGAGTGGGTCTGCAAATATATAGAGGAAGCTCATGAAACATGATTCAGTGCATGAGGAACGGATCCTGCCATCCATGCTGGTACCAGCTTCCTCCCACTGGTAATGTAATCTGTAGTGAACTTGTGCAGATCTTTCAACACCAGAGAGTAAAGTATGACATGAGCCCTAAAAGAATGGCCTGGAATCAAGACTGTTGGCTTCTCCATCTATGTGTACCATGGATTTATGTGAAAGGTTTAGGCTGTGTGTCTGTTCCTCATCTTTCAAATGAGCTGGAAATAAAATATTCCTTGGCCTTTGGTAGCCCTAATGACGTTTTCTGGTCGACCCCCTGCTAATATTTTTCATCTTTTCTATATGGAAATGATACCAGAAGATCCACGAGAACCCACTGTTAACACCAAAATCTCTGAAAACAAAGGCTTCCTCCAGGTTCTAACACTTCTTCCAATGTGTGTGAAGCTAATCACAGCTGTGTTGGTAACAAAATGCTTGTAGCTTTCCAAGGTCTAAAAGGTTGGAAAATTACTGAAAAACAACTGGTCTATTAGGTTTACCTGAATTCTGTGTCACTCTATTTAAGTGTTTGTTACTGGGCCATAAAGATGCTACATTTTCATAAAAAAGTGCTGGTGAGGATTCCAAGAGTGGAGGTAGAAAGTACTTTCAGTTTTAGCCTTCCAATAAGAGTGAAGGATTCAGTTTGAGCCCTCCAATAAGAGTGAGCGATTATGTGGTTTCACTAACAGTCTATGCAATGAAAAGGTAAAGTTGTCCTGCTCAGGAATAGAGCACAGAGTGGGAACACATAACGTTACCATCAAACCGAGCCACTTACACACATAGAATGTCCTAACTCTACCCCTAACCCTAACCTAATCATACAGACTTGCTGAGCACACAGGGTAGTACCTCAGACACCCAGAGGAGCCAAACAAAGGGCAGCCAGCTATGGCATGGCTCTGGTTAACCAACTTCCTGTTAATGATTAAGTGGGAAGAATCCACGAAGTGTACGTCCTCTGTGATTTTGCATGTCCCAGAATGAAGCATCGGCTAGTGGCTTAAAGGTCCATTAATGATCACTGAAGGTAAAACCTCTGGGGTGACAGCTCCCCACTTCTTCTCGAGAAACTATTTATCTCCTTTGGGATCAGCCTATAGAACTTTTGATAAAAAATATTAAAATTCTATTTAGATGTACAGCGTTTTAATGCAAATTTTTAACCATAAAAACCAAACGCTCCATTCAGTTAAATTAATAGAATTACAAAAAGATGTAATGATAGCAATTAAGTCTTGAAAATGCAAATTTTATAGTCAAGGACAATTACCTCATTTATAGTATATTGGAGTGGTGCCAGACGAAGGTAATTTAGAGCCCCAGCTCAGTTACACCATGATAGATATCACCATTTCATTAGTACAACAAAGATGGGTAAGAAGTTAGACAATACATAAAGAAGAACTGGAGAGTATTTGACCTTTCTAGTGTAACTAGAACCAGAATTTATTCACTAATTTATCAAGCCGTTAATGAGTACCAATTATCTAAAATATTAGTGGTATATTTTCTTCTGCCTTAGCAGGAAAAGAAAAAGAAGAGGCCTTTACTTTCATCATCTGCAGACCCCTGGTTTGTAGACATTAGGTTGGTTGTAACAGGCTGGGTATTGGGTGCTTGGGAGTATATTTACGTGAGATGCAGATGACTTATTGTGGTTTTCCTTTGCTATCTTGTTTGTTTGTTTCTTTTGTTTTGCTTTCTGGGGTAATATCAAGACTCTCTGCAAAAGAACAAGAAGTTCTTATTAATTTTCATCTCTGTCTTTGGAGTATGTTGAAATGTTGATTTTATCAAATCATACACCTCTGGATACTGTGATATGGCAGTAATTATGTTTGCTGCTGTAATAATACTACTGTGTACTCAGTAATGCTCCATATTTGAAAGGTATACACTGCTTCCCATTCAATGGTGAAGCATCCAGAACTTTTACCCTTTCCAACGAACCCTAAACGAAAATTTGCCTTCAAATCACAGAGATGTGTAGCACTAAGGCAGACTTTGCAAACCCTGGTGTCTGTTTTCTTAATGCAATCTTTTCTGCATTTACTCATTTAAAATATTGACTGGGTTCTCTTTTTTATCCCCTCTAGAGGGCACTAGATCACATGTCTGCCAATGAACACGCCTCAGAACTTAGGCCTATTTGGTGCTATTAAAATCTTCCCTTTAGTCATTAGGAAAAGAAACAAGCCCTGTCTGCTAAAACCAATTACTACAAGGAGAGAGCATGTGGTTTTTCTGCTGGGTTTTCCCAGACTGAAGGATAAGTGAGCACCCTGGTAGTGTAGGAAGCTGCCTGACCTAGTACAAACAGGAATCTTGTCCCTCCTAGATACGTCCTATAGAATAAGTGTCTGCCCCTCCATTCCTCATTAAAATATAGGTACAATAATAATGTGGAGAGTGTCCATGGCTGTGAAAATTAAAATACTTTCCATCCTAGAAATATCCTGAGTGAGGTAACCCAATCACAAAGGATAATGGTATGCACTCACTGATAAGTAGTCCAAAAGCTTGGAATACCCAAGATACAATTTACAGACCGCATGAAGCTCAAGAAGAAGGAAGACCAAAATGCGAATGCTTCAGTCCTTCTTAGAAGGGAAAAAATACTCACAGGAGGAAATATGGAGACAAAGTGTAGAGCAGAGACTGGAAGGCCATCTAGAGACTGCCACACCTAGGTAAGGCTTGATGCCCCAGTGTAGGGGAAGGCCAGGGCGGGAAGGAGGAAGGGAGTGGGAGGGGGTTGGGGAGCACCCTCATAGAAGCAGGGGGGAGGGGGGTGAAATAGGGAAACCGGAAAAGGGGATAACATTTGCAGTGTAAGAGGATGGCATCAATGGGAGGAAAGGCTCTTGGTCCTGTGAAGGCTCAATGCCCTAGTATAGGGGAATGGCAGGGTTGGGAAGAGGGAGGTGGGTGAGTGGGTGGGGGAGCACCCTTACAGAAGTGGGGGTAATGAGGGATGGGATAGGGGTTGCTGGAGGGGAAATTGGGAAAGGGGATAACACTTGAAATGTAAATAAGAAAGTATCCAATAAAAGAAAAAAAATAAAAAGTACTTTCCATACATAGAAAGAAGTTAGAACAAAGACTGCCTATAGCAGGTTTGCAAAGAATATCAGTTACTAATATTATCTTCCTCCATACTTCCCAAACTTCTGTACTCCAGTCTGCCCTTGGGTTCTTTTCCTTAATCCCGGTGATTCAAATAAGTAAGGCTTTAGTGAACTCTCTGAGAAACATGTGAGTCCGCCTTTACGAGCTATGTTGATTCAATACACTTTCAAAGAAGCCAATGCTATCCAGGTCATAGAGGTCAGAGTAGAAAGGCTAATCCTCTCTAAGTCTGTGGCATGACTTCATAGCTTGCTTCTTCGATCATTCTTCAGAATTAACTCTCTTATTTCACACATTAGATGTGATTGCTGTGAAAGGCTAGATCACACACACACACACACACACACACACACACACACACGACACCCTCACCATCCTTATCACTATCATCACACCATACCCAAATAGAGAAAAGACATACAGACCTACGGTATACAGAAAGATTTGTGATAGATTGGAAATGGATGCCCAGATGTTAAAAGTCTCCCCTTATATGCAGTTTTACAGGAGTTGATGGGACATTAGTCATTAGGGATGTGACCTTTAAGGACATCTTGGCCCCCAGGTCTCTTCCTATCAGCTCTTCTCTTTCTCATCATCATGACATGATCTGTGTTATTCTCTCACAGATTCCTAGCCTTTGTACATTACCCTATTGCAGGCATCAAAGGAAGTGGGGACATCCAATCGTGGACTGAGACCTGAGCACCCAAGAGACAGTTGAACCTCTCCTTCCTGTGATTTTGTCAGACATGTGAGGAGTACAGTACTAGATTCAGTGAGAGTCCGTAAGGATTTTGCTGTTCGAATTTTCATAATTATTTGAAATTCAACATTTGTTTCTAGTACTGGTGGCCATGTCTTTATAGAATGAATTGCTTCTGCCATTAGTTAGTAGCATGAGAATCTTCCCAGGGTCTCCATCTTGTTATTGGTGGGAGTGATACTCAAACTACTTTCCCCACAATATATATGTTAATTTATTGAGATCAATGATAAACATTTATCGACACAGCTTCAAAGAGCCACTTTAATAATATTCTAAAATGTGTGTTTTAAGTTTGAATTGCCAAGACATCATTATGGTTTAATAGAGTGAGTAAAACTACAGAGAACCAACCAAATTTTCGGTGATAGAGTCCTACAAATAAATATTTAAGGAATAGAAAGTCGAGAGAGAGATGTCCCTAGCAGTTTGCCATATATGTTAGGGTAATGGTGAGATTTTATCTTGTGCCAAATACCTGGTTACATATTTATTCGAGCTTACTTATTTGAAATATTCATTTGAACAGCAGTAGCTTATCAGTGAGTCAACAGAGAGCCTGCAACCCCACCTGCTTATAGAGAAAAAAACATAAAAAATGAAAGGTAATAT
This sequence comes from Rattus norvegicus, assembly GCF_021556685.1. Taxonomy (NCBI): domain Eukaryota; kingdom Metazoa; phylum Chordata; class Mammalia; order Rodentia; family Muridae; genus Rattus; species Rattus norvegicus. The sequence goes on along the minus strand of NC_141550.1, from coordinate 24,787,967 downwards.
TTACCTGCTATAGATGCCACTGTTCTGTGGAAACCCAATCAGGCAAAGATCAACAGCTGACCCTCTACTTGGGTTCTCCTAAAATGGCCAGACACTCAAGTACCTTGTAAGAATGTTCAGTCTGTTTGAATGAAAGTACAGGGCTGATTTCATCATTAAGAATTACCAAATAGACTCATAGCACCCTAGGTCATTAGATGATGTAACCTAATAATCAATTCGGCTGTATGTGAGTATAGTGTCCCAAGGCATTGCAGGGGGCTGGACCATAGATGGCCATGCCATCTGTATAACTGCATATCTAATGTACATGCAAGATGACAGTTGATTTATCTACATTCCCTCTTTGTAATTGTGAGTCAACATGAGTTAATGATCTTATTTTCCTGATCTGATGACATAATTAGATGGTAAGGCTTCATTTCTTATTCAAAGAGACAAACGATCAGATATTCTTACTTGACATGGTTTCCAAGGGAAAGCTATCTAATTTCTCCAGAAAAAAAAAAAAAAACAGCAACAACACAAAACAACAACTAAACAACCGAACAAACAAACAATACCAAAGAGTTGTCTGATACTCTCACTGCTTTGTCTTTCCTGTAAAATTCCCATCTGTGATCATAATGGGATATTGATTAGTTTGGATACCATACAAAACTGAATTGCATTTCTTGGTGGAGCACTAAAGGTCACGGCTTGATTACTCAATAACTTTTCAAGTACAAGAAATGCTATTTAAAGTATGCTTGGGTGACTGGGCTAAAGCAGAAGAGGGAAATGATGCCGTCTCCTAAACAGAGCATCATACTGTCTTTTGTTTATCTTCAAAATTCCATAATGTTTTATAATGCTTGCATGAGAACCAAGACATTCAATTGTACATATGCTACTTACCCTCTGTGTGATATCTGATTGAGGAGACACATAGTTCAATCGATTTGCTAGACATTAGCAGAATTTGCCACTGGAATAATCTCATACTTATTAGCAGGTGGTCAGTGTGATCATAGATGTAAGGAGTTTTGTTTTACCTTATAGAGAAAAAAACATAAAAAAATGAAAGGTAATATTTACCCGTAATTATGTGATTCTGATTAAATTCTGCAAGTTTTGCTCACAAAAGCACTTATTCTGTAAGTGGGCAGAGTAAAGCACCTGCAAGCAAAGTGTGTGTGTGTGTGTGTGTGTGTGTGTGTGTGTGTGTGTGTGTGTGTGTGAGAGAGAGAGACAGACAGACAGACAGACAGACAGACAGACAGAAAAACAGAGATGATGGTGGAACTCATTATTCCCCATTATTTTGTATTATAACTAAAAATTAATTTAAAAGTAAATATAAATAAACAATTTGTGGGTTGGCTTTCTTTTGTTTTGTTTTGGTTCTTGATATTCTAATACTTCTAACCTTTGGAGGTATATAGTTCAGGTCCCTTCAGCCCTGTGACACTATCATTTTATGTGATTCTCTTGCTGGCCAGATGAGAAAGTTAAATACAACTCTATTTATGTGGTCAAATTTTTACAAAACCTTTATACCTTTGACCATCTCATCATTTATACCAACCAAAAGTTTTGCTTTGGTCATTTATAAGAAAAAAAATCAATGATACCTGTGGCATAGCTTTTTTCTTAATGTAACTTTTGGTGCTACTCTCAAAAAAAGGTCACAATTTCTAAGATATATTAGGGAAGATGCACCATGCTCACACTCACATGTGTGTGTGGTGTACAGAGTCCAGCTCTGATTGGTTTGCAAGCACACAGAGGAAGAACCGATGGAGTGCACACACAGACAGTATGCCTTCCCACATCTGATGCAGTGCAGAGGATAGGGGTAATGTATGTGGTGTAAAAACCTGAGTGTGGTGTTAAAAGCATGGCTAAGAACCAGCTTAGTGTAAATTGAAGGAATAGACTAGAGCGACGTGTCCAGGTGGGAGAACAATGCTAAAACGAAGTCAAGCTATTAAGCGTGTGAAGGCTCCTATAAGTGCTTAAGCAGGTAAAACTCAAGCCAGTGTGGAGTCAGTCATGCACACAAGCCACCAAGGAGGGTTGCCATGACACTCTGAAAAGCTAGCATGCTATACCAATGCCCCAACAAGCTATTGGCAGGAATATGGGAGAGTGGATGTTAGCTCTACCATTGTTATTTTGTAAGAATCATGAAATGTAGATTAAAGTGGACTAAAAATAAATACAAAGACAGATGTAGCAGGCCACTGTATAGTTTTAAGAAAGAATATAAAATTCCTGACTAGATTTTATGTAGTTTTCTGATAGAAAGGGACATCATTTTAAAGATTGCAAAAATACACTCGTCAATTCACAGTGTTAATTGATAACATCAAGAACTATGAAGATATAAGAGTCATGACTGTCTCTCAAGGTTAAAACCTTGAGGTTTATATTTGCTGAACACTGTAAGACTGACCAACTACAACAGAAAACAAAAAGAAGTTATCTCATTTTGATTTTATAACCTTAAAACACGTTGGCATCTTTTAAATGATTAGATCAGGAAGAGAGCTGGGTGTGAAGATCTGGAATTCACAGAGTGGATTCTGTCTAAATAAGGTTTTTATCTACATAAAGTAATAGCCAAAGCTAGGAGGGTATCCCAGTTGAGGTAGGATAGAAATTAACTAGGCCGAGGAAATGCCTTATTTCTTTTTTCCCCCCATCTTTATTAAACTGGGTATTTCTTATTTACATTTAAAATGTTATTCCCTTTCCCGGTTTCCAGGCCAACATTCCCCTAATCCCTCCCCCTCCCCTTCTCTAGGGTGTTCCCTTCCCCATCCTCCCCCCATTACCGCCCTCCCCCCAAGGATCCCATTCACTGGAGGTCCAGCCTTGGCAGGACCAAGGGCTTCCCCTTCCACTGGTGCTCTTACTAGGCTATTCATTGCTACCTATGAGGTTGGAGACCAGGGTCAGTCCATGTATAGTCATTGGGTAGTAGCTTAGTCCCTGGAAGCTCTGGTTGGTTGGCATTGTTGTTCATATGGGGTCTCGAGCCCCTTCAGCTCTTTCAGTCCTTTCTCTGATTCCTTCAATGGGGGTCCGGTTCTCAGTTCAGTCGTTTGTTGCTGGCTTTCGCCTATGTATTTGCCATATTCCGGCTGTGTCTCTCAAGAGAGATATACATCCAGTTCCTGTCAGCCTACACTTCTTTGCTTCACCCATCTTATCTAGTTTGGTGGCTGTATATGTATGGGCCACATGTGGGGCAGGCTCTGAATGGCAGTTCCTTCTGCCTCTGTTCTAAACTTTGCCTCCCTATCCCCTCCTAAGGGTATTCCTGTTCCCCTTTTAAAGAAGGAGTGAATCATTCACATTTTGGTCATCCTTCTTGAGTTTCATGTGTTCTGTGCATCTAGGGTAATTCAAGCATTCGGGCTAATAGCCACTTATCAATGAGTGCATACCAGTGTGTTTTTCTGTGATTGGGTTACCTCACTCAGGATGATATTTTCCAGTTCCAACCATTTGCCTATGAATTTCATAAAGTCATTGTTTTTGATAACTGAGTAATATTCCATTGTGTAGATGTACCACATTTTCTGTATCCATTCCTCTGTTGAAGGGCATCTGGGCTCTTTCCAGCTTCTGGCTATTATAAATAAGACTGCTATGAACTGAATGAAAAAGAGAAGGAAAACATTCAGGAATAATAGAAAGAATGATGGGAGGTGGCCTGTTCACTGTGAAATCAAGGACATTTTCCTAAGGACATTTAACCAACAGCATGGAATGACACACAGATTCAAGGGAGAGGAGATATAATTGCTTGCTTAGTCCGACAACTCCACCTCACAGCCTCATGAACTTTAATGACCTGAAGAAACATCATTCTGATCACTAAGGGACAGAGTGCAAAGAGGCAAGGACCTTAAGTCAAGACTTCCTCTTTGTTGTCCTGGTTGGAGACTTTAGAGGAAAAAGAAGGTAGCAAAGGTGCTACATTAGAGAGGAGCCCAAGGCCACTGCACAGCAGTGTGTGCGCTACTGGTTTGTTCTCTTAGCATGAATCATGTTCTAGACTGAGCATACCTGCTAAAAGCAAGACAGTTGAGCAAGAAGTTTGAAGGTAGTGTCCCTAAGATAAATAACTCAACTCAGTCTATAGAGAAGACTTGCCTCTCCGTTCTTCGGGGGAGAGCCACAGTTAGAGCTTTGACTTATGAATAGAGTAGAACTTACCTGTTCTTCTAAAATTGGCATTTTAACCAGCTCGGGCTGTTAGGTCTAAAATAAATTAAGGGGCCAGGAGTACAGAAAATAACATTAGACGTGAAGAGGAAGAATTCCAACCAAACCTTTTTAAATTGCTAAACTCCATACTCAATGTTTATCTACTGCAAGAAGATTAGCATAGCATAAGGTTGGTGTGTGTGTGTGTGTGTGTGTGTGTGTGTGTGTGTGTGTGTGCGTTTGCCCATGAAGTACTTCTTTTTGCCCCCTTGCGTTTACATTTTATCTGATACTGACTATGGGGCTTAATTTCATTAACATATACACATTAACTGTACATCTATAGAAAGCATACAGGTGATAATTGTCTGAGTTAGTACTCTGTTGCTGTGAATAGACACCATGACCAAGGTATCTTAGAAAGGAAGGCAATCAACTGAGGGTTTGCTTAGAGTTTCAGAGGGTTAGCCTATGACCATCATGACAGAAATCATGGCAGCAAGCACACAGGCATGGTGCTAGAGCATAGCTGACAGCTTGCTCTTATCCAGAGTTGTAGGCAGAAAGAGAGAGAGAGAGAGAGAGAGAGAGAGAGAGAGAGAGAGAGAGAGAGAGAGATGGGGCCATTGTAATTTTTAAAATATGAACTTATTTAAAACAAGACATTAAAACATCTCAAAGGTGATTTTCTGGGGTTGTTTGCTTGTTTATTTTCATTCTTCTTTAGGTGTGTGTTTGTTATCTAATATTTATTTTATGGTCTACAATGCTAAAATTTGATTCTAATGAATTGAAGCTTCAATAGTAGATTGCCCCAAAGATTAATCATGTGCTAAAGGCACCAGTTCATGTACAATGATGAGAATAAGGTGAGTAGAGAACGACACAGCAGTCGATGCGCTTCTTACCATTTTCACTGAGAACACTCATTCCAAAGGCACAATAGCACTGGGTTTTCAACCATGTACTTGAGAACTGTGTCTGAAATGCGCATTAGTATAGGAGTGTCACAAACTTCAAGAGTCAATACCCCTGTGCAAGAATACTGTAGAGACTACAATAAATCCTTGACTTCCAAAGAGTCCATCCAAAGATGTCCACCTTTAGATCAAGGCTCTAACCATAACCTAGAGAGCAGAAGCTCTTTTCAGATAGTTGGTATGCATTACCGTTGGCATACTTTATATGTGCCTTTTTATTTAATATTCTGTATGACATATAGACGAGGCAGGTTTAGTTCATCATATTTCCTCCCTTAACAATATTTAAATACTAATTCCAGTACTAGAAGAGTTATGTGGGGGTTGGGGATTTAGCTCAGTGGTAGAGCGCTTGCCTAGCAAACGCAAGGCCCTGGGTTCGGTCCCCAGCTCCGGAAAAAAAATTTAGAAGAGTTATGTGAACTTGGTGTAAGCACATAATATCTTGTCTTTGTCTTATCTTAAATTGGCATTACAATAAGTTTCAGAATCCAGGAAAGAATTCCTTTAATATGTCTTTTGACTAATGTTTAAGTCATGCAAATAATTCAGAAATTTATTTTCATAATAGTTTTTAGCTTAGACATAGCTACTATCATGTGCTGGTTGGTTTTTGCCAATTTGACCCAAGTTAGCCATCAGGTCAGGTCTATGGGGCATTTATTGATTAATGATTGATGTGTGAGGGCCCAGCCCACTGTATGTGGGGCTACCCCGGGCAGATGGTTATATAAGAAAGGAGTTGAGCAAGCCATGGGGACAAAGTCTGTGAGCAGAGATCTTCTGTGTTCTCTACTTTAGCTTCTGCCTCCTGGTTCCTGCCATCTGCTCCTGCCCTAGCTTCCCCTGATGACAGGCAGTGACATGAAAGTATAAGGCAAATAAGTCCCTCCTACCCAGTTTTTCTTAGTCATGGTGTTTATCATAGCATCAGGGAAGCAAACTGGACTACACTAATTCACACGTACACTCAAGTTTATTACTAATAAAAGAATCCTAGCCCCTATTTAGTTTTGACAGCGTCCTCCCTGGTTTTGTCTTTTAGAATGCTATAAGGATTCTCTCAACATCTTGTTAATTTTTTTTGCCTCCTTTTTGTTGGTATATAACTACCACTCCTCTTTAAAAGCTTTTGAGTTGAAGAATTTAGTAGTTCAGCAGAATTTCTTCTTAAGTAGTTGTAAATATTTCAAATCATTTATATAAATGAGATAGTCGCATATAATGTTATATACTTTTTTTCTCATCTTAATGGAGATGGAGCCCAAGGCCTTGCACATCTAAGCAAGTACTTTGTCCCTGAACTACATCATTTTTCTTTACAACTCTCTTTCTTTATCTCATTCTGCCTCTCAGACACACATTTAAATATAATTTTTATTAATTCTTTGATAATTTCATATGTGCATACAAGGTGTTTTGATCATATTCACCTCCTACATGTCTTCCCAATTTCTTCCAAATTCACCCTCTCACTTCTGTATTTTTATGTGACGTTTCATGAACTTGTCCAGGTTGTTCTTGAACTTACTCTGTAAGCCAAGCCTCTGCTTCAGCCTCCTTAGCAGCTGAGACTGCAGGCACATTTGACTACTTTTTGTTTTGTGTATGCATGTGATCCTCAGTTTGCCTTAGAAGAAAGCATAGGTACTACAAAGACTCCAGATGAGAAAAGAGTGTCCAGCAAATACCTTTCATTTAGGTTTCTCTATTCTCTATTCTCCTTGCAACTAACATCAACTTACAGCCAGATCTCTTCTCCTAAACTCACTCTACGTGTATACATTGCTGTTGGAATGAGATGCCGTCTTGCTTAAATCTAAGTAAATATATATGACAAATATATTGATGAGGAAAATTGTCTTAGCATAACTCTAATTGTAATTAAATAGTATCAATTTTTATTGTTACAATTTAACATCAATTTGGGGAATATTCTTTCTCTTCATTTTAATTATTTTCAAAATGTACTTGATTGAGGCATCATCTTTTCCCAAATGATTGCACAGTTTACATAACCTTTTGTTGCAGATTTACCATACTTCTTGATAAAGACTATTTATGAATTTATCTTTCCAATTGGACCATGAACTTATGGGGAATAGAGGTTACATTTTCTTGTCATTAATTCTTCAATACATCAGAAGGAAAGACACAAACAGTTCCTTTTCTCACCCTTGGAGTTACAGCTCTGGGAATTCTACAGAGTTTGCATGATGGGTACACACCTACGTCCTGAGGATGCTAAGAGCAAAGAAAAGACAAGGGTCTATACAATACATGGAAAGAACAGAGAGAACCAGACTATAAACTCTGATCAAGGATACAGTTAAATCCAGAGAGAAAAGTGATGTTTGTTCATTGAAAAGAGGGCATATGAAGCCAATAATAAGACCTCCAAATCAAGTAACTATAACAGTACAAGAATGGTGGTATGCAGAGACAAGACTAAAGGAAAAAAATCAGGAAAACTCAATGCCTACAGTTGGGTGCTGGCAGTTTATTTGGAGGAAACTGCTTTTATGAAAAGCATTATTGGTAAGTGATAAGCATGAAGGCACACACACACACACACACACACACACACACGCACATACACACTCACATGTACACACACATGCATACACACAGTCAAACACACATGCACATACACACTCACATGCATACACACACTCACACACATGCACACACACACTCACATGTACACACACATGCACACACACTCACATGTACACACACACGCACACACATACTCACATGCACACACATGCATATGCACACTCACACGTACACACACATGCATATACACACTCACATGTACACACACATGCATATACACACTCACATGTACACACATGCATATACACACTCACACACACATACACACACACACTCACATTCACACATATGCATACACACACTCACACACACATGCACATACACACATGCACACACACATGTATACACACTCTCACACACATATGAACACAGACAAATGTGGACAAAGAAAAAACTATGATTCCTTGAACATGATAAAATAAATCAGATCAATTGACACTATCTATGGGACCTTAGTTGTGATTCTTTCTCTGCATTAATTACAAGAAGTGTCTACCGTATTGATGATGCCCAAGTCACTTTTTCAGGAAGGATAGCTGACATGCTGTGAGCTCATCTGAGTTGAGATCCTAAAGACTTGCTGGAGAAAGCATTGGGGATTCCAGAACACCTTGAATACTGAGTGGGGGAGTTTTCAGAGCTATGGGAATGTATTCTATACATAGCTGTACAGTGGTCAGAGAAGAGGAAAGAGGCCAAATATCTCACCTAAGGAAATGAAGACTGTGGGGAAAAGGCTGCATATACTGTGTAAAAGTACGGTCTCACAGACTGCTGAGTACAGATGTTTGCGATTAGCAGCCTCTGTTCTCATTGTCGTGGATTCTGCTCTACTCCAAACCCTGCGTGGTTTTAGATCTCATTACCATCATAGAACTTACTCCGAGTGGCTTACTCAGCTCCATGCATAAGTGTTCCTCCTAGATCTTATATCACCTGGGCCCTTTGCACAGTATGGGCATTTGATGTTTCTTAACTAGGTAATGGGATTACTGTGTTCCGAAATGGCCCCTTTGGGACAACCTGTGTGCAGTTTCCTGTTTCCTGTCAGTATGGTTTAACCTACGCTGTGATGAGAAGGGTTGTAGCAGGTTTGGATATTTAAAAGCAAAACCTCGTTTCACTGCATTAAAGTGATAGCTCTCCCATTCGAGGCTGCACTGGGCTGGCTGCTTTCTGCTTTCCCCAAGAAATCCTGCAGCGCTTCCTCTTGTCAATGGCTTCCATCATTTTCAAGTGACGTCTAGACGGACATACGTTATCAAGTCTGTTGAATCAGTGTGCTCATATGATGAGGACTTTGGACTAGGCTTCCCCACTGCCTCTTGTTTGCTGGGCTCTGCTTTTCCTCTTTCTTTACTGCTTTAACAAGCAGGGAATTATTCTCAATTAATGATAGCCAATCCCGACAGTGGGGAATATACACTTAGAGAATTATGACGAATCGCCACATACCGTGTGATCAGAGTATACAAATTATACCACAAGCACAAACTAGTCATGCTTGATTGGAGCAATTAAATGTTTTCTTTAAAAAAAAATCCTCCAGTGAGAATATTTTAGAAAATGGCTTTTTAATCATCTGTAGAACTGCAAAAAATTACTGTCTCCTAATATTTTTAAAGAGCACTATGTTGAGAATTAACTACAATCCCTTCTCATGACCACGAGATTCTGCATATCCAACACACCCAACACACACACACACACACACACACACACACACACACACACACACACACACTTGCTTACTTTAATCTTATTTTTAATCACAGACTTGAACTTGATATTTTGAATGAAATGATGACAATTTTTTTAGGGATAAAAAATAAGGCATTTGATACATATAGATGAAAAAGTACTGTTCACTATGCATGGCCACAGCCTAAACAAGGACACCATTTTTTCCTGTCACACCAAATAAAAATGGGCCCAGTATTTGGAGTGAAATTCTAAGCAGCAGCTCCTATACATGTCCCAGGTATATCATACAAAGCCTAGGCAGTCACTAATTTTATCTGACAATGGAGTGTTCAATCTAAGAACTCTGTGGGATAAGGGAAAAAGAATATTGAAATGGTGTATTTGATTGTGTGTTTTAGTCTCTGTTCAATTGCTCTGAAGAGACATCATGGCTAAGGCAAATGTTATAAAAGAAAACATTTGACTGGGGGGCTCATTTAGAGTTTCAGAGTCTTAGTCCATCACCAACCTGAAGAAGCATGATGGCGTGTAGGCAAACATGGTGCTGGAAAAGTAGCTGAATGTTCTACAGCCTGATCTCCAGGCAGCAGGCAGAGAGATAGGGAGACACTGGGCTCAATGTGGGTTTTTGAGACCTCAAAGCCTGCACTTAATGCTACCCTTCCTCCATCAAGGCTAAACCTGCTCCAACAAGGCCACATCTCCTAAGCTTTCTAATCTTTCAAACAGTTCCACTCCCCAGTGACTAAACATTCAACTACATGGGCCTATGTAGGTCATCATTCAAACCATCACACTGTGTGTAAGAAGATGCAAAGAAGAATGAAACAAAAGACTTGACAAAATAAGAACAATAAATTATCTGTCCCATCAGGATCCAGGAACAGAGTCCTTCCTTATCGGGCCAGTGTCTGTCTTTCTGCTCAGCTTTGCTCATTAAGAAAATGCCTTAGTCAAGTTCCGTTCCTATACAGAACACTTGGAACTGAGAGTTTTATAAAGAACAATGGTAGACATTGGCTTATGGTTTCAGAAACTAGAGAGTTCAAGAGCCAGGTGCCGCCATTGGCTCAATTTTTGGTTATAGCCTAATGGTGCTGAAGTTGATGGTAAAACACAGAAGGGGAGCTGGTGTACACAGAGACATGGGTGAGGAGTCTCTATGGTAGCTCATTACTCCGTAAGAAAAGCATGAATATGCTCACGAGGTTCCTGTCACCCATAACCCAGTCACCTCTCGCACATCTCAGTCTGTTTCGGGAAAAATGGTTTCAACAAGTTTCGCAAGCAAATAATATCAAAACCACGGCACTAAAGTATCTTCCCAAATGGAGTTAAGATTACAGGACTATCAGGAGACATGCGGAAGTAGAGCTTGTTCAAGCAAAAAGAAGTGTGTCCATTAGGTACCTAGAAGACAGAGGAAGGGGAGGGAGAGAGAGAGGCGGACGGCACAGGAAGCACAGTCAACCAGTGCAGACTTCAGTGTGGCCGTTGTAGATGAGTCAGGGCCCTGGACTTTCAGACTCAAGCATCAGGATTTCTAATAGTGCTGGGTATCGTTCATGGAGGTGGAGGCAAGCAGTCAGCCTAGGTAGCCATTTGAATGGCCATGTTTGAGCTTCCTGGCAGTAGACCAACATGCTCTAATAATCTTGGCTTTGGGTCAGTTTTATAAACTAAAATTTAAGAAATCTTTTATAACAGTGTGTATCTGGTAGGGTCCAGAGGGTCTCTGATAGTATGGAAACTCTATGTTTGAATGCGATGTCCCAGAAATGAATATATCTGTAAGTAAATCCCAGTGGGATTAAATGCCTTCTCGTAAAGTGCCTCCTTTATTAGACACTTTCCCAAATCAGTGGCATTTTTTTTTTGGACTTACTAAATGTAGGCACCAGACTTTATACATACTGGCACATTGAACCTTGACAACATCCATTTATGCAATGACTTTTAAAATAAGGAAGTTAAAGTCTGGAGACATAAAAGAAGTTGCTCATAATGAGAAAAATCTAATATGGGATCAGAGAGGGAAATTAGTTGCATTGAGTTTCAGAAGCCAAATTAATCATGAGACCTATTCCTTCTGTCTGGACAAAGGAGTGTGACTTTTTATTTAGGGGAAAAGCCTTGCTGCAGATTTAACATTTATAAGACAAAAGACACCATTAACCAAACACCCAAGAGAATTTAAACCTATTTCAAAATGTCTTTCCATGGTGGAAGCAGAATGATTATTTGAGAGATCACTTTCATGCATACTTACAATGATGTTGATTCAACTTTAAAGGCCCTTCATTAAACATAATTTTAAATTATTTAAATTGTCATAAATTATTTCTTACAGTACTATTTTAGTGGTTAGACGATTCATTTAATTAATTGACATAGTAATTTTTAAAAAGTAGATTAGGCTCATGTCTTAGGTTTGTGTGTTTGTAGATTGCTCAACCTGGCCCAGGTTCCTTTTAATTTCTAAATTTTAAGTATGTATAGTTCACATGAGGATGTGGTTTTCTCAAACGCCTCTCGTCCAGGGCCATCTAGAGTTACACAGCATCTGGGGCACAACTACAGTGTTACCATGAGCACTCGAGTTTGAATCTTGAACACGCTGCTAAGACACAAATGTTAGTTAAAGGGTTCTTTCCCACTTTTGTATGGGAAGCAGTGTAACTTTGAAGAGATGAGCCTAATGGAAGTTACTAGATACCCATGGGTGAGATCTTGGTACTGGATTGTTTTTCTCTCTCCCTTTCTTTGTTTTCTGTATTCTATGAGCTGACTGTGCCGCCTCCCCCACAGTCCATCCTGAAGAGCTTTCCACCTATAGACCCAGGTGCAAGTTGGCCAAGAAACCATGAAGTGAAATCGCCAACCCTGTAATCCCAAATAATCCATTCCGTTCTGTAATTTAACGTGTCTTGATTTATCATAGTGATGGAAAGCTAACTACTACAGTGAGTATTCCTTACTTTTTTCTAGTTCACATACTTTGAAGAGATGTAGTGTTACCAAACCTGATTGAGATGAAGAAAGAGACGCTCTTCTATACACTCAAAGGCATTTCCTGTTATAATGACATTATTCCTCGAAAATCAAATGTTGTGTGATTATATTAAGGCAGCGTGCCCTTCCGTGTCTCTGAGGCAAGGGTGTTGCCTGACAGGTCTAAGTTACAAGAAGTGTTATGTGGGATTGTTCTGTGATTTCCTTCTTGTCCAGCATTCTTACAACCTGCAGGTTCCGTTTGAGCCCAAGATCCCGTTAAATCAGCAGGACATCCATTTGGCCATTGACTCACGGCAGAACTAGAGACATTTCCCAAACGAATAACTTCTATTCTTCTGGAAAAAAAGACAATTGATCAAATTGAATCATTGTGATGTCTTTATCCACTGATAGCCAGGAAGTCAAAATCAGGGTGGTCTAGTAGTTAGGGAGTCAAAGCTGAGACAGAATTTATAAAATGGCAAGTGGCTACATCATCTGTAAATCCTCAGCTCGTGCTTCCATTTCTCATTTACATATTTAATTGTTTCCGATAAGACCTCTTTGCAGCAGAAATAGAAAGACGGCATGTGTGTGAGCGCCCTGATGTGTGTTATCTGAAATCCACACAGGGTCTGCGTCTACCTGCTGTGCTTAATTTTGGTATACATTTCTATGATTAATTCTGCTTTTCTCCCGTACATCAAACTGTTCTAAGTCATTTATGCTTTGCATATTGTGCTGTGGGTTAAAGGAAACTTGAGATCCCTCACTCACAACTCACTGTTACTCAATTTGAATTCTGAAGACCTTCCAACTAACAGCGGGACTCTTTACCTGAGACTCACAGTCCAACACAGACACACATTTAGATGCCCTCAAGATGATTAAAAGAAAAAGAGAAACTGACTGGAAAATATTGCTTGGGTGTTTTTATTTTTATTTTAGTGGACAATTTTAGTGTTTCCTTTGAAATATATTAAAAAGGCTATGATAAAATCCTTACAAGTTTGTGAACAGTAGTAATCGTAGTCATATTTGTCATATGATAGCATTTAAGGTTTCCTGGAAATTGCTTTCTGTTCATCACTTCGACAAATGCTGCCATATTTATTCATTTGATCATTTTGGGGGTGTTGAGGGTTAAACTAAATGCCTAGTTGCCTAGGCAAACACTCTTTGACAGAACTATATTGCTAGGCCTTTTTAACATTTATTCCTGAGGGTAAGTTACATGAAGTTGCCCAAGCTGGTCTGGAATCTGGATAGCCTAGGTAGGCCTTGAACTTGCGATCTGCCTGCCTCAGCCTCCCAAGTAGCTAAGTTCACATGCTTGAGTCATTAGCCCCAGACAACATGAAACTATCTGTGATATCAGCAACTTGGTATTGCTCTTTAATAAACTGACAAATACTTGTGTTTTCCTAACTTCAACATAACCAATATCTTCAGTACTTCTCTGTATCTTATTTTGTATCTTAAATAAAAGTTATTCTGAAGGTAGATCCTTGGGTTTCACCAGATTGTTATCAAAATCCATGACTCAAAGTCAGTCAACAAGCTTCTTCGAGTTTATATAGAAATTTACATCCGTGAGGTACTCTAGTCTTACAGTGGAAAAAAAATCACTCTCAATTCCACCTAACTTTGATTATATTGGGGTGTCATTAAAACTGGTTATGTTACCTATATTTTTCCATACATATACTCATGTTTCTATAAAGTACATTCATGTACCCTTTTACGAGTACTTGCTGATCATGCAATCTGCTTTTGACTCTGAGCCAGGAACTCAGATCTACAAATGCTTTCTGTTCGCAAAAGGTTCTTGAAACAAGCAGAATCTACTAGGCTACAATTTAACAAAACCAAGTGGAGAATTAAAGTTGTTCTAAATGCGCAGGTGCTAACAGTAGGTGCTAAAGATGAGTTCAGAAAAATAAAAAGACGAGCATGTGGCCCCCAGATGTCGAGGACGTTGGTGTGGAGTCGGGAGGCAGGGTTAGAGTTCCAGTAAACAAAAGAGAGGCAGTTCTCCTTGCTAGGTAGAGAGGAGACACATGAGCTGAACAGAAGCAGTCATACTCCGTGTACTCATCCTGGTTGATTTTTATCAGAGCACCCACAGCAGCCTACCATGTTTCTATTAGCTCAATTCAAATATAACTCAAATGAAAATTTGAACGATCATTTGAACAGTGGTTCTCACCTGTAGGTCGTGACCCCCTTTGGGGGTAGCATATCAAATATCCTGCATATACTCTGTTTACATTACAATTCATAACAATAGCAAAATCAGAGTTATAAAGTAGCAACAAAATAATTTTATGGTTGGGGTGACCACCATGAGAAACTATTACTAAAGGTTCGCAGCATTAGGAAGGCTGAGGACAACTCCTGCAGGATGTATCCAGGAAGCAAACAGAATCCTCTACACAGTGGCCATGCTAAATACTTGTTGAAAGAAGGAAGGATGGGATGTCATAAGGAAAGGAAGGATGGAGAAAGAAAAGGATGAGTAAAGAGGAGAGAGGAGTCTGCATGTTCATGGGAACAGAGGAACCCAAAACCGTCAGGTAGAAGCTAAGTGGAGAGAGAGAAGGCAGCTCACACACATATATAGAACAGTTTCTGGTAATCATGCTTGTAAGTGAGTCCATTGTCACAGTCAGTACTGTGAGGCTTTGAGTAGGAAAACTCGGGCCACTGTGGTACTGAAGGACTTTCACATGTGGAGTAGCCACTGCAAGTCTGAGAACATATGGAGGACTCAAAAAATGTTAGTATTTTTTTTTGTCATCTTTATATGTTGTGATGGCTTAAACCTCACCTAATTACAAAAGCTGATTCATTTGAGGTGTTTGAAAGTTTAAAAAATAAAAAGGAAACCCACAATATAATTCTTTTCCTTAGAAAATCTTTACCCCATGGTGTCTTCATGGCAGGCTTGGGTGGTCTATACTGCATGCTTGCTTTTAGCTCCCAAACTTCTACATGTGGTTCATTGAACACTTAAGTCAACACATATTAAGAAACACGCCTGATGATTATTAGTTATTAATGCCCAACTTAGAGAAAATCAGCTTAATAGCATGATGGAGTTGTAGAATGAGTGACAACTGACTTATACGGCCCCTCCCTGACTCTCAAGTCTGCTCTTTCTGCTGAACCCTCTGTTACTTACTACTGTGAGAGCTTTCAGTAGAGCTACCTCGAGATATCTGTGTTATTCTCTCTTCTAAGTGTCAGATTCCGGATTCTACAGTCCAAGTATTCAATTAACATGTTTAAAAAGAAAAAAAGGGAAGATGAATCTATGGCTGAATTGGTTGGGCTGAGCATTTATGTTTGTGTGTATATAAAGATCATTGGTACGCTAGTATATGATTTTTTTTTAATCTAAGTGCATAGAATCATGGGATAATTTGGAATCATAGTGATACCTTTTTTAGTATTGTAAATTCAATCTTAATCAGCTAAAGATGAACGTTTACACATATCTGTGGTGAAAGAGTTTTCAGCAGTATGGTTTGTGACGTAGGAGTGTTTTAGGAAAAAGTCATAAATTCAGGAAGTAAACGGTCTAACTGTATGAACCCACCCTACAGATTCCATCCCCTTTTACTTTAATTGTCACCGACAGAAAAGGGGAGACACCAATATGTTTACCATGGGTGATAAGAACTTTTCTTTGAGACTCAAATGAGATTAAAGTGGGACTTGCCTTACAGATGGAGAGAAACAGTTGTTATTCATGTTTTCCCAACACACCCAATAATAACCCTGAGCTACATGCAAAGATTAACCTTGTCTGTGGCGGGTCTGCATGAATAATTGTCAGCCAATGGATCCTGGGCCATTGAGCTGGTGTTAAATTTTTGTATTGTTCTCTAACAGGACTTAAACACCTCACATTTTGGGTCTTTTAAGTCCACCATAACCTTACCTGTAAGTACATACTATTATTACTAAGCACCGCATACACATTATTACTAGGAGGAAAGACGGAAGTGTCTATAATTCAGTGTAAAACTTACACTGAAACCAAATTCTTGGGTTTGATGACTGTGCCCTCCAAAGAAAACATAGGCAGATTTCATTACCACTGGCTATCTACACTTCTGATGGTACAGGATTGGAGACGCTGAAGTCAATGGGGAAGAGTGGATTGTCTCATGGATACAGAAGATCTGTGGACAGCAGCGTTCTGAAGACAGTCAGATGAAGCCACCGTGTCTTTCTTCATTGTCATCATATTGCACAATGGAATATAACTATTGAGTAGTGTGTGGTGGGTCCGTGAGAGGGCTCAGTGGCTTAACTGCTTGCTGCCCAAGCACAAGGACCCATGTTTGAATCTCAAACATCCTCATGCAAGCCAGACATGGCAGCACATGCTTGTAACTCCAATGTTGGGTTTTGGCAGGCACGAGCAGATGCTGGGGGTTCACTGGCCTGTTGATGAGCTACAGGGGAAGCAAGATACCTGTTGTAAAAATTAAAATGAAGAGCAATGTAAGAAGAAAATAGAACATGCACGTGCGCACGCGCGCACACACACACACACACACAAACACATACACACACGAGCATGGATTGTTACAACCCTGAGGCTAGAGCATGCACCTCTCAAATGGAGCCACCTTATTGTATTAAAGCAATGAATCCACCAAACTGTGTTATTATTTCTAGATCTTCAAAGAGTAAATTACCATGTAATCTTCAAGGTAACATCAACAAATATTCAAATCAGATAGAGATGCATTTTTCAGCCCACTTTTCTTGTTCAGTACAGACATGGTTGTGAATGCCTTTCAAGTGCACACACATGCACACACACACATACACACACACACATGTTCATACACTCAGACACACATACTCGGGAGCATGTGGTAATCAGGCACTGGAAAAATCACCTGCCCATCTTCTTATGAATGGATGTATAGAAGAGCAGATGGAGAACCATTGACCTTGCAAGTGAAAAGTTAGGGTCTGCTTGAGAGCACCAGGAAACACAACAGGCAGGGTGGAAGGCATCAAGGTGCCTGGCTTGTGATTGGCTCCATATCAAGCAAGCACTTTGATAGCTGCCTTGCCTGTTTGCCTGTGTTTTCCCGGAAAGCTCTACTAAATACCTCTATCAGCTAACAGACAGGGAGAGGGGTCATCAATGACATTGGAAAGGCACTAAATCACTCTGGCTAACAGCACGGTAAGTGGGAGAAAGTGTGCAATGTAGGGCCACAACCGAGAACACACCTAAAATTTCTGACTTTCTTTGTCCTAGTGTTAACTGCTCCTTAAGCTGTTTCTCTTCCATTTCTATTCTGTCCTTTCCATTGGTAGATTTCAAAATTAATCCACTGGTCAAGAAAGAAAAGCAGAATTCTCATATCTGCCTATCAAAGATGTGTCCTCCATGTAGAATACTTATGCCAAGACCCTAAACACAGAAACAGGGCTGCTTCCTGGGAACCAGGGAAGAAACAAAGACTGTGTTCATTAGTATCGCCATATGCATTCCTGCAGAAGGGCTGGTCACTTCCACTCAAGACTCCATGAGTTTCTCCATGGTTAGCCTTTCAAGCAGTACCCTCATTTAGGGGTATCTTACTCCTAAATTAGCAGTATTGATCACTTGGGAAATTAGCTAAAAAATACAAATGACAATCTATCATTTCTTCTACAGAGGGGTGCTTTTTATATCTGAAATGTTATGAATGAATAGGACTTTCAGATGAAGGAAAGAGTACATATAACCCACAACAGAAGTACATCTAGCAATAGTATATATAACCTTCTAGAATCATCTAACCTACAGGAAGGGAAGAGTGATTTGGGTAAGGTAATTTTGTTGTGATTTTGCTGTGTGTCACTGAAATCAACTCTGTCAAGAGATATTGTAGCCACCCTTTTCTCCCAGCATACAGGCTAGAAAGAAGATTATACAAACAGATTATTTCCTATGCAGGTAAAGATTCTTAGAGAAACCAAAGCCCTTTCTCGATATTTCTAGAAATGTATGTGTTGTTAAAATTCTAAACTATATAACTTTAGTGCTTCACCCCGAAGGTCTGTTTCTAAGCTATTAATTTGCTATCATGTTTTGGGGGAAGTTGTCAAGTTCAAATTTTTTTCTTCCTACCATATCTGCAAAGTGTGCACACATTTGAATTATGACTTTCCTACAGGAACTAACAGCTGTATGTGCAAATCATGCATATAAATCAATTACCAAGGCCTATGTACTATAAATGCACCCATTAATTAAGCAATGTCAGATGCTATGAACCATGAAGTTCATTACATCTTTAGCAGTCAAAACCAAGAATTATTTGAAGAAGAAATACTAAGTTTACCTAATAGTTAATGAAATTAAGGCGGGTTGTTGCCAACATTCTTATTTTATGCCTAATTCGATGTTTAAATGTTTATGAATAAAACACTAACTGCTGAAAGCCGATACGTTGAAATGTAATTACTGGTAAGTTATAACGCACTTGAGGACTCATTATACCAGACTTGGGAGTTTCAAGATCACCAGTGTAACACACTCTCCAAAAAAACACTGAGTTTTTATGGGCTAAAAGCTGGAAAGACATAAATGCTGTTGAATTTGTCCTGACTGAGTGGAAATTTTGATGATCGCCGTGCTATGATTTATGAGTGTAACATTTTCCAGTCATTACGTGGTTGCGGTTCAGCATTGTGACATGATTTGCATATGTGAATATCCCAGCAAATTAGCTTCTGATGACTGCTGCATCTGTCCGGGTAAAGAAGTCCTTATCTTTAAGGCAGAGCAGCGGCTGTTACAAAGAGACCTGGTTGGAGCGGAATTGTTCAGGCCTTTGAAACAAATAGTCAGTGACTCGACACACATGGGTTCAATTTCGGGGATAAATATATGCTTGAAATGAGTAGGTTTACACATCTGTAGACATTTTAATATCCCTTAACTTGTCTGCCTCACAAAGACTTCCTGGATGGTTCAGGGAAGCCTGACACCTTTTCCCACACCCACATCGTCTGGGCTTGGAAATCCCAAGGCTCTCTCTCTGTCTGCCCCCAGTAAATTGCCTCTCGCCGCCTCCTACATGGAAACCATACTCACTTATGACTTAGGGACTAGGAACTCATATTAGTATATACATGTGCATTTGCTATACGCCTGCACACATGCTACCAATATCCAAGGTTAACCTGCTCTCATTAACTCTATCGATTCTGCCTGATTCTAAGAGTTAAATAAAATACTGCTGTACCCACAATTCAGACATCTTTGAAAATGGATAATATTTTGACTCATAAATGAACTGGAATTTTCGACATCTTACATTTCACAAACGCAATCAGATATTTTAGCGTGTTTTTAATTCACTCTTTGAAAATGTCATACGATGCATTCTTATAATATTTGCCTCCTCCCATGCTTCATTTTAATTTCTCCCAGATCCATGCCCTGCACCATCTCCTCCAATTTTGTGTAGGATGTAGGGCCATCCGCACCCTATTAGGGGTCATAGCCTTGGAGAAGACTGAGTCTTCCTTTCCGATAAGCTCCCAAATGTCAACAGTTATTCAGCTAAGAGGTGGGGCTTAGATGCTCCATCCCACTTGATCTGGAGTGTTCAGTGTCTTGATCTTATGCAAGTTTGTGTAGGCCACCACAGCTCCTGTGAGCCCACAGGTACAGAGGTCTTGCCATGCCCAGCAACATATGTCTTAATTCCCCAGAAGATGCTAACAACACTTTGAGGAAAAACAAAGGTTAGGTAAAAGAGTTTTGCTAAGTCTTTCTTCCCTCTCAGGTTAGCTGTCTAGCTACAAGTTCTCCTTATATGCCCATTTCTGACCTCACATTTTCAATCCTCCGGCCTTCTTCTTACAGTCCTTGAGATCACAATCAGGCTCCTGCCAACACCAAGCGAATTTAGATGACTTTAGTGATGGGATGACTTCCTACTTCATTTCTGATGTTGAATCTTCTGGTTTTTTTGTATTGATATTTTCCAGACACAGGCCTTGCCCTTTTCTTTCTCATTATTATTATTGCTCCAAAATAATTTTAAGTAAAATTTTCCTGTTTTTAACACTTAATAGTGCTACTTGCTCTAGGCATTAACAGTGTGGTCTTAATTCTTAGATGTTTGCATAACATCCTTTTTTGGTGTGTTGGGTATGTGTTTTATATTTAAATGTCTTATACCATCTGAACTTGCCATGAAACTCTTAGCATGTATAGAGAAAAGTGTTGGTGTTTCCTTTCAATGTTATGAGACCTCGAATTACAAGAATATGATGGTCCATCAACATGCATGCTTTAATTTAATGCTTCCGGATTCTTAGAAATTAGAGTCATATTAGTTTTTAGTTTGAGAGGTTAAAAATGTTCTTTGCCAATATTAAGAGTATGCCAGACTAAACTTTCTATTATATTTGGTTTGTTTATCCCTGTGTTCTTGCTGTTGAGCCCTGGCTGCTCTAGGTAATCTTCTATCTCCACGTCCTAAATGCTAGGATTATGGGTAATGTTTGGTGTCAGACCCAAGCCTTTATGCATACTAGTTACGTGCCCACTTACTTAACTACAGCCCCAGCAGAAAGGGCTTTTTATTTGGGGAAATGGGTATCAGGTATTGAACTCAGGACCCCACACATATTGATTCTCTCATCTGCTGAGTTCAAGTGCAGTTTTCAGAAAACAACTTTTATCTATGATGATACCACTCTGAACTTGCCTACTCTCATTTGATTTTCGAAGTTGGGCAGGACTGGACCAGGTTAGTACTTATATGGGGAAAAATACCACCTCTTTATGACTGTAGGTTATACATGTATACAAAACTAGCCTCAGGGATTCACACACGCACACACACACACACACACACATGCACACACGCACGCACACATGCACACACATGCACACACGCATGTGCAAGTAAGAACAGAGTAAAAAACACAGTAGGCTTAGCTGATGAGATTCTGGCTTTTGCTCCTCCACATAGCAGGTGATCCCTTTCTAGAACTTGCCATCCCTTTTGTGGCTTGAATAACAGCTAAGACTGAGAACATGTTGAAATAGCCCATGAGTCCTATTAGATTCAATCTATCCTGCTCACTAAGATGAACCCAGTCTATCCATTAAGTCCAGTCAACTCATAAAACTCTTTGAATGGGATTTGATGTTTACACTTTAAAGTTGTCTAATTTTATGATTATCTGGGACTTTTTAAAAATCAATGTTTTGTTTTGAGACAGAATTTTACTGATACATTCCAGGCTGTTCTTGAGCTCACTATGCTGTCTACACATTCAAATGTTCAACCCTCCTCCCTCAGCCTCCAGAGTGCTGGTGTTATAGATGTACACCAACACATTTGACCTGCTTACTTTAAATATGAACAATAATTCTATTTTGTTATTACTCTTTAAATCTTTTCCTAGAAGTACATCATTTCTCAAAAATAATTTCATCTCATTCCTCAGATAAAGTCTCCTTCATGAGGAATGTGATATATTTCCACATGCATGGGGCTAGTTACCAAAGTCACAGCCATACATAGGAAGCTCTGTGTTACCTCTGACATGTTCACGAGAAACCAAAAACCTCTCACAAAAGAATAGTGGGTCTCTACTCTGTTCTTTGAGTGGAAACATAAACTATACTAAATCAACATTGCTGTAGAGTTGATGTCCTGGCTACAAATCATAGCACATGACAGAAGCATCAAGGGTCACTTGTTTCTTGACACATGTAGTGTGACATTCAGAGTCATGAAGAGTAGGATCAATGTTCTTTGTGTGCTGATTCACTTGACCGTGTTCCATGGGGCAGCAGTAACGCCTTCATGTTCATTGATGGCTTGCCCTGCAGAGTGTTAATGAGAAATCCCAGTTTTATTTTGCTCTGGCATTGAACACTCTTAAGAGGTTCAATTTTAAGAAAAATCCAACATGGGCCTAAGCCAGGTTTGGGTAGGAAGTGCCTGCCCTCTCCTTCACTCTATTATGTAGAATGTCTCTCCTGTTACCTATGTAAGTGTCTGTGCTTCCATATCCCGTCCTTTAACATATTAATTACTGTTATATCACAAATGATTTACCTAAAGCAGAATTAAGTAGCTAGCAGACAGGTGAAGGGAAGAGAGAAAAATACAGGATTTAAAACTAGTTGATACCATTGGATTTTGCTTTGCTTTAAAATTTAAGGAAAAATTTAAAGTTGTTACTCTTTCAGAAAATAATTTCCTATTCACCTTAGAGAAGACCCCAGAAAAACCCAAAATATAACTAGTTATAAATGGGGTACACATCTCTACTTAGCCCACATGACATAAAGGGGTGCAGGTTTCTGTCCATGGAACCAAACGACAATGGCATGACCATGAAAATATCAAAGTCTGCACTTGTTTTGGGAAGGTTCTTTATAAGGACATTTAGGGAATTTTAGTTATTAGTAAAATGTAGTAGAATATAATATTAGTAATACAGTCTAAAATAATGCAAATTATGTTAATTGCAAGGCTATTAACATGCATACACTTCTAACAGTCATCTCATCAAATTATTCACAAAGATGTTGAAGAAATTCTTACACGGCTGCGAGTGGGGTGTTCTGTAGTTGGTTCACGCAGAAGGAATTCTGCTGAACAATTGCTCGAGACCAACATGTGGCAAGATTCACAGCAGGCTCCAAATGGATCTGATGGCAAAACATTTGAAACGTTTAATCAGGTGACTTATTTGAGGAGGGATAACTAAGATCCCTACTGCCAGTCAAACATTGCTCTCTGTCATGGTTGGATGACTGGCGAGGCTGCTGCTATAAATCTGACAGAACTGAGCGTCACCACCACCTGGAACCCGGTTTCAAAAACTTCCTTACTAAAGTCAGACCATGGAAAATTATGACCCAAGTCCCCACCATTAACATTTCTAACAGACTAGCTTGGAATTTTTAAAAGTTTGATATATATGTGGAAATTTATAACGTGCCTTGTGTTTCGTTATGATATAATTTTCTTCCACTTGGGGCACGAGGAGTTAACATTGCTTTTTACAAATAACAGAAATGGGGAGATGGAAGGTAGTTACTTATGTACGGAGGTTTGAACCTTCAATGTCTCCCAAAGGCTCATGCTTTGGATGTCCATTTCCAAACTGGCGGTGATCTTTTAGGAAGCTGTGACCTCCTTAGGAGACGGGGGTAGATCTGTCAGAAGTGTAACACTAGGCTGGGAGCCTTTGCCTTCCATTGCATCCTTTCTCTCATCGGAACTCTAATCCAACATGTTTCCTCTGCGAGGATGGATTAGAAAACCTTCTGAAAGTGTTTGTCAATACGCACCTTTCCTCTAAGGGGTTTCTCTTAGGAACTGTGACACACGGTGATGAAAATGTATCTGACTCACAATATTCTCTCTAAATGACAGATATTGACTTAACTATGAAGCAGTGTGTTTTGTCTTCAACTGATCTTATCTATGTGTTCAGGGAAAGTATCCATTATGGTCTCACCTGGAGTATAATTTTAGATAGAAAGACCAAAAAAAAAGTTTAACATGAAGTTCCAAAATGTTTTATATGTCAAGATATCATCTAAAACAAGGCTAGAATTAAATATTACATTTCTGTGGGTATAGCGGATTGTGGCTCCAGCAGGGACTGGAGTAGAAGGTTTATGAATATGAGGTCCACCTGGGTCACACAGAAAGTCCAAGCTCAGTATAGATAGTGAGAGACTATCTAATAGAAATTGAGAAAGTGAAAAGAAAATGTATGTCTGCTCTTAATATGCACACAATCTCTGTAGTTCCCCCAGGAGACTCCCATCATGAACCAAACAAAGGCCTTTCAGCAAGTGGCATAGTCACTGAGGAGTAAAGTGCAAAATAAAAAGTAAACGTGATTGCTAGCGCTTATCATCTGTTTAAAAAGCATTCTGGAGAAGTCACGACATACTCAAATATTAGTCTAGGGGACTCCGCTAAAGTGTCACTTACGATCTACACGGAAAACGTATTACTGCTTAAAGTAAAAGCATCAAAACTAATATTTCTAGTTTTCCCATTGTGTATTTTACCGAGAAATATGTGGCATAGTGGTTAATACTCATAGTCAAAAAATGAGATAAAACATATAGATACTTTTTACATTTTAAAATATATTGAATATTTATGATACGTTGTGAAAAAATATAGCAAGAAGACTATTTAAAATAACAGAAGTCAGTCTAGCCCCCATGAAAAGCCTCATTAGCTTTTCTTTGATAATTAGCTATAACTGCATCAAAAATTATTACCCAGAATGAAACAAAGGCTCTCTGGAAAGTGAACCCCCATGAATACTTCTTGTGAGTAAATTAAATTGAAAAAGCCTTGATTAAGCAATATATACCTAATTTCACACAAAATGCTGATTTCTCCCTGAAGAACAACTATAGACTCCATTAAAATAGGAGAAATTTGCATGAATATCAATTAATCAAAAATTGTATCCGTATGAGATCTCCAACTAGATTTAAAAGCTTATACCAATGTGTGTATTTAAAAAATGAGATGAATTCACATCAATGTTACACATCACATAGCAATCCCGTGGGCAAACCTAAGGTCTACAAGTCTATCCTGTGAGTTTATGCCCTTCCAGCGGTCTCAGTTACACCCCTCACTATACTCCTCTATAGATGGACATGTACATTCTAAATGAATGAGAAGATAATATATTTCATAATATATTTTTGCTATGTGTGTGCACGCGTGCGTGTGCACACATGCAGACTCTGACACACCACAGATGTGTAGGTGGATGTGACTTTCTTTATCATTATCCACTTTAGTTACGAAAGCAGCATCTCTCACTGAACCCACAGCTACTTCTAGTCAACCAGCCGTCCCTGCAGATCTGTGTCTGCTTCCTAGGCACAGCTAGGCTGCTACACCCTCCCAGGTCCCTGAAGGTCAGGGACTTGAACTCTAGTCCCTAAGTTTAAATGGAAAGCACTTCCTAATGTTTTAAAAAAGCATTTTTAGCAACGCATACAATGTATGAAAGTAAAAGAAAAGGACACAAAAAGGGAGTCCAATCTGTAGTAACCAGAGTGCATGCTTCCCAGTGTAAATATTGATGGGCTACAAAAGTCTTTGCTTAATGAATACTCTGGATACATTATGGAACACGTGGCTTACCAGTAGCATTCATTGATAGAGAGAGCTTAAGGAAGGTTTTCAGATAGATTTCAGAACTAATTTATAGTATACATTCACAGAATTCCTCATATGGTAGTGAGAGGTGAACAGCTGGATCTGTGTAATTTAATTGATGGCTCATCCCCACTACAACCAAGTATCTTAGGGACAGGGCTCATGGCTCTGCCGGGGTCCTCTGCCCAACACAGTGCTCTCTACGCCTGTTCTCCACACTGCTGGATTCCTCTGCTCCTTACTAAGTAAACAATCTAACTCCTCACAATGCAGTAGGAATCCACCCAGTCAAAGCCATGGCTAGCCAGTAGCCAACACTGGATAAATTATTGAGGAAATGTGAGTCTACTTAAAACAGGCCCGAGCTTGGTCACGGTGTGATGGTTGGAGGAAAAGCAGAAAAAGAAGAGTGGTTAGCACTATTCGGTAGATCTTGGTATTTTCATGAATATTAAACATGCTGGGTAATTATACCACATTGTTTCTTGTGATACCTATGATATCAGCCCAAATAAAATATTTACATGTGTGTTTTACCAATCAAATGATAACCACTGGAAATCAGCTTTTACAACTTAAGAATTCTATTTGTCATATGTGTATATTTTATTTTTCAAACAAATGGCTCTTCGGAGCAATTATAATTACTTCAAAGTAGAAATGTTTTTAAATGAAGCTGCATAATTTTTATTAGCACACAGTGTAACAGGTTCTATTAATGCATTTTGTTGATTTGCATTTCCACTCATTCCTGCCCAATCTTCTGGCTCCTACTCAGTTTGTGATTGGCTAGCCTTAGCACTCTTCCCTTGGGTTTCACATCACTTATCTTCAATTCTCCTTACAAGATACCTCCTTCCAGCATCCTCTTCTCTAATTGGCATAGTGGTGCATAATTTCAGTGGACTCAATGAGATCTCACCTTAGAGATCATGTCCTGGGCAAGCCTGTGGCACATGTCGGTGGGATCATTCCCTGGCTGAGATCCTGGACCGTGTGAAAACGAGAAAGTGTGATAAGCACAGGCATTCATTGTTCTCTTTTTCCTGATGTGGATGCAGTGTGGCCAACTGCTTTATGCGCTTGCTCCCAGGACTACCGGGTCATGATGCAGTGTGCCTTTCAACTGTGAGACAAAAGAAATGGCGTTTTAAATTGTTTGTGTCAGGATATTTTATCACAAAAGCTAAACACAAAAAAATATCTAAAGCAGCCCCCTCTCCCTTTAGCTTCCTAATCACTACGCATATAAAAGAAATAGTTTACATTTATTTTTTTATTAACTAAGTTATTTACTTTACATCCCTATCATAACTTCTGCTTCCTCCTCTCTTCCCAGTCCCTTTCTCTCCCCTCCCTGCCTTTTACCCCTCCTTCTCTTCTCTGAAGGGGCATGGCCTCTCATGTATATTAACCAGCGTTGACATATCAAGTTGCAGTAAGATTAGGTGCATCTTCTACTGAGGCTAGACAGCCCAGTTAGGGGAAAGAGATTCAAAAACAGGCAATATAGTCAGAGATAGCCTCTGCTCCCACAAAGGATTTAGGAGTCCCACAAAGATCCAGCTACACAGCTGTTAGATATGTGTAGAGGGTCTAGTTCCAGTCCATACATGCTCTCTGGTTGGCAGTTCAGTTGCTGAGCCCCTATGAGCCCAGTATAGTCATTTATGTAGGTTTCCTTGTTGTGTCCTTGACCCATCTAGCTTCTTTAATTCCTCCTCACCATCTTCCACAGGATTCCCCCGACCCTGTGCAATGTTTGACTGGGGGGGTCTCTGCATCTGTCTCCATCAGTGGCTGGGTGAAGCCTCTCTGATGATAGTCATCTAGCTAGGCTTCTGTCTGTAAGTGCAGTGGAATATCAATAATCATGTCTGGGGTGGAAATCCCTCTATGCCATGGGTCTCAAGCTGTGCCAGTCATTCATCAAATTCTACTCCAGCTTTATCCCTGTGCATCTTGTAGGCAGGACACATTATGGGTCTAAGGTTTTGGTCTAGATTGGTGTCCCAATCCCTTTATTGGATGTCTTGTCTGGTTATAGGAGATGGCCCATTCAGGCTTCATATCCTCCATTGCTAAAAGTTTTTGCTAAGGTCACCCTCATAGATTCCTGGGAATTTCCATTATCCTAGTTTTATCTTACACAAATGTTTGTCATCCTACAACACAGTGGTTGGGCCTTTTGAGTTTAAATAGTTGACGAAAATAACCAAAATCAGGCTGATCGTGAGTCTTTAGAAATTCCTAACAGACTTAGACCAGAAATGTCAAGTGAAATTTGTATAATACAAATTAAATTATTCAACATTCCTAGTAAGTTTGAAAGAAGTCTTCAATTCAAGAACAATTTTCTTCTAATATATGTAGATTGCCTACAACATACGGTGAAAGAATTGGGTGACATTTTTTTCTTGAAACTTTTATTAAAATAGAATGTTTTCTTTTTCATTTTTTACATTATTTTATTTATTTACATTTCAGCTGTTGCCCCTCCCAGTCCTTACTCCCACAGTTCCTCATCTCATTCCTCCTATCCCTCGCCTACAAGAGGGTATTCACCTCACCAGACCCCCCTCTTCCCTGGGACCTCAAGTCCCTCACGGACTAGGCACATCTCCCACTGGGGCCAGACCAGGCAGTCCTCTATTATATATGTGCTGGGGACCTTGGACCAACCTGTATGCTGCCTGGTTGGTGGCTCAGTCTCTCAGGGCTCCCTGGGACCGGGTTAGCTGAGACTGCTGACCTTGTTATGGGGTCCCCTTCCTCTTAACTTCCTTCAATCCTTCCCCTTAATTCAACCATAGGATTCCCTGTCTTCAGTTTAATAGTTGGGTATAAGTATCTGCATCTGTCTTAGTTGCTGAATAAAATTCTTCTTTTCTTTTTCCTTTTCCTTTTCTTTCTTTCTTTCTTTCTTTCTTTCTTTCTTTCTTTCTTTCTTTTTTAGAGTCAGGCTCTTTGGCATTTATTTATTTTTTAAAAATGAAAACTTACATCTTCACAGAAACTTGTTCATGAACTGTATGGCAGTTTTATTCAAAATTACCAGCATCTTAAATTAACTGAGACTTCATTCAGTCAGAGTATAAATAATGTATAGTATATTCAGATAGTAGAATAATTGTAATTTTAATTTTTTAAACCTTATTTATAATGGTGGTTCTTTTTTTATTGGATATTTTATGCATTTACCTTTCAAATGTTATCCCCTTTCCTGGTTTCCCCCTCTCCCATGCCCCTCCTTTGCTTCTGTGAGGATGCTCCCACTCCCACCCACCCACTCCCACCTCAACACCCTGGCATTCCCCTACATTGTGGAAATGAGCCTTCACAGGACCAAGGGATTCTCCTCCTATTGATGCCATATAATGCCATCCTCTGCTACATATACAGCTGGAACCATGGGTCCCTCTAGGTGTACTCTTTGGTTGGTGGTTTAGTCCCTGGGAGCTCTGGGTGGGGGTCTGGTTGGTTGATATTGTTGTTTTTCCTATGGGGTTGCAAACCCCTTTAGCTCCTTCAGTCCTTTCTCTAACTCCTGCACCGGGGTTCCCATACTGAGTCTGACGGTTAGTTGCAAGCATCCTCATCTGTATCAGTAAGGCTCTCAGGAGACAACCATATCAGGCTTCTGTCAGCAAGCACTTCTTGACATCAGCAATAGTGACTGGGTTTGGCAACTGCATATGAGATGGATCCCAGGTGGATCAGTCTCTGGATGGCCTTTCCTTCAGTCTTTGCTTCACACT
Source organism: Rattus norvegicus (assembly GCF_021556685.1). Lineage (NCBI taxonomy): Eukaryota > Metazoa > Chordata > Mammalia > Rodentia > Muridae > Rattus > Rattus norvegicus. The sequence goes on along the minus strand of NC_141550.1, from coordinate 24,758,504 downwards.
TTGTCTCCATATTCCCTCCTGTGAGTATTTGTTCCCCCTTCTAAGAAAGATCGAAGCATCCACACTAGAATGTATTTTCTAAGCCACACATGGTGGCTCATACCTGAATCTAATTCTTGAGAGGCTGAGGATAGAAGATTGCTGTGACTTTTGAGACAAGCCTGGGCTACAGAGCGTAGATTCCCATGTGTGGCAACTTCATAGAGTTATGCTTCTTCAAAATACTTTTGTATGAATTAGGTTCCTACACACAGCCAAAGGGTTCATGTGAAGATTAATGGCAGAAAAAGGATTCTCTGTGTCTCAGGGCTAGTCTGTCTCCATGATATTCTTGAGCTGATCCTAATCCTGTCTATTGGTTATCATAAATCAAGGATCATGATGTCAGCAGCTCTCTTACTCATCTAACTGTTCTTAAACTTCTTCAACATGTTGAAGGATGTTAGGAAGTGGAATGTACAACTCTCAGTACCATAGAAGCTACATGTAGCTTTTGTCTTTCGTTAGACTTCAGTCCTTAAATTGGATCAGAGAGACTATTTTCATTCTGCACAACTATGTGCTGGGCATGTAGGGGAATTTTGAAAGATGGAAAAACACTGAAGTATTCAAGTGAAGAGCCTAGAGTAAAGCATCCCACAAGGCACAGCCATGGACTAATTTCCTTCTGCTTCATGAACTAGAATGTGAGAGAAAAAAAAACCAGCTAGAGACATAGGGGCACTCTGGGTGAAAGTCATGGTATACAAGAGCCCAAGGAGGAAAGACATGGCTGTCCAAGGAAACAAAAGGAACTCAGGGGATCAAGAATGGAAAGAATAGGGGTTGGGGATTTAGCTCAGTGGTAGAGCGCTTGCCTAGGAAGCGCAAGGCCCTGGGTTCGGTCCCCAGCTCCGAAAAAAAGAACCAAAAAAAAAAAAAAAAAAAGAATGGAAAGAATAACTGATGTATTTAGGATGAAGCTAGAGAGCAGGATTGTGGATGCCCTGACACTTTGTAGGAAGAAATAAGCTCATAGTGTAAATGAATGCACTATTGAATGGTGGTCACCCAAAGATCTGGTGAGAAGAGAATGATGGTATTCATTTATTTTAATGTGTCGTCATCCTGGAAGGGCATTGGAAATTGCAGTCCATAGGACAATGGAGAAGACAGAAGCAGAAAGAAAAGCCTGGTTTTGGCAGCTATCAAAAAAGATATTTCTCAATTGAACTAAGGAAGTCATATGAGGGATTAAACAAGCATTTAGACATTTGAAAATTTGACTCATCCTTGGTGGTTCGGAGAAAAACAGATGATACTGGGAGGAAGCCAAGGATTTTAAATGATTAGCTGAAAGACACCATCAAAGGGAGTTTTTCTGAAGTTCAATATTTAATGCCTGATTGAGAAGTGAAACAAATCAGCAGGAGGTACAGGGGAGACAAGATCCACAGACATTCACAGATCAAGGTATTTAGAAATGTCAATGCTTTGTGTATGCAGTTCTGTTTTGAACGCTCCGAGTAATTAAGAATAAGATGAAAATCACGTCCATTAAATTTGGTAGCAGAAAATCAGTGGTGAATTTGCAAGCTATATGTAATTATCAATCATCAAAAACAAAAGGACTGGGGAGATGAGTCAGTGGGCGAAGGATTTGCTATAGAAGCAAGAGAATTCCCACCATCCATACAAAGCTGGTTGTAATGGCACGCATCTTTAACCTCAATGCTGGGAGACACAAGGCTATCCTGAGGGTTTGCTTGGCAGCCATTTTAGTGGAGACAGCGAGTGACAGGTTCAGTAAGAAATCCTGACTCAACAGTAAAGTGGAGAAGGGATAGAGGAGGAAGTCTTAGGTCAACCTCTGGTAGGTACGTGCATGTGTGCATGAGTCTTCCTTTCCCTCACAAACAAGAAAGAGGAAAAAAAAGAAGACAGCAGAAAGATGTCAGTTTCAAGTCCTAAAAGAAAACTGCAAATGTTTTTGTCTTCAAAAAAAAATTAATGGCTATATTGAAAGAGATTCAAGTTATTCAAATAAATCTCACCAAGTCATATAGCCACTTAACAACAGAGTTGGGGCTGGGATCCTCTCTCATAGCTATTTTCTTTGGTCAGTGCTTTCTGATATTTCATATCCTAGGATAGACATCTCAATTTCCAATCAAAACAGGCATACTGATTCCTCAAAGTAGTAACGCTGTGCTTCAGTCCTTCTGGGCAACTGATTGCATTCTCCTGACACTACCGATGGGTGTGGTCAAGCAGATTCATGTGCAAGGGATTCAGAAATGCTTTACATCAAAAGTTCCCCTCAAGAAGATGAGCGCCGTCAAGTCCAACAAGCACAGGACAAGGCATCTTTCCTATTTAAAAGCAAAACCAAAGAAACCATCAAATGCCCGTGTCAAAAGTACCAACAAGCCACTGTAAAGTGTCCCATCAAAGCATCCAAAACAAACATTCTTCCACCCCCTTCTCACTGTGGCATACGGAAGCATCTGAAGGCATTTACTGGACATCACTTTTTGCTCTGGTAAGATGAAAACAACAACATTTTTTTTTCCCCTTCATCACCTGGTAACCATGTCCTCGCTGAGGCTAAGACCTTGCATTCCAAGTTGGAGCCTGGGGCAAAATTTTTATAGCTGAATTATAAATCCCTGAAAATGGAGATTTATAATGGAAATTCTAGGAACCCATAACTAATAGATCCACACTACCTAGAGCCCATCTAATGAAAAGGGCCCTGTGCCTTGCCTTCAGATAGCTTTGCTAATAACATTAAATGATAAAAGCATGTACAGATAAAATATTTAAGACGCAACACCCTTTTTCTGTTTGATGCAGTAAGCATTATATTGTTGAAAAGGAAAAAAAAAAAAAAACAAAGACAGCTTGCTCTGGCTTGACAAGAAGGAAAAATGTAAAAAAAAAATCTTTGGGGGAAATGATGGGTTATTCTGGTATGGTCTGTGATATTGTAGTCAAAAATCTGTAAAACTTTTACAGTCTAGTCTTATTTTCACAGAGACTACATGCTCAAATCTCAGTGCCAAAGACACATGTTAATAAGCTCACAAGTTTTAATTAAGCAATATGTAAAAGTAGAGTCCTATTAAGCTGTGATTTGTGGGTTAGCTCATTACAGCGAGGTCTCAACCAAGAGACACATATTCAATACAAATCAAGCACTCTGCATTGCCTAGCTGACTGGGAACCTGTGGCTGCTGCTTTATTGCCAGTTCAGAAGAACATTTTATGGAAGGTCTTTTTCCTCAAAAGATAAGGACAGAGATCAAAACCTAATGACCCAGTGGTGTTTCTCTAATGAAACGACTCTTCTGAGTTATTTGCATAATACAGTCATTACTCATATGCTTAATTATCATACATCTGAGTGTCTGACCTGAGGGGTTAGAGTTGTTATTGACATAAACCCACGGAGGGCAGCTCGGCAGTGGGTCTGGTAGTTGGGGGCAAGACTAAATTTCCTGTCGTTGCACTTTACTTGGTAAAGGATGTATTAAGTAATTAATGGTCTGGGGGAAAAAAAAAACCAAGTCTGAGTCTTTCTTCCATAAGGTAAATTCCCCAGGAGTTAAAAGTATTAATTGTAAAACACAAATGGATAGGAAAGTGAGGGAAGAGTGTAATTCCATGACTGAGTATTTTCAATAAAGGGAAAATGAAAATATAAGAAATCTGATATACTTCACTTGGTAGATAAGAAAAAGACTCCAAACAAAACATAAACAGCTTACCTTCAAATTTTTACATGATATAGAGCATAGCAAAAACATTTGAATCAATATAATATAATATAATCAATATATAATCAATATCTTAATTTACTCACTGAATATACAATAATTGTGTGTTGGGAATTTTCATATATGAAACACCACATATATTCATAATATCTGCATTACTGTACGTACTCACAGTTGGGACAGTGTATCTCAAAAATCTATTGATTTTGTTTATCTCCCCTCTTTGTGCCTCTCTCTGTGTATCTGTCTCTATGTGTGTATGTGAGGAGTAACTAATGATACAAGTGCTCTAGCTCTTCATTTGCCCGCACTGTCTGGTCCCTCCATGGAAGACCAATGATATTAGACCATTCAGGACCAGGCCTAAAATAAACCTTTCAGCTTTACAAATGACTTGACCCAGGTATTTTGTTACAGTAACGAACTCACAAATACATTCATCCCAACAAAACTTTTTTGTGACTAGGAAGTTCTTCGACTTGTCCTGAACAGACTTTTAGGATCCCTACTTCATTCAACTAATTTGTTTACTCATGTTTGTGATCACAAACTACCGTGGTAATTCAAGGTTTCTATACATTTTAAATTCTCTCTCTCTCTCTCTCTCTCTCTCTCTCTCTCTCTCTCTCTCTCTCTGTCTTTGGTTAAGTATCACATGGTTATTGTGGGAACATTAGAAATTGTACAATTCACTGAAAATACCAGCAGATTACCAGAATTAACAGTGTAGTATATGTATTTCCATTATTACCATGCAAAAAAATTACAAATTTTGCATATATAAAGAAATGGGTAGATAAAATACTCTTTGAATTTAAGCAATAATTTATCTACTTTATTAAGCTATAACAGCTATATTTCCAAGTCAATTCCTACATTGTGCTAAGAGTCTATGTGATGCTCCAGAAGAGGTCAGCAAACGCAGGCTCAGCACCTCTCACCAGAGCACGGGAACTTCCAACCCTTTGGCATTTTATTCCTGGATGGTTTTGTGTTTTAACAAGGATGCTGAGAGGGTAAAAGAATGATGTAGTTTGTGAAACACAAGGTTCTGTCACAGAAGCACCCACAGTCACTATACGAAAGCATTTCCTAGAGACAGATTGCTCCTGCCTTCAGAATTTTTGAGAACATGTGATGCTGGCCAGGGAAACCTGGGTAAAACATACATTGGCCTGGGAACATCAGTTGAGTAGCTCTGGCCTCACTGTTTGGTGATGTCTGATAACGTAAAGATGTGGGAAAGTGCTCCGAACGAGTGAGATACATTCCTTTCCGTTATGTGTTGACAACTAGGATTCATCTGCTTCCTTCAAGACTGTAAAGAATCCCATTGCAAGAAAGAGAAAGAATTTATGTCACCAATCTTCTGGTGATGACTAGTATATATTTTGTTTATAATATATAACAGTTAATAGCACAATGTGAAAATATATGTATGATATATATATATATACATTATACGTATATGTACATTATACACACCAAAATTATGTGTACATATATTATATGTATATATATATATATATATATATATATATATATATATATATATATATATATATATATATATTCAAAGCCTGAAATGTTTGACTGTGAGGCTTAAGTTTTTGCTTCTCAGGTAAAAATTGGTTTGGGATATTAAGCTTTTCCTTAAAATAAATGACTGGCCAAATGTCTCATTGATATTTATCGAATCATTTTTTCCTTACTGAAAAAAATTGAATGAGGGATAAATTCTCCCAATGGGAGGCCAGCTCATTTCTCTTTCCCTAACTCATGTTATGTGCTTCACTAATAGAGTTGGCCATGGTGTTCAGTGACTGTGCAAATCCTGTGAGCAGGATGGTTTTTTAGAATGTCTTGTTAAAATTGCTGGGTACACCACCAGACTTATGCAAAGACATATCACTTGCACATAGACTTTAAATTTCTAGTATTAATATTTTGTGATTTGAATTATTTAAATGGTATAGGATTTATCTGTCTTGGGTGGTTTTATCTAAATCAACCGTAAGTCTATTGTCTCATGATATTTAAAGGATCCTTTCTATTTCCCTTTAAGAACATATTCGAGAATTATTTATTCAGGGATTTAAATAGCTTCTATAATTTTTTCCTTCTCTTGAAAATTATCTGGGTTGTTCATACATTTGTATCATTCACCAAACACCATGTATATTGCATTTTATGCTATAACTCCACTATGTGTAATCACACCTTCCAGTCCCTAATATGTCTTTATTTTTTCCTTTTGTCAAACTTACTCGAATGAGAAACATGCTGAGCTTCAATACATTTAAGAAACTTATATTCTAATATTTTATGAATGGCTTTCAGATTTTGTTCTTTGTACATTTTCCCAGTTTTCTGATGCCTTAGAAAACTAATAGCACAGTCATCTCAATGCAATTTTCATATCTCATAAGGCTTCATAAACACTGCCTTAATTACTCCATTATCAGCACCTTATTAATGGCCTGATAGTAATTCGCTGCAAATCTTCCTTTCTTCTTTGGCCCACAAGTAATTGAAAACTTCTTTCTATTTGTTCTTCTATGATCGTGTGTCGTTTCTTTCTTATTCCTACCCATCACTATCTGAACGCCTGCTGGATAACTTGGGCTGAGCGTTCTGCTTTACCAGTTCAGTATTCTGACCTGAGCAGGAGCCTCCGTGCATGGGAGCGTCTTGTAAATGCAGAAGTAACATCAGACAATAAGACTCTTGCTGTCATTGTCGTCGTCGTCATCGTCATCGTCATCGTTGTTGATTTTGTAAAACATTAGCCTCCTCTGTGTAAATTCCTCTGGTTTAGTGTGTTCTGGTTTAGCATATAATGTTGCTATCTGCATCAGTGTATGTCTAGAAGTTGGTCAAAATTCCATCTGATGCTTTCGAACAGATCTCCCGAGCTGTCTGTGCTACCTTGACTCAAGCTAAATAAAGGTTCACTCACAGCTTCCCCGTACCTCTTACAAAGAGACTGGCAACCTTTCTCGATACAGTTTGTTTGCTTGCTTGTCTGACGCATAAAGTTAGTTGAAGGATTCTCTTCTTGTGTCTTCAGTGACTGCACAGACTAGTCCTAAGTAAAAGGAGTTAAACCCATGTGCCTATGGGTTTGATGTGATAAAGTTTTAGGAGCCATGGACTTTAAAAAGAAAACCTTAATCAGATTTAGTGGGTTCTCTGTGGACAGGGCAGGTGGAGCGAGATGCAATTTTTAAATACAGGAGTGAGTGCTAGCGTCCCGAGAGAAGGGTCCGTTTGAACAAATGCATGTGAGATGAACATGTTAGCCAAGTGGACCTGTGGGGGAAATATAGCTACGCAGGTGTTAGCTGTAACCAAAAGCCCAGTACAGACTTTTAAGCAAAAGGAACAAGGGCATTTGAGAACCAAAACGAAGCAGGAATGAGCGAGCCTAAGAAACTGGGACAGCCAGCAGAAGAGGCGACGCTGGGCAGGCTGTGACTGGCTTTCCTCTGAGGACTTCTTCGCATGGCGTTCTTCTCTAAAGTGGGAGCTGGACCAAGAGTCCCACAGCTTACCTTTCTTTAAGTGGAGGATATTAGTCGATGTGCTGAGAGAGGGCGAATTAAAGAGGAAGGGAGCACGCTGCAGAAGCCCAAGAGGAACAAGCAGCTCAGACTGGGGCTTAGAGAATCAGTTGACTCACGGTAAGATTTTGCAGTTTCGCTGCACACCTGTATGGTTTCTGGACTGTTAACTGAGGCGACAGAACAGAGAGGAACTATTGAGTCAGCACAGTCGCTGATATCTGCACCAGACACTCTTCCCTAAACACCTACCTTTTGTGTACATGTGACTTAAGTTCTGGTGATCAGATGGCGTATTTACTTTTATATGGAAGCCTGTGTTAATACGAGTACAATGAAGTTTCACAAAATACTTACTAAATGTGGGCCTCAGGGATAAATAACAGGAGAATTCCAGGAGACATGGAGGATGGCCGTACTGAGCATTGAAAAAAACCACATTTTAAGCTAACAATTGCTATTAGCTATAACGTGGGAGGTATATGATATATATAATAGAATCATATTCTTCTACCTATAACATGGTAGAGATGAAATATTATTACTAGCATGTTTCATACCCTACTGTCTGAGCTTCACCTACATTAATTTTTACTTCTTTTTTTATTGGACATTTTTTATTTACAATCAAAATGTTATTCCCTTTCCTGGTTTCCTGGCTATAAGCCCCTATCGCATCCCCCTCCCCTTCTTCTATAAGGGTGTTACCCCTTCCCAGCTATCCCCATTCCTGCCTCCCCACACCCCAACATTCCCCTGTACTTGGGGGGTCCAGCCTTGGCAGGACAAAGGGCTTCTCTTCCCAGTGGTGTCCAACAAGGCTATCCTCCGCTACATATGCAGCTAGAGCCATGGGTGTGTCCATGTGTAGCCTTTGGGTAGTGGTTTAGTCCCTGGGAGTTCTGGGTTGTTATGATTGTTCTTCTGTGGTTGCAAACCCCTTTAGCTCCTTCCCTTTAGCTTCCTTTCTCTAATTCCTCCAACTGGAACCCAGTTCTCAGTTCAATGATTTGCTGCTAGCATTCGCCTCTATATTTGTCATATTCTGGCTGAAGCTCTCAGGAGACAGCTATATCAGGCTTCTGCCATCATGTACTTCTTGGCTTCATAGATATTATCTAGTTTTAGTGGATATATATATATATATATATATATATATATATATACGTATATACGTATATATATGTGTGTGTGTGTGTGTGTGTGTGTGTGTGTGTGTGTGTGTATCCCCAGGTGGGGCAGGCTATGAATGGCCATTCTTTCAGTCTCTGCTCCAAATTTTGCTTCCATATTTCCTCCTATGAATATTTTTGTTCCCCCTCTTAAGAAGGACTGAAGCATCTGCACTTTGGTCATCCTTCTTCTTGAGCTTTATGTGGTCTGTAGATCATATCTTTGGCAATTCAAGCTTTTGAGCTAATATTCACTTATCAATGAGTGTATACCATGTGTGTTTTTTTGGATTGGGTTACCTCAATCAGGATGGTATTTTCTAGTTTCATCCATTTGCCTAAGAATTTCATAAAGGCATTGTTTTTGATAGTTGAGTAGGACGCCATTGAGTAGATGTACCACATTTTTGTATCCATTCCTCTGTTGAAGGGCATCTGGGTTCTTTCCAGCTTCTGGCTATTATAAATAAGGCTCCTATGAACATAGTGGAGCATATATCTTTGTTGTATGTTGTAGCATCATTTGGGTATATGCCCAAGAGAGGTATAGCTGGGTTCTCAGGTAGTGCAATGTCCAATTTTCTGAGGAACCTCCAGACTGATTTCTAGAGTGATTGTACCATTCTGCAATCCCACCAACAATGGAGGAGTGTTCCTCTTTCTCCACATCCTCGCCAGCATCTACTGTCACCTGAGTTTTTGATCTTAGCCATTCTGACTGGTGTGAGGTGGAATCTCAGGGTTGTTTTGATTTGCATTTCCCTGATGACTAAGGATTTCTTTAGGTGCTTCTCAGCCATTCGGTATTGGGAGATCATCTATATTAAAAACATGAATTTTTAAAATGGGTTTGTCAGGGAGTAGAATGCACCACTTGCAGTTCAAGCATTTGAAGCCAGAGGCAGAATTATTAGTTTGAGGTCAGCCAGGGCTGTTTAGTGAGTTCCAGACTAGCCTGGTAAACAAAAAGGAGGAAGATGTTAAGGAGAAGGAGGAAGACTGAGGAAAAGCAGAGGAGGTGGAGAAGAATATTCAGATTATTACAATTTCACTGCCAAAGAGAGCTCTGAACCTAAATTCATAGAGCTAGGGCAGAGACCAATTGAGAAGAGTCACAGTAGATGGAGAAACAGGTTGATGGGCCTTCATAGGCTCCAAGGAAGCAGTTCTAATTTGCTTGTTATTGCTATGAAAATACACTGATCAAAAGTACCTTGGGCAGGAAAGGGCTTATGCTAGCTTATAGGATATGGCCCATGAGTTAGGCAAGCCTAGGCAAGAGCTCAAACCAGGAACCTAGAGATAGTAACCGAAGCAGAGACTGTGACTGGCTATCCATGACTTTCTCGGTTACCTTTCTCTCACATAGCCCATGACCACCTGCCCAGAAGTAGCAATACCTACAGCGGTCTGGGACCTCCCCCATAAATTTTTAATTAAGAAAAGGTCCACAGGAAGTCCAATAGGACAATCTGATGGAGGCTGGTCTTCAATAGAGGGATGCTTTCCCCAGGCAATTCTTGTTTGTGTGTCAAGGTGACAAAAGCTAAGCAGCATAGAGAATATGCTCTAAAACACTTACTTCAGGAATAATTAAGCAGGAAGTGTCAAGGGTAAGAATTCCCAGAACATGGAGCCAGGACTCATAGGAGAGATAAACTGGGTGACTTCTCCTTTGATGTTAACTGAGGCCCAATCACCAACTACGTTTCATAGAGGACTGGTATTGGCCTTTGTCATGTCCTGTGGGTTCAGATGACTGAGCAGTGACTGCCTTAACCCTTCTATAAACTCTTCTATTTTATCAGTAAAAAGATAAACAATGTGCTTCCCACGTGCAAAGCACATGTACTGTCCCTGAGTTCCAGTTACTTCCTATGATCACATCTTTCTACCATACAGTGGACACAAGGAATGGTAACTAACATTTCTTTTGTAGGTTTAAGGTTCTGAATGGATAGAGTAGTTGCACTCATACTATGGAGGTGATTTAGAATCATACGACCTGATTTTAGTACATATTACATATTGCAGCAACTAAAACTCTCAGATATTCGGTTTCAAGCCTCTAAGAGGAAGTGAGGGTATTTTGATAAAAGAAAGATATATAAACCTCATTTGTATCTTAAATATCACCCTGTTGGGTAGCAATTTCTTGTTTTGTAAATCTGCATCTTGGAGGGATGTTCCTGAAGACACAAGACACCTCTAGATGGAAGTGAAACATTCCATCCTGTAGGGAAGCTCTTCTCCTTAAGTATAGGAAGTAAACAACTCAGAGACTTCAGGAAATTCCTGAAAATGACCAGACATAGTGGGCCCCTAAGCAGCAAGAACTGCTGACAGACATTCTCGAACCAGCCAGACTATGTGAAAGTGATGGAAAACAGCTTTTCTGCCTAGAAGACTCACAGACAGAGCTGCTTAGAGGATACTCAGACCACCTGAGCCTTCAGGAATAGATGATACCATTCCCCTTCCCCAATCTGTAGAACTACCTGTAAGTCCTGTAGTGCTCTCTTGGATTCCAGCTTTCCTCAACTGTCACCCACGCTGGGGTGTACTTTAGTGATGCAGCTATCTTTGTGTCATTTCTTCAGCCAAATTCCCTAAATAATCCTAATAAAACATTGATTCACCAGGTTGGAATTTGGGGACATCCTTATTTTGGTCTTTAATTCTTGATCTGTAGTGAGTTTGTTGACATCTCTCCAAGAACAGTGTCACATAATATACCCAAAGGGTCATGTATTAAAGATTTTGTCTTTAGCTTGGCACTATTGGGATGTGACGGTAGAAGTTTTACTACGACTTTCATATGATCAAACTCAGGGCTAAATACCCAGAATTCTCTATATCATAACACAGACATATTTGCTCATCTGTGTTTACTGTTTTCCATCCACAATAGGCATGACCACCCAAGATATCCATCAACAAGAGAAAGAAAAATAAAAATGGGATATAAATAAATAATGGAATGTTATGCACCTGTAAAGAATGAAATCATGAAATTTTGAGAAAGACTGATGGATCCACCAAGAATTATTGAAAATGATGCAGCAACTCAGACTCAGAAAGAAAAAAAAGTTAACCTCTTCTTTCCTAATGTGTGCACACTAACTTATATGTGTGTGAGCATATTATGTGTATGGTGTGTGTGTGTGTGTGTGTGTGTGTGTGTGTGTGCGTGTGTGTGTGTGTGTATACATATATATAGGCAGAGATGATTGTATATATAGGATATGAAACAAGTATGGAAACTACTAGAGGAGATAAGGAGGTATTGAAGAAAGAGGGGCAAAGGCATGTGACATTAAAGTGTGAAGGAGGCTGGGGTGGGCTGATAGAAGATTTTTCAGAGGAATGGAAGAGGAGAAGGCAGAGAATCAACAAAATAAATGTTTTATAGTCAAATTAAATGCAGTGTATGTTGACTAATTTTTAAAAATAAGCAATACAAAAGAATCTCGCACAGTGGAAGGTCTTCTTGTTATTAAGGATGGGTTCCAAAAACACAATGGAACACTAACCCTGTTCTTTTTTTGTCTGGCCATTAGATGAACCACTGACAAGTGTGCTCTTCTGGGAATTATGCACCATGATGCGTTGCTTTGTCATGGACCCAACATCAAGAAGGCCCACAGACTATGAGCAGAAACAAAATAGACTTTTTCCTCTTTTTAAGTTGACTAGTTTAGATATTTGTTATAGTAACGGAAAGCTGGCGAATACGGTGGCCAACTCTTGGAGTCATTAGTAGTTCACAGAGTCTAGTTTTCTGGTAAGAGGATGGCCCGTTCAAACTTACCTACTCAGTTGACAACTTGCTTGGACAAATATTAGATGGATTAAACTGGGATAGAGAGGGTAACAGGATGAATGTGAGTGAAATATATTATATGCATGTAAGAAAATGTTTAAATGAAACACATCGCAATATATAATTACCATATCCTAGTGTGTATAATACGCAAGAGGAAGTTTAAGGTCAAATTAATTCTCCATATGATGCATTCATCAGCCTAGGTCCAGGAGGGTGTCTATGACACAGAGCAAAGCTCCCTCCTTGATGTGGAGGCAGTATGGCAGAACCTTTGCTACTGCAAGGCACTGCAGTTTGGGTGGTGGTTGTCACGACCCTGTCATCTAGCCTGTCCACGTCAACACAGGATAATACCAAAACTCTGACTTGAACAAATGGAAACTTAATCGCCCATCAACTGAGTTGCATGAGAATGTGAAGAAAGAAGTTTAGAGAGGAAAATGGTTTGTTGAGTGGACTTTGTTTTCACTGAAATATTTATTCCAAGTGGAGATGTCCGTTAGACACTTGAGATTTCTATCTAAAGTTTTTCAATCATTATCAGTGCTAGAAACATAAATGTAAGTAATTAGGTTTTACTCGTGCCTTTTGCTGTGATCACAGATCACCCTAGACTGGATAATTTGTAAAGAATAGAAATGAATTTCCCACAGTTCTGGAGTCTATATTAGTCACTGGCAGCTGGTGAGTATCTTGCTTCATCCTAACCAATAAGGCCCAAAGGTCACTTGCTGTAACCCCACCCCTGCCTCACGCCAATGCATGAACAATGAAACCAGCCTTTCTCTGCACAGCAGCATGCCAGGTGTAGGGAATGCTGTGTTCAACAGGCATTAGTCATGGTAATTGCCGCAACTTTCCCAGGGAAGTACACTGCCCATTCATTACTGGTAGATGGAGCTGTAGAAAAGTATTGCAGGCTTGAGAAGAGATGGTAAAATATGACACAATCACAGTATCCTTGCAGGCTCAATGAAATAAGAAGACAGAATGTGACTACCTGAAAGCCCCAAAGGTCCCTTGAGAGCTCCAGTAAGAATTTTAAAGTCAAATTCATGCCAATGTCCATTTTTCTACAGCTGCATTTAATTGCCTGGGAGTGGGCACAAATTAGGCCCAGGTGGCTCAACCAGGGCTGTGGTTTCTTCAAGTGATAAGAGGAAATGAATGGTGAGAGAAACGGGAGCCGAGGAAGCATGGAGGGAAGGCAGTGGGCCAGCACAGGAATGAAGCTGAGTGAGAGGGAGGGCACAAGATGGCTAAGAGAGGGAAATGGAAACAGCCTGTGAGGGGAGAAGACATGGGCTGCGGAGATGAGACAAGGAAGACAGTAGGGAAAATGCTTTCAAACAATGGAATTCTGTCTGTCTGTCTATCATCTATCTACCATCTATATCTGCCATCTATCATCTTTTTACCTATCATCTATGTCTGTCTGTCTGTCTATCTATCTATCATCTATTTATCTATCATCTATCATATCTATTGATCAATCTCTCCATTTCCATATCTATCAAATTCTATCTATCATCTATATCTATCATTTATTTATCTATCATCTATCATATCTATTGATCAATCAATCTCTCCATTTCCATATCTATCAAATTCTATCTATCTATCTATCTATCTATCTATCTATCTATCTACCATCAACTATCTACCTATCTATCATCTATCTATAGATCTATCTATCTACCTATCTATCTACCTATCTATCTATCTATCATCTATCTATCGATCTATCAATTGATTGATCTATTTGTCTAGCTACTTACCTATCTATCTATCTATTTGCAGCATCAGTTCTGTCCTCTGAAACGTGCTACAGTTGACTCTATGACAAGTTCTCCAATTTTGGGAATCATTCCCCCCTCTGATTTCCATTTTGGTTCATCATTCTGCCGCTTGCTCACAGGCCTTATCTGTTGTTTATAGATTGCTACTTCAAGCTCATAGGAGCATTTTCTTTAAACTGTTCTAGAATACCATTCTAAGCATCCCTCTGGGGCAGGTGGTGTTCAAAAGTACAATGCAACTTTTTTTTTTGCAAATATCTTATTTATAAGAAAATGTAAATACAATCCTATATGTTTCAAGACCAAAGAGAAACTAAGCTCAGACATATCCACTGGTCACAGTGGTAAGATATGGAACGCGGGCGTCACCACTTGCCACATTACTTTTCCTCAGTTCTGTTCCATTCCTGGCCTGTGAGCTTCGTCTCTTTAAGTGAGGTTTTTATCATCTTCAAGAATGCAGAAAATGTCTCCTCATCTCTACAGGCCAACTTGGTCCATGTCCATAATACAAAGTGATTACAAGCAACTAAACCTAAAAGCGCTTGAGGGCTTTGTCTTTGGTTCATACACAGAAGGTCTACACACATACATACAACACATACACACAGCAAAAACAAAAAAAAATTATACACACATACACACACAAGCACACAGTAACACACATACAAGATACATGTACATACATGTTCACATACACACATAACTATCTTTACGGTCCTTTCACTTCTATACTTGTCCATGTTCCAATGAAACCTTTATCTACGTTTTTTGATTCTCTTATTTTTTTGTCAGACATTTTATTTATTTTTTTTAATTTAGAGAATACTTTATTAGTTTTTGTAATCAAACCCACGTATATAAGACCTTACATATTTAATACAGTGTGTTACCCCTGTACAAATGGAAAAAACTTAAGTTCAACATTTCTAGACCAATATGGCTGTTAATTTCTGTACAGTGCCAACTCAACACAGTAAACGGGGATACTTTTTTCGAAAGTTGACAGCACAGGTAAAGTTTCAAAAAATTCAAATTATATATCTGTATATATATATTTATATTTATATAAAAAGACCAATAATAGCAGTGTGTTATGCATCAACAGCAGCAACAGCTTTTCCAGGTTCTGCAGTCATCTGAACAAAACTGTAGAGACATCCAGCACACTCCATTAAAAAAAAAAGTAAAAAAACAAAACCCGAGAAAACAGCACAGTTCTGTTACTCTTGTGGTACCTGGCACCATTTTTTTTTTTAAATTAGCTTCTCAATCATCATCTGGAAAGAAAACATTCTGAGCAACATCACAATGCAACTTTTAATTTTACAGGTGATAGCATGGGTTTTTTCTTCTCTCTTTGGTGGTTTTCACACTCGAGACGTTTGTCTCAGTGAGGATTATAAAAGCATCATGACCTAACCTGAAGCATATAGAAAATATGGGATAGTATTAGAATGAATATAAAATCATCAATCATACCATGTCAATACCAAGTAGATAATCTTAATATATCTGTGTGGCCTTTCGATTCTTTCTATAAAAAACATATTTTTTATAAGAGGAATCAAAGTATAACTGTCCCACATGGTGTTTTTGCATACTATATACTAAATATTTCCTCACATTACTATTTATTAACTGAATATATGACTCTAATGGCTACCTAATATTACTTTTTTTTGCTTATGTCTTTTGCACCAACTACTCAGTTTATTGCTGTGAAAACTCATATTGCGACTCAAAAGTAGAAAAACAGTGTGTGATGATCCTTCAGACATCTGTAACTAGGTCCAGTATTCCTCTCCCTGGTGTGCTAATTCTATTGGTACCCTTTCCCCACATTGCCAGCAAATCATCCTGAGTGGCATTCTTTTAAGGACCAGATAGCCCTGATTTATAAGTGAACTATGTGGACTGAAGGAATTTATTCAAGTATGGGAGGACTCAAAGCTAACATGAAACATACACACACACACACACACACACACACACACACCATTTTCTGGGTGGGAAAGATGACTAAATGTGCGTCTTATGTAACAGAAGTGGCATATGAAAATAGCAGGGAAATGGCTAGTAATTTAAGACATCATACTACGATAACAGAAAAACTCTACAACCATAAACAATTAAACAATTAATAATCTTGGTATAATTTAGCAGCATGGAGTACTGCCTATGTTTTTACTGAAGTCAATAAATAGCTATTATTATGAAAAAAAAGAAAGATGGATAGGTGAACGGTGAATTTTTGCTATTATATAAGATCAAAAGCATTCAGAGCAAGATATTTTTAATTTTTTCATAAGAAAGTATTTTGTTCACTGTATGCCAGCAGTCAGTGTCACTTTTTTCAACCATATATGTACCTATTCTCACCCAGGTCAACTCCATGTCTGTCCCAGAAAGGAAAAATCTATGTGAATTGTGCAGAATGAAAAGCAAATATTTTAGATTAAAACAAAAGGCAAATAAACTTGCTTCCTGTTACTTAGTGGCTCCTGAGTCCTGAGGCTGCGTCTCCCACTGACATGGGCCTTGCCCGTGTTGTCAGCAGCTCTTGCAAAATCCCGAAACCTAATCAATGTCATTCTAAACCATTGGAAGAATTTTGTAAAAGTTACCTTTGGAAATAGCCACTCCCCGCCCCCCGGAAGAATTTAAAGCTAAGCAAGTTGACCATCTGGGAAGGATGTCACAGAATGGGTCATGCTTCACCTAAGTGTATATGACGGAGAATGATTGAAGCATTTAGGAAATGCTATTTAGAAGATATCTTGAGCAGACATTTATAAAACGGAGATGCTGCAAAGGCATCAAAGCCATTCCTTCTATTTATCCAAGCTCTATTAGCTGATTTATCTAAGAAAACTGAGGACCAAGGAAGACTCGACTTTCCGATCACAAGTGTCCATGCTGTGGTCATTGACGTGGGAATTAATTTGATTTTAATGCTGTGCATAACACCGCACCATGTTTAAATAAAGGAAGGAAATCGCTCATTTTTCATCTTCTTCCTTAACTGACATGTTGCATGATCTATCTATTGTTACCAGACTTCATACAAAGAGCATATAATGTTGTCACTTTTATTCATATTTTTATTCCTTCTCAGAACTAAGTTTCAGATAATCTGCTCAAGCAATAAGTGCACATTGGTGATAGCAAAAGTGAGTCAATAAAAGATTTTTTTATTTATAGTTTCTAATTATAATTCAATCTGTAGTGTGATAAAAAAAAGATCAAATTAAAGAACAATTAGTACGTGTCTCTACGAAAGAGAGATTCTAGTGAAATCACAGAAAATATATGCATAACTTATAGATACTATTTTGCTAATACAGTCTTGAAAAATTAATTATTAGCATCATAAATTATCCTCAGTAGGCTAAAGGAGAAAAAAAAGACCCTGACGACTCAATTTACAGATATATAGTCCCCTAGAAACCTATCTTTAATTTTGAAATAGTCCTTTGAACTGTATATAAATATGCACTCTTTCCTAAGGGCACTGTGTCTGCCACATTAGAGCTCTGCTCTGCAGAGCATCTGTTTGCAAATACAAGTCTCGTCTCTCTATAGTCACAGAATCATTACTATAGTTCACAAAGGACCACCAAAGATAGAGGCATCTGGATGGAGGCTCCCATCCTTCTCCTTCCTCTCTTTTCCTTGAGAACCTGACAGAACACCAACATCCTCGGCAAGAAAAAAAAATTAAGCAGACTCTTTCAGTCCTCGTGCAAATGTGCAGATTAGCTCTGATGTTGATGGTATCAAGATTCTTATTCCATTAATGAGCTGCATGGCAGTGTACGTGAGCATCAGAAAGGTTCTTTTTAATAAGGAGCGAGAACTCAGAGAATCATTTCTGCGAATCTTTACCACATCCCTACATAAATACGGCATCAGCCAAGCTTTCCACAAATGCAAATGCAGAACATGTTACCTACTCCCAAATGTTCGGTGACATTCGTGTAAAGGTAAGGAAAGCAAAATGATAAAAAAAACAACAGAAGCAAAATATCCTACAAACTGCCATTTGAAAAATCACAAAAGAACCACATTTTTCAACAATGCGTTAGATGATTAAGGAAGAGTATGTTCCCAGTACCCATCAGAGGACAGAAACTGTGGTCCTTAATTGTGCTCATTTTTCCAGCTGGGTTAATAATCTCCTAAAAGAAACAGAAAAGAAAAAAGAAATAACAATTGATTGATTGCTGATACATTCTACTCATTTAGGTGACTGTCTTAAAGCTCATGAAGAAAACATTTAAGTGACGTTTCCCACATCCATTTGTTTCTTTCATCCGATAAGACGCTCTGTTATTAACTGAGTGTAAGAACAAATAAAGCAGAGAATTGTTCTTGCCTGCACTGAGTTTAAATTATAGTAAAACCTTGTCAATCACAAGTGTCAGGCCAAGGAGATTGTAATTCAGTTAAGCCAGTGGATGCTCAGTGAAGGATGCCGTGCTATCTTTTCAACTGAATTTGACTCATAACCTTGACCTAAAAATTAAATGAAATACAGCTGCAGATGCAAACATCCACATGCATATAAATGTCTTTCTGCTCAGATGTATATTTGTTCAGATATATGTTTATCACACAATTTATTTTTAATATTTCTAGATCATTCAGGGGTTGCTCTCACCTTCTGTGATACACAATAAAGACCTGGATCCAACTTCACCCTGCCAACTAGGTTCCTCACATCTCTTTCAAGCAGAAAATCTCTATTGAGCCTCTGCCAACTCTGTTCTAATTTCCGTTAATAGAAGAATACATTTGAAAGAGTGCTGTTTGAGGTAGCGCATGTGCATGTGTTAATAGGAAGAATAAAAGTTTGTGATCTGTATACCCAGCTGTCATGACACTGTGGGCATAGACATCTGGATAGTCAGGGATATCAGTAGGGACAGTGGGAGTAGCAGAAGACAGTGAGGTCAATGACAGGGAGGGATATGTAAGGATCTGTAAGAAGAGTCCACTTGCCTACAAAGAGCAGATACAATGGTTTAAACTACATTTAAGTGAGTATTTATTAGTTTCTGTGCAGCACTAGGAATATCTCCCAGTTTCTACCTAGTTGAGATATATTGACAGAGGTATGAATATATGTAAGCTGGCCTAATAACCATCAAGGCTAAGAATTACAGTGTATGTGGGCCTATCAACAGAGGGAGTTCTGACATGCTAGTTAGACAATAACTGGCACAGAGACTGAAAAACAAAGCCAGTAGGATCAGATACATATCATGTTTTCTCATTATAAGTATCAGTCATGCCCTTTATAAATTGCACTGTCTTCCATTTGGAAGATGTACTTTTAATTTATCAGCCTTTCTTAGAGATGCCAAGGAAGGGCACAGGGCTAACTGCCCACTGCACTCATTACTGTATGATCAGGTCAGGGATTCTTAATGGTACAAGTTTATTATAATCTATAAACCTTTGGGTAGATCACTTATCCATGTGATAACAAACTCCAGTCCAAACCTTCAGTTGAAACAGAAAGTGAGAAAAGAATACAGGAAGAAGAAAAGAGATTGTCCAGGCAGTAAAAAGGAAGGATGCTGTTTGATCGATTTTAAGAGTTGAAATAAATTTCAAAAGCCCCATCCAAGTCACCCAAATGGGGCTTGGTTGCTGTTATCCTAGAATACAAAATATAAGCTCAACTCACTTATGAGACTTGGAATGTTTATTGTTGATATTTAATTCCCCCCCATAAAGTTCCTTTCATGAAAAACAAGTGTGAAAATTTTCAGCTGAATTTTTTCAGTGAAAAAATTCAAGAAGAAGGGAATTTTTAGGCATGTTTAATCGACATCCTGTAGACGTCTCCCTTATTCCATCCACTTGAAAAACAAGCAAGTGGGAATACCCAAGGAAAATAAAAGTCATGTCCAAATATGCTATCAATGTCATCCTATCTCCCCTCAAAGCTCAAAGCCCAGGGCCTGCTTCTGTGTCAGCAACCTCCATCCATGATCCACTCTTGTAGAGTGGGCACCATAAGGCACTGGGATGGGAGAGAAAGTTCACCATCTCACAGAGAAACTATTGAAATAAGAAGAACCTGAGTCGGGATTCCTTCTGGGTGAGAATGATCACCGATAGTGATGACCCAGTGCTCAATCAATAGAGAAAAGTACCTTTTATCTTCACAGAGACTTCTCCTTCCTCTTGGGCAGAAGCAAAGATTTCTCTCTGCACAGTGTCCATTTCTCGTATGTGCTTCTCAACAGCGGGGATCACTTCACTGGGGACAAACCTCAAGGCACTGATGTCACCAAACACCTGAAGAGTGTTGATAAGATGACAAATACTTGAGTGGAGTGGCAAAGAGCACTGTCTACTTCTTCCGTTATCCCCTGGAGGAAAGGAAGCTGTGGCTTGGAAAACTCTAAATAGACACTGTTGTCCTAACAAGAATTTCATGGATTAGATTTCATAGGCCAGTCCATCTCTAACCTTTGCAACAATTTGATAATGGCCCCCCAAAGAATACAAAGAAACAGGTAGGATACAGAATACAAAGAAACATATAGAGAGTGAATTTTCTAATCTTCTGAAACCAAAACTGTATACATCAAAAATAAAACCAGTCTTGAGAGCTGGAGAATTAGCTCAATGCTTAAGAGTATTTTTCTTGCAGAAAATCCAGGTTCTGTTTCAAGTACCCACATATAATGACATATTGGCTTACAGTAGCAAGTATATTCCAGGGGATCTGATGCCCTTTTCTGCCATTTATGGGCATCACTCGCACACAATCACATATATACATGCACACACACACACACACACACACACACACACACACACACACACAGCCAAACTTAAGCTCCCATCTTTGGCCTTTAACACTGTTTATAAGGATGGGTGTTATGGTACATGCCTATAGTCCAACACTCAGGACAAAGATGATGGGAGTTAGAGGAGAGTTTGGTCTACACAGTGAGACCATGTCTCAGAAAAGATAAATCAAGGAACAATAATTTTAAAAATCAGCATTTACCTTGGTGAAATGTATTAAAAAAGCACTCTGTCTAAGGAACATAGGTTAATATTTCTGTGGGAGGGAAGTTGTTGTCCTTGGAGATGTTTTTGTAGACACAGGACTGACTGAACTCCCAGATACACAGTTTGGGTTTATTCCTGGACTCTTTATCATAATCACCAAGGTCCTTGACTTCATATGTATCCTGCATTTCGAATGTATCTTGTACTTCCAAGCATTATGCTGAAGGTATATTCCCCCAAAGTTGACCCCTTTATGAAGAGTTTGTCCATGGCAGCAAGGCAGGGAGCCACAACTATAGATCAAATTGGCAAATTGAATGAATTTCTCTGGATAGCAAAGAGGACATCTCTATATCTGACAAGCTCTTCTTTGGTAGCAGGAACTATTTTTCCTCTCTAGAATAACTCCTCCATCCTCTAATGAGCTCCTGAATCCTGCAGCTAGCCCATCATCATGCCTCTTTCCAGGGTAGGAAAGTGAAATACTAGGAAGAGAAATTTTACTTTTGAAAGTGAACACTGAGAAGGAGAAAAGATGGGATGGTGTAGCACACGGAGGAAATATTTTCAGCCAGAACAGATTAAAAGGAGAAGGGATTTGACTTTGCCATCCAGATTCAGCCAATCCACCAAACAGCTACCGCCATCCATTTTGATTTGATTTAACAAATTCTTTCATGACTAAGGAGAGACAGATTGGATATTTGCTCCTCTCCATGAATTTCCTGTTTCATGTAATGTCTCTTGCTCAGCCCACTCTGAATGTAAGTGACCCACTGCCACCTGAAATTAAATTCTTTCCCTTCACTTTCTACCCATCTTATGTATGTATGCATGCATGTATGTACGTATGTATGTATGTATGTATGTATATATGTGTGTGTATGTATGTATGTATGCGTGTATGTATTATTTGGTTTTTTGAAACAGGGTTTCACTGTGTAGTCCTGGATGTCCTAGGACTTACTCTGTAGACCAGGCTAATCTTGAACTCAGAGATCCATCTGCCTCTGCCTCCCAAGTGCCAAGTGTCCCACCACTTCGTGGGATCTCTGATTTTTTTTTCTTATTCTGTGGTATAAACCACAGCTCTTACCTCACATAGAGAGTAAAGGACAATATCTTTTAAATTACATATGCACATGTGTATGTTGTGCCTTCGTGTCTGCCTGTAATCCCAGCACTTTGTAGACAAGGTTAGGTGCTCCCTAGAGCAAGGGGACCAGCTAAACTAGCTAAATTGGCAAGCTCTGGGCCCAAGTGAAAGACCTGCTTCAATATATAAGAAGAAAAACTAGAGAAGACACCCTATTTCAACACTGGTCTCCAACCACGTATACCCACACCACATGCACAACACGCACATACACACATGTAACTTAAGGAAAACTGCCCTTCCCTCTTCTTGAGGAGGTGAGAGCTGTGATTTGTACCACAGAATAGGTAAAATGATAGGTAACAGGCAGTGGTGGCACATGACTTTAATCCCAGCATTTGGGAGGCAGAGGCAGGTAGATCCCTGAGTTCAAGGTCAACCTGGTCTTCAGACTAAGTCTGGTCTTAGCTTGAGCAGCAAGTCCTTCACCCATGGTTCTAGCACCCAAAGGGAAGGCAGTTTATCATTAAGTAAAACATGAGTGCGGATGGCCCAGCAATACAGACGTAGGCCAACTACACATCCCAACAACACCGCTTTGTGAAGTTTCTATAGCAACAAAGGAAAAGAGGCATTTCCCAAACACATTGGTGGGATGATCGGATACACAGGCTATGACAAACTGGAGACTCTGTGCTTTTGGTCTCAGATGCTATCTGATGTCACTCGTAGCTTCAAGCTTGGTAGAAGCAAATAAATTGCAAAGGTTTTTCCTGATAGTCAAAAGGAACTAAGTCAGACACAGAGGACAATGAATGCTGGCTATGAAGAGGGTTAAGCTAACCCAAGAAAATTTGGTTCTGAAGTCTACAATATTCCAGTTCTCCATTCTCATAGAGTTCTATTCGGTTTGTCAATATTGTAGAAGTTTTGACAGACATGCGAAATGTTGTTTTCTAGGAACTTCGGTTCCTGGTCTCCTACATTTGTTGTCTTTTATATACGTTTCGATGTCTGTGCACATGCCATTTCGTCAGAGAAATGTGCTGGGAAATATCGGGGACTCCGAAGCAGCTGTTAGACAGCTTCTCAGTTCTTTCATCTGAACTTGTCTAGAAGTACAAACCAGCATCATAGCTCTAGAGTTTTCCCTGTATGCTGCAGGATATTTCCGAGTGAGAGTTGTTAACCAACTTGGCTGAGAATTCTTGAAGCATATACTGCAAACATTGAGGTAAATGGCACTGCGTCCTCACCAGAGTTGTGACTCCTAAATGACAGGGCCATTTCTCTCCTGTCATTTGCAATTGTTATTTAGGAATGGAATAACAACATCAACCCTTGCTTCCTAGTTTAAGGAAGAAACTGTTGAGGTAGCTCCTTATTAAGTCTGCCTGATTCCTAAACAGTCATAGGTGCTTGAGTTAGAACAATGACTCTCAACCTGTAGGTCATGCATGACCCCTTTTCATAGAGGTCACCTAAGGCCACTGGCAAACCCCAATATTTAAATTATGATTCATAACAATACAAAATTATTACTATGAAGTAGCAATGAAGATAATTTTATGTTTGGGGGTCACCACATCATGAAGAACTGCATTATGGGGTCACAGTATTAGGGAGGCTGAGAAGCACTGGGTGAGAAGGCAGGGATGGCTGTGGTGCTATTGTTTGCTGCAGGTTTAAGAACCCTGCCTCCTATCTGGATAATTCCTGCTTGTGGTCAGAAACTAGCAACTATAGATTTTGAGTTCCACATATTCTTCTAATTGGCTCAGACAATTACAAGTGCTCTGATAGCCCTTGTTACAGATACCAGAGAAAGTACCGAAATACACTTCCTACAAGTGCTGGCCATGCCCGCCTGAGATGTGTCAAATGTACACATATATTTTTAGCTGTCAGGTTTATTTAAGGAAGAGAGAATAAAATGGTGACTAGCTAGGACCACAACTGCTAAAGGAACATTTTGGTGCCACTCAGGACTAGCTCAGCCTAAAGATACTTTGTTTTCCATTAGCTGCAATGTGACCTCAGAGAGACCTTAGGCTGCTTTTAATTTGGATTGGTTGCTACAGTTATTTATTTCAAACAAATATCCTGGCCCAAAAGATGTTACAAATGTTATAGTTGCCTTTGTTCCTTTGTGGATTCTGTCGAATCATAGGGAAAAGATGTATCCAGAAAACAAACACATTATCACTTTAAAAAATTAGGAGAGAAAAAAAAATGCCTCATCAAATACAGTAGCATCTTTCAAAGGCAAAATCCAGTGCGCAGTGTGCTGTGATACCATGTTATTTTGTATTTCAAACAGTGTAATCTGATTGAGTTACAGAAAGTATAGTTAGATACCCACAGGACCAAAATGCTAGGTGGTCATTTCCTTTGCTACAGTTAGGTTATATGTGTGATCATATTTCTGTTAGGTAGATGTGCATATAGGTACATATACATCACACACACACACACACACACACACACACACACACACACACACACACATCTATACTTTCCATATACTTTGTTTCAGGATCCACCTTTTTAAAATAATATGGGTCTCTAGTGAAAATAACAAAGAACAGAACCCTAAATTCTACTCAGCCATAAAAGTAACAGTCACAAGATATTGTGAAATACTTCAGAATTAACCTTTCCGGAGGAAATCTTGTTGTAACCTACCACATGACTGAAGCTAAAGCCTCAGGGGCACTGATGTGGGGCTTCTGTAGGCTGGTGTTAATGCTTATGGTGGTGAACTGCTAAAATCCAGTCACAGATACCTCTCCAGGACCACCAGGCAGTGTCTAAGGGCTCTTTCAGACACACAAGACTGGTGTTCAATGAGGATAGCACTGCAGTCCATGCCACCCGAACTCCTTCTGTCTTATACTCAAAGCAGGACCGGTCCTCCCTGGTAGAAAGAAGTGTCTGCATGTCTTAAGGAAGTACTGACTAAGCACTTCTGGAGGGAGGGAGCTAAGTGCTTGCTGGTAGAAGTAAGCATAGCCCCAATTGGAACTGGAAAGACAAAGTTGACATTATTTATGATAGAGTTCCTGGGACGGATTATTTCAAAAAGGCCCAAAATACATGATACCGGTAAAGCTTCAAAAGACATTGTAACCATAGGCAAGAAGTCAGAATTAAATATAAAAGGTATTCTGCACATGGATTTGAATTTCAGTCTTCCACTGAATATAGGGCTCCTGTATTCCCAAACCCGGTTCACTGTCTATAGGAAACTAGCAGTGTTTGGAGGCCCAGGTAAATCAACGATGGCTCTGCGAGCTGGAAATCAGCAGCCACTTGCAGCACAGTAGTGCAAAGAGTGTGTTCAAATCAGGCTAAAGCATCAATCTGGTTATGATTGATGGAGATAATATGATTCTTTCTGTCACATGTGAAATGAACATGACTTTCTTTCTTTTTCCATCTTTATTAACTTGAGTATTTCTTATTTACGTTTCGATTGTTAGTCCCCTTCCTGGTTTCCAGGCCAACATCCCCCTCACCCCTTCCCTCCCCTTCTGTATGGGTGTTCCCCTCCCCCATCCCCCCATTACCACCCTCCCCTCCCAACAATCACACTCACTGGGGCTTCAGTCTTGGCAGGACCAAGGGCTTCCCCTTCCACTGGTGCTCTTACTAGGCTGTTCATTGCTACCTATGAGGTTGGAACCCAGGGTCAGTCCATGTATAGTCTTTGGGTAGTGGCTTAGTCCCTGGAAGCTCTGGTTGGTTGGCATTGTTGTTCATATGTGGTCTCAAGCCCCTTCAAGCTCTTTCAGTCCTTTCTAAACATGACTTTCAAAGAAGAAGGTTCGTGTCCGAAGACGTAAAGCACTCAAGTGAAGGAGCAGAGGACACACGCTTGCACCTTGCTCTCCCACTAAGCAGAGGTAGCCAATGGTCCAGGTGGCTGGGCCAGCCATCACAGAGGCAAAAGCCAAAAGCCCAGGTACACAGCGCTTTCATGTTTGCAAAAGGGCACTCTCCTCGGTTGGGAAATAGTCACGGTTCTTAAGATTAAATATCTGAGTATTGCTGCCGAAGGAGCAGCTGTCGCTTTAAATCTAATGTCTGGTTTGTTTACTGGCTGTATGTAAATCCTTTAGAAAATGACACAAAGTGGCAATAAAATCATTGTAAGTATTCTACAGGGGAATATAAATGCCCCTTGGTTACACTGTACATATCTTTATACATAATTCTAGTTTATTTTCCTCGTGATTATGTTAAATATGTAAAAAGCCTTTTCTCATAAAGGTAAAACCGCTAGATGTTTCCACGCTGTAATTCAGCATTAGTGTCAAGATTGCTTCAGAAAAATAAGCCAGCGTTACTATTTCAGTCCTTTCAAGTGTCACTCGGCATACTGGATGGGATTTCGTGCATAAAATAAACTTATGTGAGTTTATATCACTGTTTGGGAACCGTTAGTAATGCTAAATATCACTCGGAAGATGTGTTCATAAAGCTGAGGCAAAGCAACTGAGGTTTGTTTTCATAGAAGGCTTTATATGTGGTTCTATTTTGTCATTAAATAATTATTTCAGACAATTATGGGAAATCTGTTCTGTCAGGGAAGATCAAGGAACTAATATTTATTAATCCTTAAAGAGAAACGATCTGTCTCTAGCTAGTTCTTGGTTAAATATTGGACCATTGAAAAAATGCATAAAAATCTTAGGAAACATTTCTACATACAGTTATCAGAAGATCTAAATATGTTTGGGGCTCTGTTTTTGCCTTTAATCAGGAGTGAATTTTGTGATCCTTCGAGAAATTAGTATCAGGCAACCTTGTCAAGTGGAGTAAGATTAAAAACTGCACATCCTGAAACCACTTATTTTAAAACGGTAACCTTCTTATTTATGAATTCCAAGTTTATTTGTAATATTACATCACGGAGATTTCTCTAGTAGTTTAATAAATTGAGGTTAATAATGTAATAGAAGTGTATACTTTTTTTCCCATTTGTTATCCTGAATATCTTTTTATAAATTCAGTTTAGTATGGGAAAAATAAACAAATTTTAAAAGAAATTTGCTTTAATCAATTTAAGGCATCTAATATTTGTAAATTGTGTACTACAGATTTAGTTTCCTACTTGTATAATGTTTGTATTAAATCTTTAACCACCTATTTTAATTCTTATGTTAAGGCGACTTTTGGACTATTTCAAAACGGTTTTAAAATGCCTTTTAAAATAATTCTTATGATTTAGAATCCAGATAAGTTTTCCTTTTCAATATAACAAGCACAGGTCTATATTTTTGGTAGACATGAATGCAGTAGAACAATTATTTACTACAGATTTTATAATTTCAGATGACTTGGCAATTCAAAGGAAATCTAATATTGTGCTCATTATGTATTCAAGAGTAAGTTGAGAAAGTGGATTATTTTTCTCTTATATGCACAAATTGGTAGGCATATATAAATTTATTTCTTGTATGCAGAGAATTTGTAGATTACAGGAATTTCTAAAGACTGATTGCCCAGAAATATGAGAAATATGAGTACAAACAAAACAGACACAATATAGGATTGAGCAATGCCAGTTCTTTATGAAAAATCCGTAGTGTATTAAAAACCATTCTACATAGCACGAGCCCAAGTTCGTCTACAGTAAACAGAATCAAAATAATCCTTGTGCTTTCCTAAGGAAAGTATGCACATCCGTGGTAAGGACGGTCTGGCCCAGAGAAGTATTTTCACCTGATAATCGAAGCAGCTTTTTAAAATAAATGACTGCGCTCCTTAAAAGGGGTCTACAGGCTAAGGGATGTGTTTAAATCTCGCTGTATAGTTTTCTCAGTGTTACAAACACACATACCAAAAAAAATACCAGGAAAGGTGAGACAAATTTGATGTGAGAGCTGTCTTGCCTGGTCTTGTGGAAGACAAGAAAAGCAGAGCGAGTTATGCTGACTTAACTACTGCAAAAACACTCTTCTGATAGGTATGTGCAGGTAGCATCTGTTTCCCGGGTGCTATTCTGAGGAGCGTTAAAGTCAAATCGAACTAAATAATTGGTAAATATATCTGCCCAAGACTTTTCCTTCTGGTTTGTCAGGACAATCATATCCCAATACTTACCTGGTAATTGCATTCTATTGAGTTCTTATAGTCTAGTCTTTAGTATCTAGCTCATAAGGGTGCTTAAGTTTTAGACAGAACCGAATGACAACACTTTACAGCTTATTCAAAGTAGATAATCTGTCTTCTTGAAAGGAAAAAGCAAAATACATTAAGGACTTTATTTTTAAAAAAAATCAATAGAAATTGCAATTATTAAGTTTGAATCTGAAAGCCAGCAATACAAGCTATTGGTATAGTTGACACTCGTAGCGACATTTTTTCGAAGCCACTGCCGTCTGCTGCTAAGGTTTTCTTTCAGCGTGTATTGTCACAAAAGCATAATGTGCTCAAAAGACAGGCTGTGTCTTCCTGTACAGGTGTTGCACACAAAAGGTCAAAGACTCTAAATTTGAGGGATGGAAAATGCTTCTTTCTTCCACTTTTGAGTGAGTTTATTGTAGTATAATAATCTTCAGGGCCACGTAAAGCTATGCAGAATAGGACACACAAGAGCGGCACCCCCCCCCCCCCAGCAATGTCTTTCAACAAAGGGAGAAGCTAATGGGGCAATTTTCTTCCTGAAAATGCAAAATACCAACAATTTCCTTCAGCTTCAGGAATGTTGTCTACAGGCCCCACATTCCTGAATTTTCTTAGTGATTCCTTCTCTTCATTAAAACCATTTTTGCCTCTCTGTCATGCAACACCCCGTCCCCCGGGTTCTTAGAACAGGTTGATATTTGTAGAACAACTACATGAGAAATGACGATACTCCTGATTATCATATCTGGAAGAAATTAATGTCGTATATTTCAAACAGAGAAACTCCCAATGATTTGGGACTTTCATTCTACAAATCACTGGATTCAAGGACAGACTTCCCGCGGACCTTCAGACCAGGCCTTCCCTCTGGTGTCTGCTCCGGCCTCTCTGTACTTTGCTCTTTGCACTGTGGGCCCTGGGTTTCCTGCTCGTCAAAGCACCCACAGCTGAGTAAAACCCATCTAATCATAAAATCGAGTTTGGGTTTTCTTCCCTCCTTCCTTCTCCTGCTGTTTTCTATCAGCAGAATGCTAATACTAATTGGTTAATCTGTTATTTAGGCAAGTATTAATATTCTCATTTTGCAGGCAAGGAATCAGGCTTCCTGCTGCGTATCCCCTGGCCCTGGGTAAGGAGCTCTTCAGATGGGAGATTCAAAGTAGGTGAGGTTGGCCTCCTGAGACCCGAGCTGCTTGCCGGAAGCCTCCAGGAGGGCTGAGCTGGGCCTCCTTAGATCGCCGAGTTCCTGGCTCCCAGTTCCCCACTCAGACCACCAGGCGACACCGCCTCTAATGACAAAAATCCATTTTCCCATTCCACCCCAACCAATGCTCCAAGGACTTTCTTAATTGCGACTGCTACCCTGGGAACAGGAAGCTTATTTGTAACTTGATGAATCTCCACCAGGCTTGCCTGGGTTTCTAGGTTTTGCGGAACTAAAAAACTTTACAGTAACTTTGTGCTGTATCTGAAGATACACTATCTACGGAACAAAGAGATGAAACGTTACTCACTAGAAACCCGGGGAAAATATACCTCGTCCAGAGAGGCTGCTAAAAATAGGAGAGGGAGAAAATAGACAAAGCACACCGGACAGCCAAAGACTGTCATCCTGGGGCACAAGCCCGGCAGGAAAACACTACAAACAGGTTTTCATAGAAAGTCCGTTTCTGACCTCTTTTGTGCAAAGATTGTTCTTTTCAAAAGGAATATCTTCGCAGGTAAATAGATTTGAAGGTAACTGTTTCCACGCCAAGAGGCTAACCTTTAATTGGGATTTTTTTTTAAACGGGAAATGATTAATATCTGGCTTATACTTCTTATCAGATTTAGGAGACACATTACTGCACAAATAATAGCTTTGTCAATACAAAGGGGACCTGAGACACTAGAGTCCCTCTTTCAAAAAGCCACCATAAAACCTTAAAGGGGAAAGTTCAAGTTGCGTAGGGGGCAGGGAGACTGCCATTTTGAACTAAGTGTCCTGTCTGGTTTGTAAATGAATCTCAGACTCCGTGGACTGATTCTTTTATTATACAGAATATCTGACCGGAGTATGGCCTAAATTCACCCACATCTGTAAGTAGGTCCACATCCTATCTTGGTCCAGGCTCCCCAAAGGGCTAGTGAAAAGGACCCCACAGAATGGTAGGTCCACTAGTAGCAGAGTTTAGAACTTAGATTCAGTAAAGCCTGATTATCTATATTTGAGTGTCAACTCAGTATCTAGCACAGACACACTGACTTAGGACACGTCTCCGATCATTTAGGAACCAACACTTTAAAAGCTTAAGGGACTTTTTCTAAGCCTGAACTGTCATCTACCTACCTGTTTGCTGACGTTAGAGATTTCTTTATATTTTGAAAACCATAAATTGTGTTCCTTGTTACGACTCTGAAAGACCGGGTTCAAAGCCCTTTCAATTCGAGGCTTTCTCACTCTTAAGATCCATAGCACACCTAGCAGGGCTGGTGTTGTAGGCTAGTGTATTTCTCGAAAGGATAGAGGAAAGAAAAGAGAGTAGGAGAGATGGGAATAGAAAGAGAAAAGAGGCAGGGAGGAGGGGGAGAGAGAGAGAGAGAGAGAGAGAGAGAGAGAGAGAGAGAGAGAGAGAAGAGAATGAAGGAGGATGAGGAAGAGAGGGGAAGAAAGCGAGAAGAGGAAGGAGAAAGAGGGAAGGAGGGAAGTATTCATAATTATAAATCTTTCGTATTATAAATCTTTGTGAGGTCAGAAGAGAGATTAGTCTGGTAAAGCTATGAAGAGCGGGCCAGGTACTGCCAGGAAATGTGTCTACTCCTCAATTAGCTCTAGGATTCTATCACCTAGGGGACCCAAACTCATCCCAGGAGCAAGTATGCAAAAGCTAACCCAGCATTCCTGTAAGCATTAGGAAAATGCAAGGACATTTGTTGGTAGAAAGAATGGCAGAGGACACAGACGAAGAAAAGCCTGAATGGGTCTATCACAAGCACAGGAGAAGAGGGGGCAGGAGCCAGCGCACATTCTGTGACCTGAATAAACAATGGGGGAGGGGCTCTATTTGCTGGGGTTTCATTTGTGCAAAAAGAACTACCAATTGCCCACTTGCGGGCCCACTGCTTCTTACTGCGATAGGCAAGTTGTGAAAGCAAAAGGAAGAAGAGTCAGTGGGCTCTAGTGCCTACCGCCCACCACCCAGGCCTTCTGGAAGCTTAGTTTGCTTTTAGTGTAATGTTATCATTATTTGTAGGAATGCTTACAAGGGTGAACGCATTTAATTGGACAAGGTCCGCAATACCTTGCGATCCTTACTGTACTGTTTGAAAAAGAGCTAAGAGTGCCTTGCAGATGTTATCTCATTAATCTACGCCAAACCCCCGAGAGCTAGGTAACATCAGTATGCATAACCCAGTTTTACAGATCAGGAAATAGGCGGCATAGCGAGAAATGACTAAGCCAAGGTTATGGAGCAAAAGAATGAGAGAGGGAACGGAGGGCCCTGGTGGCCGCTGTGCTCAGGGGACTAGGACACTTCCCTCCTGGCACTACAGCCAGGTGATAGAAGAAGCATAACATTGTAGAGCAGAAAATCTACCTGTGCACCCCACCCCCCAGTTCACGCCACTTCAGTTCATGTAGCAAGCATTTATTTAAACACACTTCCGCAAATTTAAAAAGTGAAATCACGTCAGTTCATACTGTTTTCTCTCTTTCTTTCTTTCCTTCCTTCCTTCCTCTTTCTTTCTTTCTTTCTTTTTTTCTTTCTTTCTTTCTTCCTTCCTTTCTTTCTTTCTTTCTTTCTTTCTTTCTTTCTTTCTTTCTTTCTTTCTTTCTTTAAAAAAGACTTCCACAGTAATGTCTCAGAAGCTGAGGTAGATCGTTCAAAAGAGCTGAGAGCAGCCAGCCCCCACTCTGAAGATCACATGGGACATGTTGGATGTAGTGGGAACTAACTCACCTGTGGTCTTACTGACATTCACTCATGACCTTCTCTCATGGCCAGGGAGGGAAGAGGGCTGGCTTCCCGGAGAACTTTGCTGTGTTTCCTCTCAGGAGTGTGCCTGTGAGGTTCCTCGAGCTGATATTTTACTAGACCCTAACTGCAAAACTGGGCTTTGAACAATTTGAAACTTCAAGACTTAGTGACAGGTTTTTATTTATTTATTTTTGTTTCTTTGATTTTTTCCCCCATCAGTCTTAAAGCACAGAGTCTTGGTCAGCTTCAAGTTTTGTGGGACAGACAGATTCAGTGGCCGGCAGGCTGTGTGGCTTTTCCTCTCTAGCCTTCGTTTCCACCCTGACATCTCTTCAGATGCCCCTTAAAGCAATATCTGTGTGAATGCAGCACACCCAGGACGGAAATCACTGTAAATTTGGATTCTATGAATCTGACATAACATGAGCTTTTAAATTCAAAATCAGTCTTCTGAAAAATTAACACATTTTTTCAATGAGAAAACATGACTTTGAGCTCAATCCCCAGTGACATTTTCAAAATATTCCTCGAGATTTAGAGATGGGGAGATTTAGATATTTTTATAACTTTCCTTAGGGGAGCAATGAAATGCCAGCATCTTTTTCCGTTTGTGGATTCCTTTGAGTGAAAGACTGTGCACACCTGAAGTACAGACTCAGAGAGTTCATCTGCCAGCCTACTCATGTTTGTAAGTACCACCTAACTAAATCGGACGCAAGTAGGATTCTTAGTGATTTCCTTTTATTTTTCCTGGTATTTCTCCCCTAATAGGGTTATAAACAGAAACTTTCATTATCTTTCTCTCATGTTCTTTTGTAGGCAAAGACTAGAAGGCAGCTTTAAACTTGTTACAGTATTACACATACTAGTTTTATCTATGTGCCCAGTGATACTGACGTGTTTGACACCAGGTTTGAGTCCACACATTTAAACATGCATATATATATATTAAGATATATAATTAATATATTAATATGTAATATATACTAATGAATTATAACATACAGAACATTTGCCTTCTGGTATTTCCATAATACATACCTCAATGATGGCGCCATCCGGGAGCCTGAGAAAATGGCGATAAAGCTCTTGAAACCCATTGGGATAAACGGTGCATACCGATATGTGGGAAGTAACCCCTCTTGTGCCAACTGCAGACTCCAAAGTTTCATCCTGTTGCTGGGGGTCACAGCTGGATTCATTGGACTCGGTGTCATGGCTTTTGCAGATGTAATCGTGCACTGCCACCTAAGGAGGCCCCAAGAGCCCCCCAAGTTCCCCATACCCAGAGGGGGAAAAAAAGCAAAAAAGGTCATTAAGATTTGTCAAGAACAATAGCCAGTTTTACACAAATTTAGAGTAAATCTGAAAGTCTGCGGTCCGCAGTGCCTTCACTCGGCTCCATGGGCCATCCGCGTTTTCCCTGACATACATCTAAGTAGCGAAGACAGACAAATCCCTGGTGTGAGCTCCACAAAGTTAATTCTACACAGATGAAGCTGTAATTGGCTTCCACACCCAAGGCAGGAAGATCAAGCAGGTTGTGAGGATGATGGCGTAGATTGCAAAACAAAAATGTTTACAAATGGTTTTATGAACGGGTGTGCTCGCCTTCTCGCCCGGAAGGAAGGCGCTCTCTTTCCGTTTGTTTGCGCTGCCATGTCTAAGTGTCAGAGTTCTCAGATCACTAAGTCAACCGGCCAATGACAGTCCACAGAGATTCCCTGCAGTACACAGGGCAAGGTTTGTATGGTGAATGCACGGACTACTAACTGTCTTCCTGGTAATCCTGGAACTTTGGACGTGCTGGATTTTATTTTTTAATAAGGCTCCTCAGGTGACAATATCATTGTCTAATGGGACACATTCTGTGTATTATATTAGAGTTAAACTAAGTTAACTGAATTATAATGCAGTTGAAATGATGTGCCCATATCAATGTTTAAAATATTGCCATTGAAAATTTGACTTTACCTCCTTAAAATTCGTGTGTGGCTAATAAAACTTCTGGTTTCCTTTTTTGTTTTGTTGTTTTGTTTTGCTTGTCTTTCAACTCCTGAGCTATACTGACGCTCTACAATTCCCCATTTTCATATTCCAAGATGTCCATATTTTTAGAACTTAGCCAAGTTTTCTATGGATCCTTTCTGCATTAACATTTGTTTGCCAAAACAGAAAATATTCATCTAGTGACCCAGAAGGCCCATTTCAAAACACAAAACAAATGCTAACTCCTCTTAAACAACTCTTTAAGAGTACCGCAAATATCCAAGAACATGGAAAGATATAATAATAAAAGAAAATTCTGCCCAGTGACTAGTTAATGCAAGTCTGAAACTGACAATAAACTCATAAAATTTTAGCCAGCGAGAAATATTTTTCCTTGGGGCCAAAAAAGTTATAATTAAAATATGGATGGGCAGAAGACGAAGTCATAAATTTCGTGAAAGTATTCAAAGGACTGAAAAGATAGAGATCTTATGAGATTAAAAGCAGGTTTTGAGTCAATATAAGTATTGCTTAAGAAACCCAGTTTTGTAGGGGTTTGCAGGAACATAGGCACAGACTGACTTTACAAAGTTTGACTGTGACACGTACAGACAAGGGAGTTTTCTTCTAGACAAAGTCCAAATTTTCTTTCTTTTTAAAGCAATGAATGTAATTGTCTATTGAAAGGATGAAGAAAATGTGTTATACAGACTACATGAAATAATATGAGGCTGTAAAAATGATAACAATGCTGTTTTCTTAATCAGCATGGACCATGGAAGACATTAAGTGAGACGAGCCAGCATCAAGAAGGCATGGTTCCATTGATTCATGGCACCTAATAAAGGCTGACGTCACAGTTGTAGAGAGGAGATTCCTGGTTGCCAGATGAGCTAAAAGAGAGATGCTGGTCAACAGGTGACGAGTTAGCAGGAAGGCTAGTGAAACCCAATGCCCAGTAGGGTGAAACTAGTTTGACTATGATGAATATCTCAAACTAGAGAAAATACTAAGTGTTTGACATGACTGATTAGCAAAGTACCTTGATTTGCCAATTACATAACATCTCTATATTTTGAAACATTAGGTAATGTTTATCCCTCAACATGTGTGGTCATTATGCTTCTATTATGGATGCCAATGGACCAGTCTTGGTGGGATTGTCTTGAGCACAGACACTGCACCAGTGCTTCCCGCACTGGCCTAGTCCCAATAAAGACAGTGAAAGGCAAGAGTGCACAGGAAAGGGTTCTGTGATGTTGTTCTAGGAGGATGTGAGGCCAGAAGGGGTGGTGAAGTCTCCAGACAGTTTGAATGTCAATCATAAACAGACTGCACTGACAGAAGTGAAGCCAAGTGCAATGGGATCACACCTCAGAGGATAGGATGGTAAGACACTTAGCCAGAGAGAGAGAGAGAGAGAGAGAGACAGAGACAGAGAGAGAGACAGAGAGAGAGACAGAGAGAGAGACAGAGAGAGAGACAGAGAGAGACAGAGAGAGACAGACAGACAGACAGAAAGAGACAGAGACAGACAGAGAGTCTTATTAACCACAGCAGTTAGAACTATTAATATTCTTTGCCAACAAAGGAAGTCTAAAAATTGGAAAGCACACACACACACACACACACACACACACACACGTATAGAAAATCATGTCACTGAGCATGCCTGGTTTAAGAATACCATTTAAGAAAGAAAGATGGTAGACATATTTATGGGCTTGCTTAGCTCAAGGTCATGGACCACAAATTTAAAAGGCTAAAGTGCCGAACAGGGATGTATCTGAACGTGTTCTGCCTGAGCCAGAAGTTGTATCTTACTACAAGGATTAATCGTAAAGGTGTCCACCCTACATGGTTATAACAAAGGATACAGATCATAAAGTTGAACTAATTAACTAACGTGGTAAAATCACAAAAGCATAGGCAACAGCACATGGGACCAACTAGAAGGAAAAGAGGCTTGTATCCATCGTACCCAAAGTGGACATGTGACACTACATAGGGAGAATGGCTGACAGGATAGACATAGCTTTTCATCTCTGACGTAGAGTCTGGAGAGGTAGGATGCTAGCTAGACATGGGACTGAGGTTTCTAACAAGCAGTCAGAACAGATCTGAGGAAGGAGAAAAATCAAATCATTGGGCATGTCTAAAGGAGACATTTGTTAAACTATACTAGAACTGTGGTCACAGTTGTGGTAACAAGCACGGTCATATGCAATTAATTCTAAATCTGCCGATAGCATGCTGATGACATTACTGGCCATGTTTCCTGTTAGGTAACTTGTGGAGTTCTTGTTTACTTGTGGAGTCTGGGCATGGATGCTGCATCAGCTCTGAGACCATTTGAGCTATCCATGAGGCTCTCCTCCCCTTTAGAATTAACCCATTTCTGACCCAGAAATCTAGATGTAAAACATTTCATTCCAAACCCATGCAGAAAAAATAAAAAGAAAAGGATAAAAGTAGGTTTTGCCATGTTCTGGAATACTGTGTAATTACCATAACTACCACAAAATATTGATGAGAGAAAAGTTATTGGGTAGCATCTGGGATTTTAAAAGTGGAGGCTCTGTATTTTGGGTATGCAACATTAAATATTAAACATTAAACAGCTACACTCCTCCCTTGGATGGCACTGCTTATTCCAAGAAGATGGGAACACTAACAGTTACTCTTGTTTGAGAAGCTGATTCCTTCCAAATTGTAAGTTTACTGTGAAGAGTAGACACACACACACACAACACACACACACACACACACACACAGAGAGAGACAGACAGACAGAGAGAGAGAGACAGACAGACACACACACACAAACACACACACATACACACACACAGAGAGACAGGCGCACACACACACACACACACACAGAGAAAGAGAGAGAGAGAGAGAGACAGACAGAGAGAGAGAGACAGACAGACAGACACACACAAACACACACACAAACACACACAAACACACACACACATACACACACACAGAGACAGGTACACACACACACACACACACACACACACACACACACACCTTTTCACTTCAGTTTGTTTTCCCATCATCCTTTCTTCTTTGATCACAGGAATCTGAGGTATGAGAGAGAAGAGACAACATTGGCTGACACTGAAGTATGTCTAAGAAGAAAGTAGGTAGTGAGAAACAGGTCGAAATGTAAGCCAACATTATTTAGTGACAAACATTACACACACAGACATACTACATATATGTATATACATAATGTTATATACATAATTTAACATATACAAGGCTATACATTACATATATGCATATTTGTGTACATAAGTTACATCATATATATGTACATACATATATATATATATATATATATATATAATTTAACATGTACAAGGCTGTACAGTTGATAGCATTATGTCCATTTCATAGTCAAAGCCAGTGAGGAATGTTAACTTGCTCAAATGCACACCAGACACAGATATGCAATGATGTTACTGAGACATTACCCTTACTCATGATGCACCTCCTACTTCTTGTGCTTCTGATTCCAATCTTCAAGCTTTCCTTCCACCCTCTCTGGTGAAACTGACTGAGTGTTGAGATCAACCTATGTGTTACTCTAAGACTCTCTGTATTGACTAAAACTGGCTTCTGAGGCTGTGCTTTGCTATCAGAGGCTCCAT
Organism: Rattus norvegicus; assembly: GCF_021556685.1. Lineage (NCBI taxonomy): Eukaryota > Metazoa > Chordata > Mammalia > Rodentia > Muridae > Rattus > Rattus norvegicus. The sequence goes on along the minus strand of NC_141550.1, from coordinate 24,720,507 downwards.
TTGCCCAGAAGCTTTTGGCTTGACTTTGAGGAAGAAGGGTGACTGAGGTCCAGAAAAACACTGTCTGCCTGGCACCACCCATGCAGTGCTCATCAAAAAGTGATTGCTTGTGGAGTAAAAGGGGAGCCACCTTATTAATTTAAGATGGAGAATTGAGATCGTAAGGGCATTTGGGTATACTCATATCACGTAAGAGAAACCAGGCCCATGAATTTATCAGACACATCAGGCCAGATGAGGAATACATGTAACTCCTTTAACCAGACCACATAAAGTGATGGACACGACACCATGATGACATGTCCTTGTACCATCCTGTCATCTAATAGCTGGTGGTGTGTGTGTGTATGTGTGTGTGTGTGTGTGTGTGTGTGTGTGTGTGTGTGTGTGTGTGTGCAGGCAGAGGATTCCTTGGTTTCAGCTCAGCTCTGTTCCCTACTGTTGACATAGTCTACTCAACTGTCTATCTGCCCAACAGTCTACCCATCTATACCTGGGGTTGATCCCACAATTCCTGTTCTGGGTCCCCAGTTTAGCATTTCACTTCACAGTTGGACTGTACAGCCTTAGTCTAACCCTGATTCCTGCAGCCCCATCCCAGCACTGTTCTGATACCTTGTCTCATCAATACAGCCTGTCAACCCATTTCTGCAAGTCTGAACTCCACTGTAGCCTCTCCCAGTTATATCTTTCTGAAAACCCTAGAGATGCATTTAGATAGATCCATACATTTGCTGCATGATGTTTGATATGAGAGTCGATATGAGTAATAGCAATTTGGAAGAAGAAGCTGCACTCATCTTGGCCACTCATCACGGATGGGATCATGTGACAAATTGCTGCCAGTACTCATCCTTGCAGACTTATCATCATTTCCTAACTTCTGTCATTGGGAAAAGAGGCACAAAGTGTCCCCATGTCACACATGGCATGATTATGACACTTGGGGAAGCAGAAGAGAGTCTTGTGCTCGTTTTCATGTTTTGGATCAAGGCTGTTCCTAGAACCCCAATGTCTCTATCTGCCCATACCTAGTTAGTAAGAGTCCCAGGTTCCTGTGTCTACTGCAACCCAACCCCCCCTTTTTTTATACCAAGTAATAAAATACTGTCCATCTTCACAGAACTCTGTAATAAGGCAGAAAATTTTATTTCCTTTGTACTACTTTCTATGGATAAATTTTGACTCTCTCAGACAGTTCCTAGGAGATATAAATATACCTCTGAGACTCTAACCATAAAGAGTCAGACTGGATTTGAGTTCAGGTAGCACTGACTCTAAAACCCATGAATTTGTGACAATGTTCGATCACACCTATTATGTTCTCTCCTCAATGTGCAGCCACAGGGTATCGACATGTTTGGACATGACTCTCGAGGCTGGGTTTTCCTTTCAGCTCAGTGCTTACCTAGATGATTCTGAGTTTTTTCTTTATATCTTGGGTCTTGGCGGGAACATCCTTACTTCAATGTCATAGTCAAATGACCAATGTACATCCTTTCTACTAAGGTCCCATCAGGGCTCTCAAGGTTCTTTGAAGATTAACTAGGAAAGACACTAGAGGATATTTCTCTCTGCATTTGGGTTGTAGAGGTCTACCAAAGCAGCTGTGCTCTTCCCCAGAGCTTCCAGGGGGCAAGTCATGGGAGAGTTGGGATACTAGAGGCAGCCAGAGGAACAAATGGAGTCATGGAGTCACCTCCCCTTCCAAAAAGGTGACAGAGATAAAGGGGGAAAGTCCATCTCACCATTCAGAAATAGTTAAATGAACTAAGACTTCCTCACAGAAAAGAGTATTTCAGTTACCTGAAGAGGTATTAAGCTTTTTCACAGGGGCTGTGAAAACACCCTACCCTGCGGGTAATTGCTACATCTTCTATCTTAAACCGAAGAACAGCCTCCAGCGAAGAGGGCTGCTTGGCTTTAAGACTTTGCAAAGTCTCCCCAGGGTTAAGAAAGTAGGGCAAGGTAGGAAAAAATGTTTTATAACAGAAAGAACACGAAGAGCAGCTGATCAGAGGCAGATACAGAGGAGGAGAGAGATGAAGAAGCCACTCTTCTCCCCTTAGATCACGCAGTTCTTTCCTGAACAATCTGTGTACGTGAACACGATATTCACTTGTCTTTTAAATCTCTGCCCTTCAATCTAGTTGCTGAGAAGCAAACTGTGTGTCAAAGTGATCCTTGTGATACTTGCTATCCAAACCAAAAGTCTACATATAAATCTCATTAAATATTACTTCAGGCCACAAAGGCAATAGAACAGGGAGAGCTGCTAAGGCAAGTGACACACAATGTGGACAGTCTTATCTAGAGTAAAAAAAAAAAAAGATAAAGAAGGAAGCAGAACTTGATTTTTCTCTAACCAGCATTTTCTAAACATGCTTTTGCTTTTTTATTTTTCATAACGAATAAGGGCTTAACTACTTATCAAGATAAGTGACTTCCATGAAAAACCAGAGTGCACTCTACTTCTGTAAAGGAATAGGGTCAGCATATACTATGTTGGTTACTCTATTCTAACGTCACAAATAATCTGAGATTGGGTGCCTATGTCTCTCTCCTGTCATCTAAAGTCTCTTTCATCAAACCAATCAAACATGTCTAGCGATCCTGGGGAAGCCCAGAGAGAGTTGACAAATCTGCTGAGACAAGTGGCTAGAGAGACTACACCTATAGAACCTATGTGGGAAGCTGAAGCTTACCTGGGTCTGGAAGATAAAAACATAAAGGGCAATCACAGCACACCAGCCCCGCATATTGTAATTTAAATGAAATCCATTCTTCAGCAGGAGAGCAAGTTCAGGGCTGTGATTCAATGGTAGATGGAACAGGCTGGAACAGGTTCGAATACTGCATATTTCACAACAGAGCTTAATTAACACAGGACTATGAGGCTGTTAATTGCATTATAATAGTTCAGCATGAAATTAGGTCTGATGCGAACGTCCTTACAGTGGAGTTGTTTATATTATTGTAATTATGCAGTAGTACGTAGATTTACGGCATAGATATATTTTTTTCTAATAGCTTTTGGATTGATTTCTTTTCTTGCTTGTGTTTACGTTCAGTTTCTAACTATGGCAAACCAAGCAGAAGGAGCCAGGGTCAGGAAATTAGGTCACCCCGGATGATGCAGTAGGTCTCCTGTGGATTTGATGTTAGAGTTCCAAATGAGTTGTACTTGATGATAGTGATTTTCTTCACTGTTTATTTAGTATTAGACCATTTGGTTAAAAACAAAACAAAGCAAACAAACAAACAAACAAAAAAAACCAAAAAACCAAACACCCCCGTTGGGGTCTTAGTAAAAGGTTCACTTTTACAGAAATGCTTGCACTGTTTTGTCTTAAAAAAAGCAATGTGTTCCTTTGTTTTCTGCTGCTGTGACAGAATACCAGAGACTGGGTAATTTATATCGAAGAGAAGTTCATTAAGCTCACAGTTTTGGCAGCTGGGAAGACGGAAAAGGGGAGGGCTTTTGTGGTACATGAGCCTACTACAGAAGGTACAAGAGTAACAGAAGGCAAACAGTGAAAGGGACTCTGTTATGTTTGGTGTTATGACAAATCCAGTCTGGAACTAACTAGCTGGTTCCCACAGCAATGGTCCTGATCCATTAAAAAAATGCAAAGGTTTTTGACCTTCTCACACTTAGGCAATGCTTAACTTCGTCATTGTACATGAACATTTTCAGGGGTAGGGGGAGCATTTAAACCACACCATTCTTTTGAGAATCAAAGGGATGCAAAGCAATCCTCTAAGGTAGACAAAAACGTCAAAAATTCAAAGATTATGTCTTATATAAAATGTCAATTCCAGTCCATAGAAAGCAGAAGATGTGACAGGAGAGTTGGTTTGTCACAAGGTGATGATGGTTGTCCTCCCTTGACTCACGCAGAATAGTTTTGGAGTTCAGACTCTAGCTGGCTCATAGGACAATGGAAGTCATGGTCTGGTTTAAACGTTTAAAACCTGACACACACACACGCAGCAACTTGGAAAAACGTTCCCATTTGATGCTTTGACTTGTCATCTTGTTATTCTGAATTCTGTACAGCTATAAGTATCTATGATTTTTGAAATAATTTTCCATTTATTTTGTGAATTTCTTGACAACCAAAGACCAAAGGACACTTCAAAGATTACACCAAAATATTTTTCTTTCTTTAACAGAGCTACCAGAAAAGGAGTTCTTAAGTAAATTTGAACCAATTTAGGGAAAAGTAGTAGACTATGGAATGGCCAGCAAGTCATATTTTTATACCAAATTATCTCTGCTCAACTGAGATAGGGATTAATTACGGCATCGGAGCAAGCACACCTCCATGTGCTTCGGCGAACACACTCTACCTTATGATTTGCTATTGAGTATCTCTGATTTCCCTGACCACCAACTTTCCACCATGTATCTGCTAGTGGAAACATGCTGTTTGTCTTCAGACACTACTGTACAAGAAAATCCCTAACAATTTCATGTCTGTTTAATCCATTATTCAAACTCTGAGCAACAGAAAATAAATACGAGGGGAAAGTTGGGTGCTATTTTATTAAGGGGTAAAAATCGCAGGTCTTGGCAGTAGTCCCATGGTTTTTGCCTCTGGATATGTATCCAAATGTTCCTAATGGTAGCACTGTGGCCATCTTTAAACATCCTACAGATTAATCTCAGAGCCAACGTCAGCTTAGAACAACCCCTCCCTTCTTCCAGTTCTGTGTTCATGCCAACAGTGGTTAAAAGGGAGAGAGTACTAACAGTCCTGGAATCCTAGGTTGGGAGAGGATTTGGGGGCCATGGATGTGGGACTGGAGACAGACGTGAAAAGAGTAAGGAAAAAAAATGACATGCGTTCGCTCTAGCCACCCACTATGATTTTAGATAAATCCTACAGATGGTGAAGGCATTGTTTAAATGCAAAGTAGTCCTAAATGATGTGGCCAGCCCTGGTTCCCACACCCACTCTCTACTCTAGAGTTACAGGAAGGAAAACTTCAAAGTCAGAGTGCCCAAACCAGACCGTTTTTGAAAATGAGACAAAATACCCAGACCTTCAAATTTAGAGCCTACGTTTCTGTCTTCTACTAACAGTAAAAGAACTTTAAAGGTGATCTATGCTTTACTTTATGCTCCGAAGGAACTAAGGGATAGTAATTGAACTCGTTTACTTCAGACACCCAATTGCAGAAGTCCTGGGATCTGAAGGAAACAAAACTGACCAACTTCTTAATTTTAGTTTTTGGGGTTCAATTTGAAATGTGGTCCCGTGGGCCCGACTAAAGTTGACTCAAATTCATAGCTATGTCACTACATCCCTGGTAAGGAAATCTTAAGTTATTAACTCATATGAAAAACCCTGACCCTTTCACCTTTAAAATAGAGCTCAAGGAAATAGGATAATGCAAACCTATGATCCATGGCACTTGGAAGGTACTGAGGTCCCAAGGCAGGAAGATCCCCTGAGATGGGGAATTGGAAGCCGGCTTGGGCAACACAGAACCCGGATTCGGAGAGATGGAAAGCTTAAAGCCGATAGCATCACTACTGCTTTGATGTCCATGGCACTGAAATAGTAAATCCTTTCTTTCTACACGGGAAACTTCAGTCTCTAAGAGTGGTCTGCTGTCAATGCTCACCGCGAATACTTGATAATTGGCACATTCTTTGAATTGATTTCTCTGTAGTGGTAGAAAAATGCCGAACTATCACATGCTAAGGGATGGTGGGTCTATGCGTGCGCCTTTTATTTTGCTTTCAAGATAAAGTATGCCTCAATCTGTTTTCAACTCATCTGAAATGAACGAAAGCAGGCGAATGAAGAATCGAAGAGTTAGGCTCTGCCTGGTCTTATTTTGAATCCAAGTCAAGCGGCACGCACTGGCTGCCTGTCTAGAGAGAACTGGCGACCATTGTGCTCCTATCGCCCACCGAGCATGCTTTAACACGAGCTTTGCGATGGGTGCTAGTGAGTGCTCCCCAGACGTGTACGTGCCTTGTGGCCCTCCTCAGTCACTATTGTTACAAATGTCATCTATTCCTGAGGTCCACCACCTTAAGGGAGAGGCTGTAGTTCATCAACCATAGCCTCTGCCCAGCCATTGGCATCACACTGGGCATAGAAGTATCGCTCTCAAACCCCCGAAGCACGTTCTTTCTCTGCTTGTTCTTTTCTCCCCTTCTTGTGCAAGCCTCACAAGGTGATCCTGGCTGCTAAGATATACCAAATATTCATTTCTTAAAGGAGTAAATAAATGAATAGAGAGAGCTATTTCAAAGGAGGACACCTGGGTTTTTGTTTCGTATTGTTTGGCTGCTATCCTGCCTGTTTTTGAAGCTCCTGAAATCTGTTTAGATTTTTGCCAACTACAAATTCCTATAACTTTTTCAAATTGATATATATGAATACATTAATGTATATATTAGTATCAGCGTTTTTCATTTCCCCAACAGTGCCAGTGAAGTGAATTCTCTACCAACATCGTACAGTGCAAGTCTGAACTCCCTGTTTCCTAATCCAGGGAGCTCTTCTCAGCCACTCTTTCATTACCTCACCCCACCCACACCATCCACAAATCAGAAACTGCTCTGGTCTAACTCTCCTAGAATAACAGCCAGCTCTTCACACGCACATAAAACATCTACTTCTGACACCACAGTACATTCTGAAACAAGCATTACCCAACCGTACAACTAAGAAAAGACTATCTTGCTCTTAAAGAGCCATTTATTTTAGATCTTAATGTGTATGATTGGCTTGTATGTATGTATGTATGTATGCATGTATGTATGTATGCATGTATACGTGTATGTGTGTATGTATGTGTACCATAAACATGCCTGCCATCCACAGAGGCCAGGACAGAGTATTGGATCACCTGAAACTGGAATTAAAAAAAGCTGACAAACAGTGACGTCAAAATGTGACACCTGGATTCTCTAACCCCCGAGACCCAAGCTTCTAAATGGTTTCAGCTCTTCTTTTAAAAGACATTTTAAAACTAAACTGTAGAATAGAAAAACACTGGTGAAGTCCTTATTTAAGCAGAACAAAGTGACTTCAGTTAAATAATTTCTATGATATCTTCCTGGTCAAAAATATGTTAGGGGATAAATGTATATGTATATCTATGTATGTATATATATGTGTATATATGTACATGTGTATATGTGTATAGTGCATGTGTGTATATGTGTATATTTGTATGTGTGCATATGTATATATGTGTATATGTGTGCATAAGTATATAAGCATATATGTATTTGCTTATATATGTATGTACATATGTGTGATACATATATGTATATGTGTATATGTGTATATATGTATATGTGTATATAGGCATATATGTATATAGGCATATATGGGTATATGTGTGCATATATGTATACATACATATTCATGTATATGTAATATATGTACATATACCCAATGAAATTATGGCAATTGAGCTACCCAGAAATTTTCTTGTGACCCAGTTTATTAGCACCTGCCACCAATAGGATGTCTATCTGTAACCACTCATCAGAACTAAAGAAGATTCAGAATTTCTCTGAACAACATTGGACTACCATGAAACTTCAGAAAGATGGGGGAAAAACCTATAGAAGTTTGGGTCTTGTTTTACTGTTCTTTTTTTTTTATTTTGTAATTTATTTACCTTTAAAGGAAATACACTCAACTTTATTGAAACCTAATTAACAAATTAAAGTTGTGTGTGCCTATGATACATAACATATAATTCACATATATTTGGCATGAAATGGCCACAATGACACTACATCATATAATGTTTGGGTGCTTAATTCACCCTGAGTTGTTGTTTTGAATATGCTATCAGGCCAAGATGTAGTTTCCTCTTCTAAATGTGAGTTTCCAGTTTGCAACAGGAGTTATTGAAGAGCTGCACTGTGCCATGATACCTGTTCTTGCCATCATTTTGAAGGCCACAAACGTTTCCTTTTTATCTCTATGATTTCTATTTGTCCCATTGCTCTCTGTGTCTGTTTATATGATAGTACCATGCCGTTTTGGTCACTACAGCTTTGGTGTATATTTTGAAATGAGAAAATGTGGTGACTCTCACATGGTTGGTTATGCTCTAGTGTTCGCCTGTTAGGTCGTATTTGAGGATTCATATAGATTTAGTATTTTCCATTTCTGTGAAAATTCCACTGAATGTTAATGGAGATTATACTGAATCTGAAGATTGCCTTGGGTAGTTTGTATAGTTAAGTTACCTTTCACACTATTATTATTGTCATCTTCTATCTGTTTCATCATTGCTTAATAGTTTTAGCTAACGTGTCTTTCATCACGTTGACTGAACAAATTCCTAAGTATTTTCTATAGATGGCCAATGAGTTTGCTTTTGTGATTTCTTTTCAAAAGAGTTCACATATAAAGTTGCTATTGTTTATTTGCACACTGATATTTTATTCTACAGTGTTCCTGAATAATTTACTAGTTATAATAGTTTTGAGTAGAGTTTTTAGATTTTTCACCAAATTAGTCATTTCATGTATAATGACAATTTTTCTTCGTCTTTTGTTATTTCACTATCTAAAAAACGTGCAATGTATACACATTTAAAAATAAAACCGGAAAATGTGGCATCAAGAAACAAACAATTAATAAAAATTCTTAGATGGTACAACAATGCCAAGCAACCAGAGCTTCCAGGGACTAAGCCACTACCTAAAGACTATACATGGACTGACCCTGGACTCTGACCTCATAGGTAGCAATGAATATCCTAGTAAGAGCACCAGTGGAAGGGGAAGCCCTGGGTCCTGCTAAGACTGAACCCCAAGTGAACTAGATTGTTGGGGGGAGGGCAGCAATGGGGGGAGGATGGGGAGGGGAACACCCATAAAGAAGGGGAGGGGGAGGGATTAGGGGGATGTTTGCCCGGAAACCGGGAAAGGGAATAACACTCGAAATGTATATAAGAAATACTCAAGTCAATAAAAAAAATAAATAAAAAAAAAGAAATTATGCAGGGGCTGGTGAGATTCTCAGAAGCTGATGTCACTGGAATTACATCCCTGGTGAGCTCTGTCTTATCCTGAAGCTCTGTGAGGACGGAGGGAGAGTACTGATTCTACAGCACTGTTTCCTGAACCCCTCAGATACAGAGTGACAACCCCCCATATATTACCATACAACAAATGCACACACACAAGTAGTAATTAACGAATTAACTAACAATTAATTAAAAAATAAAATTTTCAGGATGCAGAACTGAAATTTTATTTTAAAAGCTTCCACTATGCTTATTATGTCTAAATTTAAAGAAGTAACGCAAATAACTGATATATGTCCCTAATGAATGTGAAGACTGGGAAGGAAATTTATCAGTCTATGGGTACTACAAAAGAGATCCAAGAAGAAAGTCTATAAATAAAAAGTATAGTAACGAACATGGCAACTTAATTCAGGTAAGAGACAAATTGTACACACCAGAAGAAAGAAACAATAGCATTGAGTAGATAAAAATGAATTATCCAGGCTGAAGGATAGAAAAGTAAATGGAGAAAACAAATGGAGAATGGGGTTCCTGTAAGTTCTCAGTGGGTAGAAGTACTGGGTGCCACGTGGGACAACCGGAGGTCGATGAAGAGAATGGACTCTCGACTTCATCAGCTGTGCTGTGTTTACTGTTCCCACCTCTAAAAATAAATGTAGTATTCAAAAATGAGACAACCAATCTGAAGAGCAAGAAAACTACAAAAAGCCAACCAGAATAGAGGAACCTCTGAAACGTCCCAACACACAAACACAACTGCAGAAGGAGACCGGATCACCACCACAGACTTACGTTAGTAGGCAATGATAGGAAATCTTTCAAATAAGTGGGACTACACTTGAACAAACACCAAAGAGTGCAGATAGAGTAAAAGTATAGACATTATTTAGACATGTCCCAGTCTAACCACCAAGAGCACCCCCCCCCCCAAAAAAAACGTGTAAGGCAACCAGGGAATAAAAAAACATATTCTTTAGAGAAAAAATAGTCTGAAACTTCATCAGACACAATGCCAAACCCAAGAAACAAGGGTTAGGTGAGAATGGAACAGATCACCCCAGAGGCTGAGCCACCTGTGGTAGCTACCATGTAATCATGGTTTGTTGACTGTACATGGAGTGACAACAAAGCCCGTAAAAGACACATTTCACAAATAAGAAACCAATCACACAATAACTTAGGTTTTCAGTTTTCTACTCTTCCTTATCTCTGAATGCAGTCTTCTTCAGCAAAGAGAGTTCCAGGTCTAGACTTGAAACTGATATCTAAATTTTTATCTTTAATCATGTATATGTCTGTGTTCCCGGTTTGTGCATGCACGTAGTGTCCGTGGAGGACCATAGATGGCATCAGATCTCCTGGAGGTAGAATTATAGGTGGTTGTGTTCTGGAGGCACAACAAGTGCCCTTATCCACAGAGCTATCTCTCCAGCTGCCCTGGATAGATTTCTATCATTTGAAGACCAGCTACACATGAAATAGCTGACTCCGGGATTTCTAAGAGTTTTCCAGTTTTTAGATATGCACCAGAGTATGTTTGTACTAGAACAGAAATGTGAAAATATCCCAGGTTTGTGACATAATAGCCCAGGAGGCAGTAGTTTCACTTTATATTCTTGTAGATCAAAGCTGGGATAAGCCACGCCCCCTTACCTGTGCTTTAATTTGAAAAAGTAGGATGCCAAAAGAAATAAACAAAAATCATCCCTCTCCCTCTCTACAGACCAATAAAATTAAGACTCAAGTGATAAAGCACTGTTAGCAAACATTGCTCACTTGATGCTAGAGTAAAGAAAACTGTTTTAAATGTTTCTAAGATATTATTTACTAGAATGAAACCTGGTCTTTTGGCTCTCTACTCTGGTTGATCTACACATCCTGAACAAAGTGAATATTCTCTATCTAAAGAAAACAAGAGGTTGGAGGTATGGTCAGAAGATAAGAGTACTTGTTGTTCTTATAGAGGACCAGGGTCCAGGTCCCAGCGCCCACGCGGTGGCTCACTACCATCTGTACTCTATTCCAATGGATCCACCGACTTCTTCTGACCTCCATGGGCGCCAGGCATGTATGTGGTACATGCTCGTCTATGTAGGCAAAACACTCATACACATAAAATAAGCAAATATCAGGAAGGAAGGAAGGAAGGAAGGAAGGAAGGAAGGAAGGAAGGAAGGAAGGGAAGGAGGGAGGGAGGAAGGCATAAGGGAGAGAGAGAGAGAGAGAGAGAGAGAGAGAGAGAGAGAGAGAGAGAGAGAGAGAGAGAGGCTCCCAGGTCTGTAAACTGTTTATATTGGCCAACAGAGGATGGTACTCTCTCCTGATTAGTTAACATGACACTATTTAGATAAGAGCGGGGAGCACCAGCCTCCCTCTCCCTCCATGCCCGCCCCACACACACACACACACACACACACACACACACTAAAAGCTGTAATGTAGATTTCAAACATCAGTTGAAGGACTCTAAAAGCAGATACAACTTTTTAATAACAAACTGTTGGCATCTTTGTCAAACTTAGAGCTTTATTTTTTCATCAGCATTATGAGTACCTAGGTCCATGTACACACATACACACACACACACACACACACACACACACACAGACACACACACACGTACACGCTCACACACATACATACACAGTTTGTTGTCCAGTTTTTAGATGTTATGTCAATTCCATTTCGTTCTTAAATCTACTTAGAGGCAAAAAATCAAAACATCTCTCCTTCCTTGGTAAGAATGGTGACAGGAAGGAGTTGAAGCTTTTGTTCACTGTCACAAATATAATTTTGAGACAGAATCAAAGGTTTACGATTTAAACGGAAACTTTAAGATGCAGTAATAACCTTTGATTGATTGATGGGCAAATTAGAACCTTTAAAGACATAATTCCATTATTAAAAATTGATTTCTAAACTAATGAATTAAAAATAATGAAATCACTGTGTTTATAGTTAAAAGGTATTGTCAACTTTTGCTAAATTAGCTCAGCAGAAGAATATATACATATTTTTTAAATGTACATGCTGAAAACATCCAGTTCAGTTGGCCAATGTTCTTGATAACAATATCTTGACCAAATGGTATCTTGAACTATTGCAAGAACTTACTTGTTGGAGGAAATGGGCATTAGAACTAAGTCAGGTGGAGGCTGGCTGGAGACCTACAAACTGGGGCAGACAAACAGCTGGGGAACCAGTTCACCTGGAGACACCTTAAGAGAACAGCTGCAAAGTCTGCACAGAGCACAAGTGATGAAGCAATCTGTAGCTGTCTCAAAATGTCAGTCACTGTGATAGCTGTAATTTTATTTTTTCATTCTTTGTCTTCTACACATCTTTTAGATCCAGAGTCAACTAGTTTCAGTGGACAAATATGGGACTGTCTGCATACAGGAAACAAGGGGAAATTCTGAATTTAGGGCTATAAAGTAATATTATAGTTAATTTTACTTAAGGTAACTTATCAGGCTGTTTCAAGAATTCATATGGACCATGCATCCCTACATGTTTTTTTTCCCCATGAAGAACTCCCCATCCTTGGTGGTAATTAGTGTATGTGTAGGGGATAGGATTGCTTGAGGAGAACTACATGCACTAAGTCCTAAGAACCTAGGATAGGAAACATAATTTAATCATGGTTAGTGCCATATATAGTAACCAAGAAAGCAAGATATAAGCCAAGAGATAACCACAAAAATAAAAGAAAAAATGAATTACTCTAAAGACATTTCCCAGTGTAGGAGATGTCAGGGCAGGAAAGCAGGAAGGGGTGAGTGGTTGGGGAGGGAGAACACCGTCATAGAAGAAGGGGAAAGGGGATAGGATTGGGGGTTTATGGTTGGGAAACAGAGAAATGGGATAACATTTGAAATATAAATAAAAATTATCCAATAAAAAATTCTTGCAAAAAAAAAAAAGAAATTAACTGGTATCTAAGAAAGGTTGAAATTCTAAATAGAACAAATTATCTCCCTTCACACATGATATATGTAATGAGGAAAGTCTCCCAGGAGGCAAGTAATGATGACTCAGTGTGGTCACTGAGAACAAATAATGGCCAGTTGGACGATGGACACATGCCTGGAAATAAGGAAGACAAAAGGCAGGTCTGGGAAGTGGTTCAAAGTTTGGGGACTAGTTGAACATCTCCGGGGACTTCTCAAAGGCTAAGAAAGAAAACGCCCCAAAAAGCAAAAAAATCAGAAAGTTGCAGAGAGCCCACGAGCCACGGAATGACTGAACATTTAGAGCGAGAGGAGATGGGAGGAGCACAGGGAAGCCTGTCATAAAAACGCACGTTGCGTAATAGATGAGAAATCAGTTCTATTATTTAACTTTCCCAACGATAGAACAACACGGAGATATGCTAACCATCATAGTCAGCGTTAATTTACAGTGGGAGAAATAATTAGAATCTCACTTTTTCTGAAGAATGGAGTGAAAATGTAAACAGCGCTTCCCTCCGGGCAAGCACTTTATCAAGTTGACAGGTGCATTTGAATTACCATGGGTGGGGGAATCTAATAGGTTATTTATGTGCCATTTTAATAGAAAGACCCAACCGTCAAGATGGACAGCAGACTTTATCAGTACTGCTGTTTGCAACTAATCCTCCAATTTAGCACCCCATGAAAATACCTGCAACAAAATCTAGCCATTTTTCTTTTACACTCCATTATGGAAAAATCAATATGGGTGCTATTCATCGCAAATCTCTGGCTTGGCGGGTGCCTGAGCTACGAAGTCTAAAAAAAAAAAAAAAAAAAAAAATAACCAACCTGACAGTTCAGCACTCTGTGCTGCAAAGCCCACTGCTTGGGGTTTTATTCCACCCTGTTCTTCCACCCAGAATGGCCCAGCTGGCCTTACATATATTCCATGACCTAATATATATTTCCCAGTGACCCAAAATCTGATTACTTGAAGGTCAATTCATTTGGAGTTCATTTTAGAGTCAAGAACAGGAGTCGCTTGACTCCGGCACTTGATGGACTTAATTTTTATCTGCCTTTTAACATTCAAGCAAAGAATGGCAATGAGTTAGCCTGTAAATACTAATTCAGTCAGATCGCACATAAGCTATGCAAGGACTAGACATGTCACTGTTCAAAGGGTTGCCTGAGACATGCCCTGACACCCTGATTCCCAGAGAAATAGTCTGTGTCTCCCTTCTGAAATATCTCCTCTTCTCTTCAGATCATATCCCAAATTGTATATGTTCCGTGGGAAGGAAATTTTGCTGTGTACCAAAGTAAAGGTGGCGTGCATTTATATCCACCCACCACAAAGCCACCAAGGCTAATAAACAAAGGGTTCGAAATTCACTCCCTCTTGTGTACAACTGACTACCTTAAGGCAAGAAATGCACCAGCCTCCTGGGTGCATTCCCTCCAAATCACCAATGTTACCAGTTTGGCATTTGCTGTCTTGATGAATGTTTAACAGAGCAAAACTCTATACATTTACTTTTGCTACTGGATATATTAGAAAAAGCTTCAAAGTAGAAGATGAGTAAAAATTATAAAAGTTTTCTAGACATCTAGCTTTTAATAAAACGAAGCTTACTCCACTGGGTATGTTTCCTGAAACTCCGAGGTAGATCCTGCAGATTGTCTCGCTCAGCACAAGTCCCACACAGTTACCACAGGCCTGCCAGAGTGGTAGGTAGAAGAAGCCTGAGACAACACTTTCAAGCATGAGACTAGTTACAGGCCTCTTTTTTCTGAAACTCTTGGCTGATTTCCCTCCTCTACAGCTCATAACCCTGATAAGTAAGAAATGTAAGTACATCTCTGGGGTGGGGTAGCAATTGAATGATAGGCTGGCATAGCACTGTATATCATTTGGATTTAAAGTTTGGGATTCAACACCTTTAAGCTCATACCGTTAATATTTCTTCGTTGCCAATTTTCTTTACTGTAATATCTTTATAAAGACCAAATTCCTGCGTTTTATAACTACTTTTGTTCCTATCACATTAAGATCACCACTCGTCTGGCCAGCATTCATGAAAATGCACATTCTTGTAGGCCTGGTGGTGCAGCCTGTGATGCCTGCTAATTCAGAGTCTGAGGCAGGAACATCTAGAGTTGAACTCGTCTTGACTACAGAGTGAATTCAAGGTCAGCTTCAGTAAGACACTGTCTCGAAACGAAATTCTGAGACTGTAGGTCAGTAGTACAATGTTGGAGTTGGTTCCCAAGATGAAAACAAGGAAAAAGACAGAGAGAGAGAGATGGACGGATGGAGGGAAGGAAGAAGGTGGGGGGAAGAACAGAAGGTGGGAGGGTGTGTGTTAAGAGATTGTCACGATGTCTAGATGTCTGATGCTGTGGAAAAGAGGCATCCATACCCGCATAGCCAGGGTGTGCATGTGTCAGTGCAGAGGAAAACAGTATGGACCACAGTCTTACGAGACCCGTTGATCACATATGACACCAGCAGCGACAATGCCAAAGGGCCGGGAGAATTTATCAATGTACTCTTTATTGGACTCTATTCTAAGGACCGCTTGCTTCCCACAGTTCCTCGGGTAACAATAAAACTGATTCATTTGGAAGTAAATGCATTCTGTGAGATGGAGAAAGTCTTGAGAAGCGAGGTTACCTCTGAACTTTTTGATATGTAGAAATGTCCCACTCCATATGGGCGTGCATATTTTCTTGACTGTTCTATCTATACTTCTGAACCACAGCAAACAACTGCAGTTAATTACAACGGTGATTCTGGGCTCTGTGATTGTTTTATGTGTTTAATTTTTGTCTCACACTCCTGGCTAGTAAGCTCCTTTACTGCATACTTTATATGTCTTTCTCTCCTCCGAGGTATTTACTGCAGAGGCCGACAGAACACTGGTTCCATTAACCAGGTTCACCGTCAAGGATATTTTGTACTTCCCATGATTTTTCGAGAGTCAAGAAGGTTCATAGTTCTGTGATGTCTTATTAGTGGTACTGTCGCTTCACTGTCCCCTCTCCATGACCTCCAGAAACATCACCTTAATGTGCCAAAATTGCACATTCAAAACACAGCTTCCAGCAAGATCAACGGTGTGATCAATGTAACCTTGAAGACGTCACAGTCGCTGCCATGCTATCAGGAAAGGGCATATGGAGAAAGACAGGAGTGGAAGCTTTATTGGTTGCTAAAGATCATATCTGGATTTCTGTGCACTTATTGATGAACCTTGCTGAGACACAGTCGAACCCTGAGGTAACTGAGCCTGGATCTCCCCAACAATCCTCCTCTTGGCTTCCTCTGCGGATGATGAGCATTGCCTAACCTGGGAGACATGATTATCTGTGCTTTGAGTTAATGGTTACTGCAAACTGTGTGATTCCCACCTCCCTCCCCAAAAAAACCCAACCCAAATCGCTTTTCATCTATTTTTGTTCACAATGTTATCTTTATCTAATGGAACTGAACAATAAAACCAGGTTCCAGATGCTTGGGTCGTGATTTGAATGGTGGGGCTAGAGAGATAGGTCAGCAGTTAAGAGGTCATATTGTTTTGGATCTCAGAGGACCTGGGTTCCATTTCCAGAAGCCACATAGGGAGGCAATCTGTAACTCCAGCTCCAGGAGGTCCCATGCCTTCTATTTGACATCCCCCTACACTCATATGTACATACATGAACTCAGATGAGTAATACACATAATTAAAACTAAACATATAGCTTAGAAAAGTATGCTTTTACATTAAGCTTTTTATTTTCTTTCTAACTTTTTATGTTTGTCTTAGGTTTTATGATTCTGTTAACTTTTTAATAATGACAGTGTCTTACATGTATTTAACACATTTGGGTAACTCTCTCCTCACCTGCTTTAACCTCCCTCCCACCCCTAATATCCCCTACCCTTCCTATTTGAATATTTTCCTGGTTCATACTTTGGGTTTCATTTTGTGACCAATGATGGAACCAGAGTCATCTGTGTGACTATTATTAGCTGGGGGTCTCAAGTAGCGACACAACAGAAGGCAGTGACCTCTGCCTGCCCCTTTCCCTGAATTTATCTCTAAGAATATTTAGTAGTGAAGGGAAGGACTCTCAGTTTCTCCTCATCCTTGCCCAGCTGTAGATAGGACCATTTCTGTGCAGAACTGTTACAGTCATTCACAGCTGTCCAGAGCTCAGGATTATAATAATTACTAGAAGGCTAGTGACAACTAGAAATATGCTTGTAATAAAATTACAGGAAAATAAATATAACATTGCTATAGTAACATACTCTGAGACAAAGAACGTCACTTATATTAGAAAAAAAATCATCCACTGATGAAGTGAATACATGGGAAGAAATGAAAATAGGTACTATATATGTCGTATAAATTCAAATGCATTACCGACCAAGGAGTCACAGATAATGACGACCGGGCTAAAAGGACCAAATCCAGTTATGAGAGGATCCTCAGTGCAGGAAACATGAGGCTGAATGGGAGCTCCTTACTGCACGGTGACAATGCCAGCTCCAGCATGTGTACAGTGTGGGTTAGTGGGCCTTTGAACAGGATTTGGGTTAGCTAGATGTGACGGCTGATGCTTGTCTTCTAGGATCTGAGAATCTGAGGCAAGGAGACTGCAGTGAGCTGAAGGCCAGCCCAGTGTACATAACAAGTCTCAAAAATAAACAAATAGATAGATAATAAGTAACTATTGTGCTTTGGCTTGATAATTAAATTTCTAGAAAAAGAATAATAAGAACCCCATCGCGTACATAGACCAAGATTTATGTGAAAAAGATGACCATTGTAGGGTTTGAAAGGCAATTTGATGATAGAGAGCTCACGGTGTATGTGAAACCCTGAGTTTGACACCAAAACAAACAAACAAACACCCCCAAAGCAAAACAAAACCAAAAACCCAAGAGGAAAGAAAGAAGAGCTAATTGTGTTAAATATTTATGTACCAGTAATAATCTGTAAATTAGTACTTTCTTGTAATAGACTTCAACATAAATATTAACACACCATCATAAACTTTCAAGATAACTTTATAAAATATTCTAACCACATCAAACCATAGATAATGTATTTATTATCTCTATATTTTTCTATACATTTATATTCATATCCATATATCTGAATTTTAGTGAACTTTGGGCTGTTTTGACTTTCTCCTTTTTTGTGACCATCCCCAGATTTTCCCAGAGTAGAATGTGTTACAGCTAGGAATTTATTCTGTCCTTCAAAATTAATATCTCAAGACACAAAGGTATTTCTTTTAGGGCCATGAGCATATCAGTCTAACTTAGGAAAGGAATCCTGTTTCTTTAAATTCAAGTTCTGTGTCAGAGTCACCACTGGGAGGGGATGCTGAGTCCCCTTGGCCTCCTGTTCAGCAGCTTCCTGAAGGGACACCACCTGATCAAGCACCATTCCTTCAGATTTTTAATTTCAAAACATTTCACTTGGCAGAGGCCAACCAGGGAGCCCTGTTGGTGACTGCTGGTACTTGGCAACAGCAGGGGAAACGCAGGCAGGCACAGAAGCACCAGAGCAAGCCAGAGCACTTTAATCATCTCCGAGCAGCAGCAGAGCCAAGATTTACAGGGGCCTCTTACCCCTAGGTGTAGGCAGAGGGACATACTCCAGGGTGGCTGTGAGCTTTTATGGTTGTGTTATCATTCGGAGAACAGACATAAAGGCAGAGGGGTGGGCGAGAAAGCGCAGAATGCTTCCACACACTAAGCTTAATTTCAATATTGTTTCAGGCTCCTGGGGTCTCCTTATGAATGACTGTAAAATTCCATCATTTTGAAAATGAGTGGATCACAAGGAAAACCGCGTCTTAGAGGACTCTGCTGCTGTCGACGGGAATATTGGAAGTTTGCCCTCGCATCGCAGCATGCTAAAGAGGTCTCCAGTTCAGGGAAAAGAGCTACAGAAAATGATGCGGGTTGAGGTCAACATTAGCATTATTTCTTGCATCTGGCAGAAATTTCCATTAAAAATGGAAAGAGAAGAGAGAAACCATGCAATTCTGAGAATATTTCTATAGTCGAAAAGTGACGGGGGGGTCATCTAACCTGCATGATGGGGTTAAGCTCCATGGGGTAGGATGATCCACATATAAAGAGCTTCTGAATATAATATTTCTACAATCCCTTCTATTTCTAGATAAGATCCTGTTCTATTACATGGCATATCTACAACTGTGCTATGTTCATATGGCCATAAAACCATCCCTCTGTGTAATCTGGAGGCAAAAGAGAGAGAGAGAGAGGAAAAAAATGCCCCAGAAAGAGAAGCAGCAGATCTCGGCAAATGCTCTATCTTCATTCATGCTGTTAACATCCTTCTCGCTGTTCTGTCCTGGTGAGGTAGATATCGTCTCATGAAAACCACAGAGAGCCAGCTGTCTCTCCAAGTCCAACAAAATCATACAGACAATTACATTTACCATCTATCATCTCACATGGAACTACACAGCTTAGTCTTCTCTACTTTTTCTCATTTGAAGCCTCCAAAACTTATTAGTACGCGGACTACAAAACGATAGGAGGCCTGCTTTCACAGGGCATGGGATTCCAGTGTTCAGCGGGGAAGCCTCGGCCCAGGGTTCTAGCTCTGATGGGAATGAACAGTTTGCCTGAGCATGTGTCTCTGACTTTTTCCCTCCATTCCTTTTTCCATTTTTTGTGCTTTACTTAACTTTTATATTTTTCTTCTTCTATAATTTCCTTTTAAAAATACATTTTTATTAACTCTTTGAGAATTTAAATGTACACACAATGTAGTTTGATTAGATTAAGCCCCCACTAGCCTCTCTAACTCTTCTGGAATCCACTCTTAAGGATGTTCTTTCCCAGTCCCATGACATCTGTCAGTTTTGATTTGTTTTTAATAAACCACTGAATGAAGGTTGTGTTGTTCATGTACTCATGGATGGGGTGCCACCCACTGGAGCATCATCCATGTACCAAGGGACATGCTATTTACTCCTTCTTCAAATGCCAGGAATACTGCCTAAGTCACCAATTCTTTTCAATCCCATGAATGCCCATCTGAAGAGAATCTGTGTGCTGTCACCTGATGGTGAAATATATCTTAAATAGCTTAAGTTTTTCCACACACAGTGTCATAATACCTGCAAGAGATCCCTTTGTCTATCCTAGTCCTTTAGAAGACTTCTTTGTATTTTCCACAAGACAAACTATTCTCTTCTTGAATTTAAACACAGCTCTGTTGAAATGACTACAACTTAAGTCATTTCCCCAGAACATCTCTCCCTAGCTACAGACTGTATTTATGTCTCTCCTGGATAATTCTAAAAGAGACACATTTTAGCTGTTTCACATTTAAATTGGCTGGGATAAGCAATTAGACAACAAAAAGAGGTCAAAGGGATACAAACTGGAAAAGAAGAAGTCAAAATATCACTATTTGCAGACAATATGATAGTGTACTTAAGCAACCCCAAAAATTCCACCAGAGAACTACTAAACCTGATAAACAACTTCAGCAAAGTGGCTGGATATAAAATAAACTGAAATAAATCAGTAGCCTTCCTCTACTCAAAGGATAAAGACTGGGAAAGAAATTAGGAAAATGACACCCTTCACAATAGCAGTAAACAATATAAAGTACTTTGGAGGGACTCTAGCCAAGCAAGTGAAAGATCTGTATGACAACAACTTCAGTCTCTAAAGAAAGAAATTGAAGAAGATCTCAGAAGATGGAAAGATCTCCCATGCTCCTGCATTGGCAGGACTAATATAATAAAAAATGGCTTTCAGCCATCTTGCTGAAAGCAATCTACCGATTAAAAGCAATCTTCATCAAAATTCCAACTCAATTCTTCATAGAGTTAGAAAGAGCAATTTCCAAATTCCTTTGGAAAAGCAAAAACCCCAGGATAGTGAAAACTATTCTCAACAATAAAAGAACTTCTGGGATATCACTATCCCTGACCTCAGGCAATATTATAGAGCAATCATGATAAAAACTGCATGGTATTGATACAGAGACAGGTAGGTAGACCAGTGGAATAGAATTGAAGACCTGGAAATGAACCCACACATTTATGGTCACTTGATCTTTGACAAAGGAGCTAAACTATCCAATGGAAAAAAGACAGCATTTTCAACAAATGGAGCTAGTTGAACTGGAGGTCAGCATGTAGAAGAATGCAAATTGACCCTTTCTTATTTCCTTATACAAAGCTCAAGTCCAGGTGGATCAAAGACTTCCACATAAAACCAGATACACTTAAACAATAGAAGAGAAAGTGGGGAAGAGCCTCGAACACATAGGCCCAAGGAAAACTTCCTGAACAGAACACCAATGGCTTATGCTCTAAGATTAAGAATCAACAAATAGGATCTCATAAAATTGCAAAGTTTCTGTAGGGCAAAGGATACTGTCAATACACCAAAATGGCAACCAACAAATTGGGACAAGGCCTTTATCAATCCTACATCCAATAGAGGGCTATTATCCAAAATATACAAATAACAGTCATCAAGGAAATGCAAATCAAAACAACCCTGACATACTACCTCATACCAGTAAGAATGGCTAAGATCAAAAACTCAGGTGACAGCAAATGCTGGTGAAGATATGGAGAAATAGGAACACTCCTCCATTTTTGGTGGGATTGTAAGCTGGTACAACCATTCTGGAAATCAGTCTGGTGGTTCCTCAGAAAATTGGACATAGTACTATTGAGGACCCAGCTATACCTCTCCTAGGCATATACCCAAAAGATGCTCCAACATCAACAAAGACAGAACCTGGAAAGAACCCAAGAGGAACGGTTAAAAAAATGTAGTACATTTACACAATGGAGTACTCAGCTATTAAAAACAATAACTTCATGAAATTCTTAGGCAAATGAATGGAACTAGAAAATATCATCTTGAGTGAGGTAACTCAGTCACAGAAAAACACGCATGGTATGCACTCACTGATAAGTGGGTATTGGTCCAAAAGCTTGGATTACTCAAGATACAATTCACAGACCATATGAAGCCCAAGAAGGAAGACCAAAATGTGGGTGCCTCATTCCTTCTTAGAAGGGAGAACTCATGGGAAGAAATACAGGGACAAAGAGGGAACAGGCACTGAAGAAAATGTCATCCAAAGACTGCCTCACCAGAGGATCTATCCCATAAGCAGCCACCAAACCCAGTCACTATCACTGATGCCAAGAAATGCTTACTGACAGGAGTCAGGTATGAGTGTCTCCTGAGAGGCTCTACCAGAGCCCTACTGATACAGATGAGAATGGTTGCAGCCAACCATTGGACTGAGCAAGGGGACCCCAGTGGAGTTGTTAGAGAAAAGACTGAAAGAGCAGAAGGGGTTTGCAACCCCATAGGAAGAACAACATCAACCAACCAGGTCCCCCAGAGCTCCCAGGAACTAAACAACCAATTAATGAGTACACATGGAGGGACCCATGACTCCAGCCACATATGTACCAGAAGACGGCATTGTTCAGCATCAATAGAAGAAAAAGCCCTTGGTCCTATGAAGGCTTGTTTTCTCACTGTAGAGTAATTCCAGGGTGTTGAGGTTGGAGTGAGTGGGTGGGAATGGGAGTATCCTCATAGAAGCAGGAGGAGGGGAAAGAGGTATGGAAGAAGGGGCAAAGCAGATAACATTTGAAATATAAATACATAAAATATCCAAGAAAAATTAAATTATTAAAACAGTGAGTTGGCTGGGAAACCACTGGCTTCCACCTTCGAAGAAGAAGTCCTTTGATCACAGTCGATGGTTCCTGCCCTCCCTGAGTGCTGAAACCTACCTTGTTGTCACTTCTCATTCCTTTCCTCATGTTCCTTTTCCTCCAGCCTTTCAAAGCTAGATCACAGAAACATTTGGGGATGGGGGCAGTTTCCATCCTATATATCCTATTTTTTCCTTCATGGTCTCTTCATCCAGCAAATCAAAGCTAGTTCACAGAAACCTTCCTTGCAGGGGTGGAAGTGGGGGGGTCCTCCATTGTAGAATTCTTAGTGGCTTTGATATTCTTTGCTGCTTTCTGCTCTCCTCTATTCAGGAATATTACTTCACAGGGTGCTACAAAACCATACAGTCTAGAAGACACCATACAGGACACAACAAATGGTCTTGGTTGCTATTGATGTCTCTTTACTGTCCACTAAGTCAGCCTCCCTTACTTCCTGGTCGCTGCTTGTCCTGTTGAGCTAGGTCTCTCTTTGGACAGGGCCCAGGCGTGAGCCAGGATATCTCAGTCACTCAGTCAACCATCAGCCTTCACACAGCCTGTATTAATGTTCTGAGTTCTTGCCGTGACCTTCATCCAACCTCTGGACTCACAGATGAAGCTCCTTTTAAAGCATCTGCTATTCCTTCTGTCATTTCAGATTTATTAAGTAACTCAACTTGTTATTTTTTCTTTCTAATTTCTGAAATTTCCACTTAGCTCTTCCCTGTGCCAATTTCTCTTTCCATTGATTTCACAGGATCTCCCTTTATTTCACTAAGGATATAATCAACATCCGGTGTTATAGTCTCTTCAACTTCCAGGTTATCTCAAGGTCAGCTCTCAAGGTCGGCATCTATTTGATCTTTTCTCCCTCCTGGAAACGCGTCAGTTTTGCTCAGTTCTGCCTATAGAGTGACCTCAGCTCATGCCCTGCACGTTCTAGACATCTCTAGCACATAAGAGAATCATGATCCCTTTGTATTTCTGTGCTTGTAGGTAGTCAACACAAGGAACAGTCTCCTATAGGGGGTTCCTGCAACAGATCAATCTGAAGAAAACCTTGCCAGGTGTCAATCTGCTATGCTCAAGCCACTCAGAAGTGGGCCAAACATTTGAGTTTTTACTATAGTTCATTTACCAACAGCATTGATGGCTTCTTTGTATCTGTTCCGGACATGCCCAGATTGGCACACTGGGTCTTGCCAATTTACACACAGCATCTCCCCTGTTATACATGTGCACCCCCCAATATGCACACAAACACACACACACATACATACATATATATAACACATGCACGTATACACATGCAAATGCACACAAACACCATACACATAGACATGCACACACACACACACACACATACACACATGAGTACACATACATCATCAGCTAGGCTCTTATATCCACAGCTACAACCATTTCTCTCAGGGTTTTGGTGGCATCTTTCAAATATTCTATGGATACATAATGGTTCTATCTGTGCTAAATTAATTTTTAACTATTGTATAACAAGGTATTTGGAACTTAGTACTGAAAGAAATGCTTTGTTTGACTTCACAGTTTCTGTAGGAAGTAAGTCCAAGTTAGCTGGGATCTCTGTACTCTGCCTTAGCAAACTTCAGTCATGGGGTCAACTATACTGGTCTCTTACTAGCAGCCAGATTAAGGAAGAGTTCACTTCTAGAATCATTTAGGGTTTCATCAGATTGTTCTCTGTGTCTGTAGACCTGACCCATCTGCCTTTGTAGTGTCTGGTGCTTAGAAACTTTCTGAGCCCCTCAGATCTTAGGTCTGGGGCAGAGACTTTCTTCCACAAGAATTCATAACATATCTCTTCAAAAACAAAGAATCTCTTATGTTCATTCCGGCTTTTCGAGAAAGATCTGGATTCCCTTTTAAAATGTTTTACTGATTAAGCCCGGTCCATCCACGATAATCCCAAGTTTTTAATCTAATTGTTAACATAATTGCATCTACAGAATCGTCTCATTCTTTCCATGCCCTCTAATCTAACTACAGGAGTGCCTGCCCTCAGTGCTTACCACCCTCTTCCAAACACAAGGGTGCCAGGGTGTGCACATTAGGGCATATAATGTGAAGGATCCTCTCAAAATCAATTTTGTCCTGATGATAAAGCGCATTTGACTTCCTTCACTTACCAGATCTTTGGAATTTTCTATGTTCTATTTCATATCATAATTTATTTCTCTTTATTGATGGATGATAACCCATTGTATGAATTATTTGACCATTCCCCAGGTAACGAATATTTGAACTCTTTGTAGATATTAGCTGTAACAATGTAAAGAGTCACATATATATTTTTGTTTTCCTGTTTGGATATCCAGGGGCTCACCATCTGGGCTGCAGGATAAATCCAAGACACAAACCTTATCATAAGTATATTCCTGGTTTCATATGTCCTGAATTCATTTCCATGCTTACATATTGTGTCATCTTAAGCAAATCTGCAAACTGTTCTGCGCTTTAAAATCCTTGTTTGCCATGGTCTTGACCTCATCCAGTTACAGAGAAGAAAATAGCAATCCACATGAGGCACGTCAGCGTGGTATGACATAAGATAAACATCCATGTAGCTGGTGCTACCACTGTTTTCTGAAAACCTAGAAGGAATCCAGCAAATAACCATTGATTGTGGATGAGTTAAAGTCTTTCTTTTTCCTCCCAAATAGTTTACCTTATATATTAGATTTTCATTATAAAACGTATAGATTAAAAATAGGACGCGTGCCAGAGGCCCAAGCTTTAAATACTATGTCCCTAAAAGGTGCCACTCTTTAGGGATGTTATGAGAAGGTTGGGAGGATGAATGTGACTGAAAGAAGAGTGTCACTAGGGATGGATCACGGGGTGCGTACTACTCTGGTTGTGTGCTGTTATTATCGGTGCTTCTTGGCCCGCCATTGCATGAACGGAGTAGCTCTACTACACTTCTCCACTCGGATGAACTTAACTTCCTGAAGCTGTGAGGAGAACTATATTTTTCGCCGTTTAAATTGTCAGTTGCAGGTAATTTAGTCACAGAAACAGAAAAGGAATTGCTGTGAATTCCTGTTCTGTGATCATTTGTATTCCTTTATCCTAACCCTTGCTTGTATTTAAAGGCAAGATAATCATTGGTTCTTTTGAGGGGTTTTGTTAAAAAATCGTACACTGTTATGGGTTTCTTTACAAATGTTAGCTTATGTCTTTAGAGTTTTCCAAAAAGTAAACCCAAAGAACGAGAGAGCACGGACTTCCCTTTCTGTGATTATGTTCACGAATGCAAGTGGATGCCCTTATAATCTTATTTCCACATGTGACACTTTAATATTCTGACCTGTAACATCAAATAAACCCTCAGGTTCTTGGTTGGGAAGAGGAGTTTATAACTACAGGCTGGTGGTCTGTCTGGCATCCATTTTATGTTAGGGAAAAATAAAACTTTATTTGCTGCCTGCAGAAGAAATTCTTTTACAGAAGCAAGTTTATTGAAGTTGTAAGCAACATGGGGACTCTTTGTATGGGGGTTGACTTGAGCCAAAGCCTTCTCACTCCCTTCTCTTTTCTCTTCACATCCTTCAAGTTAAGAAGTTTGGTGATTAAAGGTATGCAAACGTATTTCTTATCCTTGGCAAAATACCATTGGATTTTAGGAAGTCTAACAGGTTCAAGATGTCCTATTAAGATATCAAATATTTTATAAATTTAGAACCCATTAAGTACTTATGTTTGCCAAATCCTTTCTGTACCATGATCTAGAAATATGCTAATTGTATCTCTTTCTGTTTTTCAGGAAGAAAAATGGTAATTCTTATAGTGCACATAACAGATTTGCTTATGCTGTCTGGCTACTAGCGTTGAGTTTGTTATGGGATAATTATGCTTTCAGAAAGAAAAGACCCGTACTCCCTCTTGAAGTCAGATCATGCATCCCATCATTGCCATAGTTTTGTGAAGCACCTGGGGGGAAATGTGTCTCTCAGACCAGAAAATGAACTCCATAAAGGTCCTCATTTGCCACGTCAAGTACCCTAGGAGATCATTTCAATCCCATGGGTTGTAAAGAGTTTCCTTTGCTTAGAAGCAAACTGGGAGTTAAAAAGCAAGGAAGTAGGAAGTCCCTAAAAATTTATACGGGCTCTGAGAAGAGGAGGTGTGGCAGCCATGTCTACAAAGTGCTGTTTAATAGGGCAGGGATTTGCAACTGAGTCAATTAGCCATGGAGGGACCATAAACATCTTTGTGAGCTCGAAAGTCTTCATGTTTTCATTGTTTCCTATTTCTAAATAGTTAACAAATTCTTTTGTGTGTTCAGGTCTACATGAGCTCTGTTAAAATATCCAAGAACCAAGAACTCTCTCTATAGCTCCAAGAATGACCATTTGAAGACGGAATGCAGGTGTTTTTAAACCAACAGTAGCAGCGTTTGTTTTATTAGAAAGGCCCTAAAAATGAAGGAGACATGGAGTGCTCTTCACAGGTCCCAGGTCAGTTCACTTCCTCTGTGTCTGCAGATGACCATTTCAGAGCTCAAGTCGGACTGGAGTTTTGTGTGCTTTCAAATTCTTTTCCTACGAGCTCCTAATCGTGCAAGTCTAGAGAGCACGGTGTTACAGAAACAGCTATCTCAGGTTATTTCCCGGTTTACAATGTTTACGTTTTTGTCTCTTCTGATAGGACTGCATGGTCTCTGCAAAGGTGTGTGACTTGTCAAAGGGATTGTGACATAATAAGGTGTCGCTGTGTGTCTCTGTCTCTCCCACACTCGCACACATTTAAATACTTTTAGAAGGTAGATTATAACCAAGATTTCTCAATTATATTTATTTATCTATTTTGTGTGTGTGTGTGTGTGTGTGTGTGTGTGTGTGTGTGTGTGTGTGTGTATGCAGAAGACAACTTGTGAAAGAAGGTTCTTTCTTTCCACCATGTAGGTCCTGGGGGCTGAAGTCATGTCATCAGGTTTTGGGTGCAAAGAGACAGGCATGTTTATCCTCTGAGCCATCTTGTCATCCCCGTAGTCTTCATCTAAGAAGATAAAATTGTCTTTTTTAAAGCAACTTAATAGATTTTATAGTTTGTTCTATCACAGGCAAAGTTTATTGCTTCTTGTCCCCCATTCTTCCATGAACTACACCCAACTGTAATACCTTGTGTCATTACGCAGTTCAAATAGCTATGGGAAAATAAACAAAGATCCAGAACGTGAGTGTTGAATTTAGGAGACCTAAGCTTTTGTCTGGGCTGGGTCCCCTAGCACCTTTGTGGTGTCTTAAGTGCCTCTTCTAGGACCCTTTAATTATTGAATAGGACAATGAAGTCTTTATCGCAATGCTGGGGTGATTCATGGAAACCATGGATGTGCAATGGCTTTATTGAATTATTTACAAGTAGTCAAAGGAGGAAAAGCAAACTCATGTTGCTAATTACATCCAGCTCTAGAAAAGCACTTTTGGAAGTTTAGCTAGAAAAGCTGTTTTTTAAAACAGGACACTATAAAAGCACTCCAAGTTAAACACTGCAGTTTATAGAACTAAAGAGTTTACTCAATCATATATGTGTCTTAAGAAGTTCACTACGATATTCCTACAATCATCTGCATCACATGGGCCAAGGAAGATACCCATGTGATGGTGATTAGATTTTGCCTGAAGTAGAAGAGAAGAAACAAGAGGAGAGAAGATGGACTAGCCAATAACATTGCTACAAAGTCAAGTAATTTTATTATTTATTTCAGAGAGCAATGCTATTATTAAAGGAAAGCACACCAGTGATTTGTTGAGGCTAATAAATAAGGCATCTAAATATTGAGGTTAAAAGCAAAACAAAACCACAATTGAAAGCTAGTCTCATGCTTGCCCTTTCCATGGGCTCATCCTACTTGACAGACAGTGACAGAGTCCTAGCCTGCTGCTGAGGACTCAGGAAGCATGGGCCCTGAAATATGTGTCCAGGAGCACTTCTCCAACATAAGCTATGACTCCATCTGGAAAGCCAGTAGACATATTCAACCTGACTGCTTTCCTTACAAAAGTCATAAGTGCTTTTCAATGTTAGCGGGCCAGACAGAAAAGCAAGTGGGACCTTCCGTGCTCTTTCGCTTAACCCAGGCACGGCTTCCAGCATGACTGCTAACAAAGCTATAATGAAAATAACAAGTCTATAAACCTGTGCTTACTAGCAGCACATTACACTCCCCAGTCTTCAAACCTGGAGCTTAGGCAGTGATTTATATCGAGTGGAGCCAAGAAAATGGGAAAAAAGAGATAATGAAAAACTAATATTCATCCCCAGTCTCTGTCCCTTGCCATCCCTGGCAAATGTACATACACACACACACACACACACACACACACACACACACACACACACACACACACACACACACATATCTGCAAATGCATTGATCTCCCTGCCATGTGGGGCAACAGTCAGTTACAGCATTAGCAACCCTAGCTTTCTAATATGTGGGAGAGGGAATTCAGTAGTGACCCCAATGCTATGCTGGTGGAGGTGGCCTAAGGTACTTGTTTTAATTCTGCAGGCATTTATTTTCTACACTGTGTTTATTACAGGTCTCTGGAGATGGGGATTCTTGGAGAGGGCCCCAAAGTTTTCAGCATCCTTTGGTAACGATGCTTAGTTAAAGGAGCTTCTACATTTAAAGATTAAAAAGGCTGCCAACAAGTGGACTGGAGACCACTTGTTGGTCCTCAGATCTTGAAACCAGTGAACCATCCTTAGCTTTTTGTGTTCTGTCCACCAACAACAAAGTGTATTGAGGATAAAGAAAAAAGGGAGGAAATGGGCCTCGACTCCCCAGAGTCACATGCCCTTCGGGGAGATGTCTTCATTTTTATTACAGATTGGCTCTTTCTGAATGAAAAGGGAGGAATCCAAGAGTTGCTTTGATGGCTCCTTTTGAGGGCCAGCCACATTCTCTTAGTGCTAAATCTCAGTTTGTTGGCCCTTTGTGGGCAAAGCAGCATGCTCTTCTGTCTCTATACTTCTCGTGTTGGGAGGAGAGCTTTAGAATCTGCCTACCTGTATGTACTAACACATAAGGCTTTGAAACTTCCTGCATTGCAGTTATAGGACTGGGAACATCGTGCTACTTTGATCTATATGTGGTCTTCCATGGTCTGGAGACAGCAGCCTGATTGTGGACCTCATCAAGGTTTTCTCAACATTTTGACAGTCGATCTTACCAGATGGTCAAACTCATGTACAACACTTCCCTGGAACAACATTGCGTTTCTAAACTGATGTAGAATTTAAAAAATCTAAAGTGCTTAGTCACTTGTCTTATGCAAGCAAGTAAGAGGAGACTTCTAGGTTGAACATCTAACATGGGGCATTTTTATTGTAAAAGTTCAGGTTTGAGTGTGTTTGTGTATGTATAGGTATGGTGTGTGTGTGTGTGTATGCATATCAATGAACACATGAGAAGACTATCAGAGAATTTTAGGTGTCCTGCTTTATTGTTCTGTGAGACAGAGTCTCTCACTGGAGTGAGGGTGGTGGCTGGGAAACCCCTCCTGCCTCCACCATCCACAGTGGTGGGTTACAGGCCCATGAAGCCATGTCCATCATGTTATCTGGGTACTGAAGATCAAAACTGTAGTTCTTAAGGCCACACATAAAGCACTGCTCCCCATTGAGACCCCTTTCTAGGCAATAGGTCATCAGTATCGCCTCCCATTTCTTTAGATTTCATGTTGAAGACAATGGGCAATGGAAACTATTTACATATTATTCCCTAATATCTATAAAAGTAAAGAACAGGGATGGATGCATGTGGTACATATACATATATGAGTCAAATTCTCATAAACATAAAATTACAAGAACAGCTCTCCCTGCAATTCTGCTGTTTCTGATGCAAGCTGTCCCACTCGACATAAATATGTAATTTGGAAGATTTTCACTTCTTTCTTAGGCATTATGATATATATGGCAGTCAGGACTGAAAAACTGTCTAAGAGTTGAGATATTTATAGAGAAGGGTGAATGGCTTTCCAAAGACCAATTTTCTAACTGTGAAATGCATGACCCCTTACCATAAGGTTTAAGTCAGAGGTGTTGAGGGGACAAAATGAAACAGTACAATGTGGCAATGTGTTGGAGACTTCAAGGTGTGACTCTGATGACATACACCGCTACGTCACTTTTTTATGTGCAAATATATACATTGGCTTACACTTCCATAGTCTATGAAAGGCATCAGATGATGGAAGGGTGGCCATTTTTAATTAAGCTAAAAAGAGAGACAGAGCAAGAACTTCTCCCATGAGCTAAAAAGAGAGCAAAAACTCCTACAGAGAATATTCACTCCCATAATCTTCAACACTGGTGTCTTCTGTGGTCTCACCTCAGTGCAGATAGACGATTCCCACACCATAAGCTGATTCTACACCGGTACTCTACATGTGTGTTAAAGTTATTTCCCACTACTGCATAACTTTTTGAATGTCATAATCCATTGGGAAGCAATGCACATTTACTTAGAGGGGGACATCTTCCATCAGAAACAGCCAAATTATATAAAGAAATTTTGATGAGCTTTTCTTATAATTTTATTTTTGTGTATTGACTATTTGCCTCATGTATGTATGTATGTATGTATGTATGTATGTATGTATACCACATGCATATTTTAAACATCTGAAACATATATTTGTGCTGGCTAGTTTTATTTCAGCTTGACACAAGCTACAGTCATCTGAGAGGAGGGAACTTCAGTTGAAAAAAATACTTGCAAAGGATTGGATTCCAGGACTTTAGCGCATTTTCTTAACTACTGTCTCCTTTCGAAGGGCCCAGTTCATTTTAGGAGGCACCAGCCCTGGATTAGTTGTTCTGGGTTCTATAAGAAAGCAGGCTGAGAACGAGCCAGTAAACAGTGCCATGGCTTCTGCGTCAGTTCCTGCCTCCAAGTTCCTTCCTTGTCTGAGTTCCTGTCCCAGTTTCCTTCAATGCTGAACAGTGATGTGGAAGTATAAACTAAATAAACTTTCCTCCCCAAGTTAGTTATGATGTTTCATCACAGCAAAAGGAACCCTACTGGAACAATATTTCTACCTCTTTGGATGTGTCTATAAACAAAAACAAGCTCCTCTATTTGCAGTCTGCTGACCGTAAATCCATTGATCTAAAACGTCATTCGTGAATCAGTCTGAGAGGAAACAAAGTTAGACAGACAATTCTACCACGATTGCACTTTCTGAAATGTCAACACTACCTAACTCTAGATGTTAAAATACACAATCTTTTGTTGTTTTGGAGGCAAGATCCAAGTAGCATAGGCTAGCCTGATATTCACTATGCAATCAAGGTTTGCCTTCAACTCATCAATCGGGGGTAATAGCTTCCAAGGGCTGAAACTACAGATGTATCCCATCATGCTCAGCTACAACACAGTTAGCTCTCAAAAAGTGCTTCAAGCCAGTGACTCAACTCTCACCACCATGCTACTAAATTTAGTGTATTTCTCTCAAAAATATAGGAGTGGGGACAGGAAGGATGTCTCAATGTTTGCCTCTAAAGGGGAGATTGTAATTCAAGACCTAGGACCTACATACATTAAAGAAGAACTGAGTCATGCATGTGAACCTCTACCTATAAATAACTGCATGCATAAGTGTACACATATGCACATGCACATGTATGCACACACATAATTAATAAATATAAATGAAAGTTTAAAATTTTCGGTAGTAGCAATTATTCTGGAAGCTGAGTATGAGGAAATATTGGGAAGAGACAATCATTTCAAAGCATGCATAGACTTGACTCACATCATCAGTGGAGTATATAAAGTCCTATAAAGTCCTGAAACATGAGAATTATGAATTATATGTTTAATTTCTCTCCAGAAGTAAGCAAGAGTTACTTGGAGTAAAGAAAAGAAGGCAGAAAGGAAAGAAAGGCGGGGCTATAAAGAGAGAGGCAGGTGAGGAGGATGGTGAATTATTAGCACTATCAAAGTCACCATGCTGACTTTATAAAGCCATAAATTTAGTTAGATCTGGAGGTACATGCCTTGATCCCAGCACTTGGGGGTAGAGGCAGGTAGGTCTGGGTTAGAGGCTACTCTTGTCTACAGAGCAAGTTCCAGAGAGCCAGGGATACATAAAGAAACCCTATCTCAAAGACAAAAAAGAAAAGAATAAAAAGATACAAAGATGAAGTCATAATACAGTAATAGAAATATTTCTTTAATACTATTTGCTCAGAGTAGGTGGTTGTCTTTTCTATGAATTTAACCTACCAAGTAAACATGGCATGGATATGAATATCGTCTACCAATCAGCCATATACCTGATGAACTCATCCTCCCGGAGCTGAGAAGGACAGAAAGCACAAGTGTGGTGTGTGCTGAGTACTGCTGTAAATGATATGGTGGGCAGTCACACATGGCTAATATTGTGACAGTTAGGCTGTGGTGAGCTATGTGAGAGTTTAGTTAAGGTGTACTGCTCCTTCAGGAATGCGTAAACTCAGGAGGAACAGTTGATGTGTGGAAAGGTTGAAGAAAATAACATCTTCCTTCTAGAATGACAATGATACTACAATAAACCCCAAACACTGCAACAATATGTTGTTATTGTAAATAAAAACTACACTTTCTATTAGTTCCTGGTATCTGAATCTATGAAAGACGAAACAACGCAGCAGAAAGATAACTTACCAGAAGGAAATTTGCTGTCTTGCCATTCATAAAGCCTGCTAGGATAGCATAATAAAATCTACATTGCAGTAAATAAGTCTTAGGTACAGGGGGCAGATGACACTATGGTGGTTGGGGACAGGGTGTGTATTGTAATTATCTTTGGGTAATGAGGAGTGGTTTACATTGCTAAACTCTTTAGACCGAGGCCAAGTCTGTCCTGAGCCTCTCTAATACCTGAAACATTGATCCTTAAACTGGATTTTAAAAACGCTTTCTCAGCAAGCTCATGTTCTATGACTTTCCACGAAACTTTCTATTTCTTTGTAATACTTGGGGTGATGAAAATGTCCTAAAATGAGATTATGGTGATGTTTGCTGAACTCTGTAAACATGATGAAAAAATTTATTGAACTGGGTGATTTAAATAGTTTTGTAGCGAGAAATATTATATCTTGATAAAACTACTAAAGTTTATTTTATTCATTTTAAAGAAAGAATATATATTTTAGAAAATAACTTTGATTACCTAATGTCTGTTTTTTGAGCATCTGATTATGAGCTTCTTAGCGGTAGTCTAAGGAATTCCTGTTTTAAGAGATGTTCCGCTTGTTCTTAAAACAGGCAGGCATATGGTAGAGTTTAAGAAATGAAAATATAAATATTATAAGTAGAATACAGATATTAGAACTCATGGGCTCTTAATGTGTCCCAGGGTAACCAGAAATTTTAATTCAAAATTTATATTTTTTTTGGCAATACATGATGTTAAAAATATTAGAATTCAAACTCAGAATATACATGGTAGACATCAGCTTCTCCATTCTTGCTATTTTTTGGGAAGTTGGGGCAATGTGTACAAATGTTGGCTCAAGGTCAAACTCTAGTTTCTTCCTTAGACCCTTCTCTATTTTATTTGTTTCTTACTTGTTTGAAAAAGTGTACCTATTCTAAATATTTATTTTATTGTTATGTATGTGCCTATGGGTATATAGGACACATGAGTCCAGGTGACCAGAGGAGGGTGCCAGATCCCACCAAACTAGGTGCTAGCTGCTGAGCTTCGGCTTCTGGAAAAGGTTGTGCTCTTAACTATTGAGCCATCTTTCTAGATCCTAGACAAGGTCACTTGTTAAACCGAAAGCTCACCAATTAGCTAAGCTGACCAACGAGCTCATGGGATGCCTGTGCTCTACCCCTTCCCAACCCCAGAGTTACAGTTGCTGGCCTTGTGCAGCTCTCATGCAGGTACTGGGGACTTCAGGCACTCGTGTTTGTGCAGCAGACACTTTACCCACTGAACTGTCCATTCTCCAGCCACACCATCTCCATTCCTGATCAATTGTTTTTATCCTGCGTAACACTGCGCACAAATTGAAATCTATAACTGGATCAACAATACTCAATGCTTAAATCCTCTTGAATTATATGTTGGGTTTGGCAATACCTAAAATCATCCCGTAAATATTGAACATGTTTATCAGTTTTGAATACTGCTATTTATGGTTGAACAACAACTTATCAACATGGCTTCTTTGTCATTATGACAAATAACAAAATTGTAACTAATAGTTTCTAAGTTTTGTGTGTAAATGAGACAATTAGAAGATTTTGGGAAGAAATAGCAGGGGAAAGAATAAATCAAATGTGGGAAGGCCATTCCTTTTGATAAATGAGAATTTATTTTCTAAATCAGGATGTATCTACAACCCTCATCAAACATATTCTTCCAGATCAAAAAAACCAACCATGAGCAGGTATTTAAACCCATGGGACAGGTGAGTCATGAGTATGACCTGGTGACGTCAGGCTATAGTACAAAAGTTAGAGCTTTCGTAACAGCTTGCCTGAGGATGGTCTAAGGGACTAGCAGGCAGGCAGGAAGTAGTGATGGACTTATTTGCCCTTGGGAGCCCAACGTGGTGATTGTGCCTGCCAAGTATACAACAGGGACAGTCACAAGATCTCAGTTGTGCTTCAAGACCTCATTGTGGCGTAAACCACAACTGGTACTATTGGTAGTAGACAATGGGAACCAAGCTGCATTGGCTGGGGGCAAAGGGAAGGAAGAAAACAAGGGCAAAGAGAACAACCAAGCACATCTCGCCCTGATACAGTCTTACTGGGTTCTATTACCAACTTAAGCAAGATGTGCGTGTCATCAAACCTCATATGCTAACCATCAGCACGGATAACCATCAGCATAGATAAGACCTGCTACAGACATATTGGCTAACATTCTTACAGCACAGGAACTTTGTGTGATTTCCTGCCATCCTTGCTGAAGACAGATGACAAGCCAGTCTGTAGCAGATGATCATAACTCAAATGTGTACCTGTGAGAACAGTATTTTGAAGATCTAGTCATGTCTGACTCATTTTCTTCTCCTAAGTGGAGGCTCCAGAATAGAATGTGAGAGTAGCCATGTAGGATCCAATGTCCTGCCTGGGATTTCTTCCTTTCAAAGACAGATTTCCAAGGTCTTTTCTCTCCAAATTATGAAAGCAACAGAGTTATCATAAAAGACAGGGCTGTTAGAAAAGCAGATGAAGAAAACAAGGAAGGATATCAAATGAAGATATGACCATACAACAAAACTATGGATGATTGTGTAATGAGACTAAATATATACCTCCCTTTTGGGTGTTCATGGCTCATTTGCACCTTTGTATTTTTCCTTGGGTAGAATCATTGACGTGAAATTACCAGATCAAATAATAAGATCATTCCGAAAATAATCATTCCAAAACTATTTCCAGTGATTTCCTGCCTTACATTCTATTAGACAGAGCATGGATGCTCAAGATGTGAGAGCTGATTTTATTCATCTCAATAATTCCCAGTTCTTATTTACTCTTCAATTCATTAGAATGGGTTTATTATTGGTGTACTACAACAATAATGTTTCCTCTTCTGTAAAAAACCAGTTTTAAAAAATCAAAAAATTTCATAGCATATGTAGGTGCTTTTTGTAAGTCTCACTGACAAGTTGGTGGCTAACCAGTCTGGAGTTTTAATTTTGAGCCTTCAGGAAAGGGGTTCCATATTTCAAACTTATTTTTCTTTTGTCAATGAGTTGTCTTTTGGAACAATAGCCTTCCTCAATTTTTAAACTTTTAAATTTTTGAATTTTTCATGTAGTTATTGTGCTGAGTCTGGAGTTATGTTTTCTCCAGAACTCTCTGACACCATTCCAATATCTTCAAGCTTGAAGGCCAAAATAAGGAATTCAGAGATCTGCCTGAGTTTTCTACCTCTCTACTAACCTACCTACTCAATACATTTAGGTTTTAAAATCCCTTAAAAGTAAACATTCAACATTAACAAAACAATTGTGAGCCTAATATTTCAAGATAGCAGTAAATTGTGATCTTTTAGATGCTTTTGGTAATTTGAAAATACTGTAGAAATGTTATAGATTAAAGGTTATATGTAAAAAATCAGCATAGAAAATTGAATTTACCATGTCTTAAAATTCTATGTTGGGTCACTGAATTGGTATAATTATGCAGCCTAACAATGAATGTAAACAAGCTAATTGTTGACATTTTCCACTAATTATTTGATACTTAATGACTCATTTTAGCCTATGCCAGCAATTTACTCATCTTCAACCTTTTCCAGATTCTATGAATAATTTCCAATTGTTATCTTACCATCTCCCATGTCCCTTCTTCATTTTGCAGTGTGTCATGGGACGTGTTTGTACAGTCTCACCTCTTGTATTGGGAACTTGTTTGAGAAAGGACACAGAAAACAAGAGGCTCACAAGGAGGTGAGAAGGAATAACCATGGACATATTTCAAGGCCTCTCTGCATTCCTGTGGAACTGCGACTGGTCCTGAAAACATGTGCACACTTGTGGTGATCCGACAGATAGCAGCTAAAACCTTAATTTTCTCAACTTTGCTCACTTATGCTATTTTGAAGGTCAAAGATGGATGAGCCTAGAGGATTTTGTTTTTGCATATTTTAGAAATTAAGTTAAATCTGGATAGCTATTCACTGATTTAGTCACTCTAATGTCAAATGCTGGTTTATCATTCATTCCTTCACTTATTACTTAACTTCACTTATTCCTACAAGTTACCCTTTGTCTATCTTATTTTTATAATTATTTCAAAGAAATGGTCGATGTCAGAACTGCTATATCACGGTCTGAAGTTCTGTGCTCACCATTATAAGATATGAAACAGGAACACTAAATATTTCACAAGCAAAGTTACAGAAAAATATATGGGAAGTCAAAACCATTTATTTCTCCAGTTAATTACAAGACCAAGCCATTGAATAGGAAAATGGTGTCACAAAGGGAGTTATTTAGGATATGAATGATAGACAAGGGAGTGGTTTTGACTATTAAAACATGGAGTTAAGACTGACCAAAGATCTTTGACTAGTAGCAAATTATACTAACCCTGCAGGTAACCAATTGTACTGACCCCTATGGCAGACCAATAACTATGGCATGTGGTCCAGCTAGGTGCATACACTTTGCTCATAGGAATTTCTAACCTCCCTATCCAGACTTAGGCCTATAGTGATTAAGTAGGTAAGTTTGGACCATTATAAATATTTTCTGTTTTTAGAAATACTGTGTTTCACCTAGATTTTAATTTTTCCTGTCTGAAAGAAATGCAGGGATGGCAATGGAGAAGAGCCTGAGGAAAAGAAGGTCCAGCGACAGGCCCAAAGTGAGTTCCTGCTCAAGGGGAAGCCTCAGAACCTTACACCATTACTGAAGCTAAGGGGTGTTCACAAAAAGGGACCTACCATGACTGCTTTCCAAAAGACCCAACAAGCAGCTGCAAGAGTGACATATGTGTGCCCAACCAAGAAACAGAAGCTGTTGGCCCCTCTGGTTCAATTCAGGAAAAGCAGGAGGAAGCTAAGGAGGAGGGCAACCTTGTAGGAGGACCAGCAGTCTCAATTAACCTGGAGCCCTGAGAGCTCCTAGACACTGGATCACCAACCAGACAGCATACACCAGCTGAGATGAGGCCTTCAACACATACATATACAGCAGAGGACTGCTGGGTCTGGGTTCAGACAGAGAAGATGCACCTAACTCTCAAGAGACTGGAGGCCCCGGGAAGTTTAGAGGTCTGTTGGAGTGGTTTTGGTAGGGACATCCTGGTAGACACGGTGGGAGGGTGGGGGGCTGGGAGGATGGGGAGGAGGTATGGGACGTGGAACCCTCGGGGGAGGGGGAGTGGACCTGGAGGGGAATAAAATCTGGAGTGTAAAAATAAATTAATTAATTAGTTAAAAAATACTGTATTTCATTTCTTTGCTTCAAATGCCTTCCTTTTGGTACCATTTTCTTTTCCTGAGACTGTGTAGGTCTTAAATATTGTTCCTAATCATGTTATACTGACCCCTTAAGAAGAGTTAACACAGTCTTTGTTTATGTTGTTAACGGAAGTGTTGTGACTTCATTGTCTAATTGATATGCCCGTTAGAACATGAGGTTTTCTGAGTTGCCTTCATATAGAACAAAATCGCTTAGTTTACTAAAAGGTGGTCAGTAAGCACACGGGGAATAAACGAATGCAAAGTTGAAAGAAAAACATGAATGTCTATGTGTCTCAGGTCATATCTGTAAAGTAAGTTTTACTTGTAAAGTGAGACACATATATTTGCTTTAATAATTAAATTAATCAACATATGCATGACCTACAAAGTGCTTCTACAGTTCTTGAACAGTGGTCATAAAGATACATTGTTCACTTTCCTTCAGCCCTTGACCTAACTGTCAAAGAGAACACATCAGTTAAAACAATTTCTCTTAGCAGGTATGGCTACTCTGATGATGTTTTCCAGTACTGAATTATCAAAGTTTTGTCACTGATTAAAAAATTGCTCAGAGTACCTAACCGGGGGAATGAGATAAGTTACTGTGAACTAAGGTCATAGGAGAGCAAAAATGGATAAAATCTCATTTTCAGCCTGTAAAATTTACATGCTTTCAAGACATGTGAGGGGCCTGTGTTTCTCTAGTGTTAGTAGGACATGAAAATGTGGTTTTGACCTTTCCTGTTAAAGAACACTGTCTCTCAATGAAAATAAAAGACAGGGATATATCTTGGAACTCTATAGCAAATTTCATTTCCCACTACATAATTAAAAGATACGTAGCTCCTGTATTATTAATGAGAATAAATAAAGAGATGACAATTAAATAACCATTATTAATGACTTATTAATTAATATGCTAGTAGTTGGCTGTTTGATCGTGAAGAATTGATGTCGGAGAAAAATCAGTAAATAATAAAATATAAAGCTGAATCTTATGTTTCAGCTAATTAGCAATATATCTCATTCTAAGGCACTCTAAGGAAAAATTTGCATAGTGAATCAGAGAAGTAGTTCAAAGCTAATAGGTGCTGTCTATATACAGAGCCTCCCTCCCCCCCAACTCTGTGTCTCTCTGAGTTCAAGTTTGTTTACTCTTAGAAAAACTTGATTTCCTGTGTCTGAGGAACATAAGCTTATAAAAAAAGATGAAAAGACTGGTATACACGACTCCAGTAAAGGGATGCTAACAAACTAAGTGTTAATGAATCAAAAACATATGGATTGGACTTCACTTCAAATAGAAATCATTTTAGAATTAAGGGAGAAAGTACTTAGCGGAACGCAACAGATCTTTGTCGATTGTAAAACCCAAACATTTGAGGTGTCTTCAGAAAGTTCTCCTTATTCCTTTCTTTGATTGCTATTCATCATTTCCATTTTATAGAAGAGATCAATCTCTCTATGGCTAAATAGCCTTTCAAAAGCTTAACAATGTATTGGTTAGCTTATAAACAAACATCCTGGACTTTTAGAGATAAAAGAAAGGTGTTTCAATTATCCAAGACCACCCAACCGAGACAGCATATTCCCCTTTGCTGTTTCTTTGCTCTGACTTTGAAAATATACATGTGAAATTGCTGTTGCTACATACCTTCTTAAAAACAATTCTCCTGCGGATTTTCAAAAATGGTGCTAAAACTTAGATTTTTTTCCCACTTAGTTGGGTTACTGTCAACCTCTTTATTGCAGAAAAACTTAATTTTTTATTCTAATCACAGTCTATATTTACATAAAATACTTGGTAGCCATAATGCTGGTGATATAAAATTGGGAAGAAGGAACAACTCAGGAGATATATAGGATTCAGAATGTATACTCAATTCCCCAGCAGATTGTGGCTGAGATCATGGAGGAATATTCTTAAGCTGTCCTCAATACATGTTCTGTATTAGGATAATCCACAGCCTTTTGGGACTGGTGGATTCATAGTCTTTTGACAAACTGAAGGATGCACTCACATGGAAATCCTAAAGAGTCCCATTGGAACCCCCCATTAGAGGGCCAGCATTATAACATCTAGGGTTACATCTATGATTCTAAACCATCCATGTGCTGTTTGGTCATCTCCATCTTAGCTTTTATGACGTTTAATTCTAAAAGAGGTAGATTCCGGAAACCTTCTTTGTATAGACCCAACAACCTAGTTATGCATTAACCAGGAAGGAGCAGGTGTTTTATTATTATTTATTTGTTTGTTAGTTATTTTTACTATATATCTTAATTTTTTTAATTATGGGTTTAGAAATAAGGAGTTATGTGCTCATGTGAGTGGAGATGACCTCAGATTTCAGAAGAGAACATTCATGTCCTTAAATCTGAAGCCACAGGTAGTTATCATGACTTATAAGAACCGAACCGAGGTCTTTTGGAAAAGCAGGGAGTGATATTAACTACCAACCATCTCCCTTGCCGTTCTCGTTGTTACTATAGAAATTTGAATGGAACTATTGTATGAAATTACTGTATGAGACAGCTATACCACTCCTGTGTATATACCACAGGGTTCTCAATCTTACTATAGAAGAAACTTGAATCTGTAATTTTGCTGACAATAGGTAAGTTATGGGATAAGATTAGATGTCCACCACCAGGAAAATAAATGAAGAAAATGTGATACATATGAACTCATGCACAAACATACACATGGGGTTTTCAGTCACAGGAAGAACAAAATTATGTCACTGAAAATGAAGACAACTGGGGATCATCATATTAAAGTTAAATATTCCAAGAAAGACACACATTACATGCTTTTCCTATTTTATGATCCTAGGTATATGTTGTGTGTGTGTGTGTGTGTGTGTGTGTGTGTGTGTGTGTGTGTGTGTGTGTCTTGAATTACAAGTGTTGAAGGTAAAAAACAGAGTCAGAGATGGATGTGGCCAAAATATGTGGGATACTGTACAAACAGTCTTTGTGA
This sequence comes from Rattus norvegicus, assembly GCF_021556685.1. Taxonomy (NCBI): domain Eukaryota; kingdom Metazoa; phylum Chordata; class Mammalia; order Rodentia; family Muridae; genus Rattus; species Rattus norvegicus. The sequence goes on along the minus strand of NC_141550.1, from coordinate 24,678,847 downwards.
AACCATCGTCCATACGATGAATATGTGCCAATAAAAAGTTTATATTAAAAAGTCAACCTTCTGTATTTGTAGGCATCATTCTGCCAGCTACTCTTCTGAATTCAGTCTGAAGCTAGGTTTCCATTTCCACCATCTCCCTGATTCAAATTTCCTGCCTTCATTTTTGAGTTTTTACTTCTCCTCATTCATTTTTCAAGCCTCCGTCAAGCTACTGAAATACTCAAAGATCCATCCACATGCTTCAGGTCTCCATAAAGGCCACTCAGTGACATGTAAAACAACTCAAACTATAATTTTAGGATCTGGTCAATTGGGTATTTAGAAAACACCATAAGTAATTTAGATATTCTAGTGCAGAACACTGAATGTTAAACCAATTTATTTCAGTAATGTAAAAATAATACATCCTTAAGTTAAGCAATTTATAGAAGTCAGAAGAAGATAGCCCTCAGCCCTGAATACATGAGTTATGTCTTTGCATTAACACTCTCAATGACTTGGGCAGCCTGTAGGAAAAATACAGTCCCCGCAATTAGGCAATTTTATGTCCTCAGTCCGGTATTTCACACCCTTCTATCCATTGTTGTAGCTGTGGAAGAAAAACACTTCCAGTGTTCAAATTTGCCTTCCTGTTACTATTCCACCATTTTATTTGTTCCCTTCTCTTATACAGAAAAGCCTTAGCATCCCCACTCCTGGAACTCATCCAATTCCCCTACCATGACTGCCATCTTGTCTTTAACATTGCCAAGTGGAGCATCACAGACCCAAGCGTTCTGCTCATCTTGACTTCAAATTCCAGCTAGAGATGAGCTCTGCCTCTATACAAGTGCCCTAAGTCTGCTTACATGTGTGTGCAGTTTATTTGTAAACCCTGTGGATTCGCTTTTCTATACACTTCATTACTCAACAGGCAGGTGGTTTATTTCTTACTTCATTTCATTAAAACATTATTTGTAAATAACCTTCTTAGTAACTTTCTTGAAGAATGAACTGAAGATGTTAATCAATTGTTTTTATTGCTCCAGTGCATAAAAGTAGGTTAGTAACGACTACTGAATGAGTGAGTGAATGGGTTTTTTTTTCTACATATGTGTTTCCCTATATATATTCATCTGAGTAGAAGGTAAGATCCCTTCTTAGAAGACCTTTTGGACTTCCACACAATCATCTTCAAACAATGACACTAACATTCAACAACCAAAATAATCACCTTCATCAACTGCCTGTGGCCATGTGTGACTAATACGGACACTGAGAAATGGACGTTTAAGATTGTATGCTTTCCAATAGGTCTTGAGGAGATCTCTGTACTTTGCACATTATTGTCCCATAATGTACAGGCTGCCTCTCACCTTCCTTTCCACCTAACACCTTGCTTCTTTTGCTAAGGAGCTCCAGTTAAACCCCATGTTAAAGAGGTAGTTTCTTTAAGAAAATAATTTCAATGTAAATGTGTCCTCAGCAAATAGTGAGTCACATTTGGAATTGAAAGTCTAGGTATTGGAGCTTTCCTTCCTGATACATTTAAGATCATTACATAACTTTAACCATAGCTATTCAATCTACAGACCTAGAAATATCATTCTTTCTGCTGCTAATGAAGGTCCTACGGCACAAATTTATTAAAGGTATACGTTTGCATGGGATAATAATTGGGTCGATAATATTAAATTCATAGGCTCATTATTTAATTGCAAGGGCAGATTATGAATACAGCTTCTAAAATGTATTTTAATGAAAAACACTACATCCTGACCTAATCATATCAACCTTATGCTATCTAATTAAGGATGCAAAAAAGTCATTAGAGTTGCAAAATATTAGTTCCAGCTCCATCAGGCTGCAAGCTGCCCCTTCATGAATATATATACTTTTTACTCCATGATAAATAGTTAATGAGGTAAAAATGACAAAATTTGCATGTAGGCAAATTAGTTTAATAGAATGATGTCTTTTCTGACTACTGAAAGTGACCTTTCCTTATAAGAAATGATGGCTACAATACTTTGAAATTATCATCTTGGCTGTCACTGCACAGATGAAAAAAATATATGAATGAAAATGTAAAAATTGTAAAATTCAAGTGTTAACTTCCCATCATAGTGTCACACTTTGTGCTTTTGCACTTATCAATTTAATAAAAGGAAATTAAGCATATTATAAAGTATCCATATATGGTGCAATTTTTTCCAGCACATAAAAAGGTGACTCGTATTCTTAATAGCATTATGACAAAATTTGCAGTTAAATATGAGAGCGCAAGAATTCTAGGCAACAAGGAGATGCATTTGTGGGTAAAGGCACTTGCCACCAAGCCTGAAGCTCTGAATTTGATCCCCACAGGGCCTACATGGTGGACTGAGAGAATCAACTCCTATAAGTGGTACTCTGACCTGTACATGGGAAGCTGTGATATGGATATGGAAGCACACAATGAGTGAGTGAGTGAATGGATGGATGGATGGATGGATGGATGGATAATGTCAAAAAGAATTCTAGTTTACACATTTGAAATATTTTTATATCAAAATCCACCTTCCAATCTTAATTTGGAATTTTAGATTATAAATAATTGTTCTCAGTTAAACTGGCATTGTACCTTGAGATTAGCATGTCAGCTGTTCAAAAGCACAGCTTGCTTCCTTTCTGAAAGAGACTGACCAAGCAAACATGAGACAACATAAGAAGGATCACATGGAAAGGGAATTATAAGGCTTCAAAATGCAAATATTCAGGACCCAAGAGACCTAACAAACAAGTCAAAGATAAGTCTATGAATTCACTTTAAATGTTTAAATATGGATTTTTTTGCTATTTTCAGTTATGCGTATGTGTGGTTATGTAATATGAATGAAGGTGACTTCAGCAGCAGAAGTGTCAGATCTCTCCCAGAGCTACGAGTTAAAGGCGGTTGAGCCAACAGATGTGAATGCAAAGAATCAAACTTGGATTCCCAGGAAGAACACCACAATACATCTCTTCAGGACTACTTTTTTTAATTAAAAAAATGACAGTTTATTCATGCCTGCAAATATGGGTATATATATGCATGTATGTACATATGTGTTCCATAGCATGCATGTGTATGTCAGAGAACAACTTGTGGGAGTTGGTTCTCTACTTTTACAGCATGGGTAACAGGGAACAAACCCAAGCTGTCAGCCTTAGGAGCAAGAGACTTTATGAGGCATCTCTTGAGAGTGTCGGTGTATTCTTAATAAACATAATGCTCTCACTATAGAGTAACAGGTATTCTGTGTGATTTCAAGGTGTTTATAATACATATTCATATTTCTTACCCGGATGGAGACTGAGTCAGTATGTGTTGTAAAGAAGATAACAGATATTTATATAGACATATGGCCCAACTGCATCCAAATCAAAACCTATTCCACTATCATTTTGATTAAATTGTTTACTTTAATTACATTTAATCTACTTGGTTTTTCTCTGCTACATTTGAATGTGAATACAAAATGTTACTGCCCCTCAAAGTTTAAAGTCTCCCAAGTTCTCCTTTGCCTCCAACATGAATCAGCTAATCTTGTAAGGTACAGCATAAACATTAATAATTTTGTAACTTTCAATATTCCTTTCTAGCATTAAAGTATTAGTCCTATCACCCATTTGCTAACCAGAGCCAAGAACTATCACAATAGTTATGTTTTCCTCTGTCTTTAAAAAAAAAATCCTGCTGTTCATATCAGATCATCCTGGTACTCAACTTTGGATAGCTTCCAAGTTTCTAAACTTACATGTTGTGAAACTTAATAATGAAATAAAAAATGCTCTTTATAGATACCCTAGGCACTGGGAAATTATCACAGAGAGGAAGTGCTCTTGAATAATTAATTTCAACTGTTTTGAACCTTTACACAGGTTTTGTAAGTCACGGAGAACGTAGCATGAACACACAGTAGACTTGAATCTGGTTTGTTTCTCAGTGATCTGAGAAAACCTAACAGTTCCCCTGTTAGGTTAATTATAAAGCAGAGGTAAAGACACAGACACCTGAGTGAAGGAAAACAGCCTATAGTTTCCCGAGCTAACATTTAAATCTCTGTTAAGTAGGTAGCAGGATAAGGTTCATTGTGTATGTCCATTCCATGGGCGACCTAAGCATGTTCATCCATAGTGAAGTGAATGAAAAATGCCCCCATAGGATCATGCATTTGAACACTGGGTCTCCAGTTTGGGTGCTGTTTGTGGGTCGTTATGGAACCTATAGGAGGTAGAGCCTTGCTGGAGGAAATGTGCCTCTAAGCATGAGCTTTGGAGGGATACATTCACTCTCATTTCCACTTCTCTCTCAACCTTCTGTGTGTGGTTGAAATGTAATCATCAAATTACTGCTCCTACCATCACGGACATTAAGCCTTCTGGAATCCTAAGCCAAAATAAACATTTGAGTTGCCTTTGGTTGTGATATTTTATCACAATAAGTAACGAACATGCCAAAAGTTAATGAATATATTAACATTCATTTAGTAACTATCTACTTAAAAAACACAAATGATATAAAGTTGAAGAGATCACTCTAAATCTACAAGGAGAGGTTAGTATCAAAGAAAGAGGAACTTATGAGCATTCTCAAGTTGTCAGAAACGCTGGACAGTCAGGTAGGACAAGAAGTTCTAACCAAAAGAAAACAGTCCTGTCTGGATTAAATCTATAGAGAAGGCCCTTGGATGAAGACTTGGAGCATGACGCTTGTCACACCATGCACATAAGGTAATGAATCACCCATAAAAGGGAGCATCTGTGACCTAGAAAATAAGTGTTTATAAATTGTTTGTACTTATGAATGATTTGCATTGTTTAAAAGATGGATGCTGATTGGAAAAGAGGAGAGAGGGGTGAAGACGCAGGAGATGTGACTCAAAACGTGGGCGAGAAACAGTCAATGGGAAGAAAGGCAGGGTTGGTTGCATTTACATGTTAGAAAAGTCGTGATAACCAGAGCAGAGAAGGAATCCACGGTGTGAAAATGGGGCATCAGCAGGGTGAAATTACAAGTAGACATTGCTGTTCTGCAGCTCTGTCTCAGGGGGCACCAAGGGCCTGCATCTATGTTGTAAAGGAAAATAGATTTGAGAAGAAAATCTCAGTAAATTCAACGGGATTTGCTCAAATAAAAGTCAACAAGATGAGGGCCGATTTGAAAAAATCTCTGCATTCAGGTCCCTTGCACTCCAGAATAGATGAGCATGCTATGACCCACGACCACGGGAGTCTAATTCCATCAGTGTCCTGACCCAGGTGGAGGGCATATTCTAAGTAAAAACAAGTCTGGGACCAATTTGGGTTGAATCACAGTAGTTTATCTTTGGGCTATCCATCTGAAAATGTCAAGACAAGCTACTGGCCTATGTATTTTGGGACTCAAAAGGGAAATGTGGTCACATATCTATATGTGACGACCTTTAACAGGGCGGGCAATACTTTGAAAGCAGTTGATCAAAGTGGTGTACGCAGTGAAAAACAAGCAGGAAAAATAGATATACAGACTCTGATGACACTGATAGAGATAAAGCTGTGGAAGAAAATGTCCAGTACTACCAAAAAGATTAAAATGTATTTATTTAAAGCCTGTAGGGGAAACCTAAGGAAGAAAAACACTCTAAGGACTCACAAAGAAAGGCAACAAAAGACTACAGGAAGAAATTTATTTCCTTCCTTCTTTCTGCCTATTGCTACATTGAAGCTTGTTTCTCAGCACGCGCGCGCGCGTGCGTGCGTGCATGCATGCATGCGTGTGTGTGTGTGAGAAAATAACATCTACACTAAGAATTCGTTTTGACTAATAAACTGAAACATGTATAACATCAAATCCCAAAATCCATAATGTGGTACCGAGCAAGATACTGAACCACTTCCATTACAGCACGAGGGAAGGCACAGCTTACTGATGCGCCGGGAGAGTGGGGAGGTGAAGAGGTAGGGTTGGGCGGTGGGGTAGTGTGGGGAAGAGTTCTTTAGCAGAATCAGGCCAGCTTCACTCCAACTCACCTTCCTTCTCTCACCATGGATCCCTCTCCACTGCGCAGACCTTTTCACGATGTGACTCAGCTCCTGATTGGAAAGTTCCAAATCGTGTGGGAGGAAGAACTTGCTTTCTTCACTGTGGATTCTCTGAAATGCATCCAGTACCCAAGAGTCACTGCATACCCTAAGAAAAGAGGATTTCTTAGCTCAGTTCATTTTTCCAAACATTCTTTTCCAAAGTATTGAACAAGTTGAAATTTTTTTTCTTGGCAACATCTATTTATTCGGCTCACCTATCTCATTCTTTTTCTTCAGAAATTATTTGATGATTAAGTTTCCAGAAATAACTTAAATGTTTTCTCAGCTACATATTCTAATCCAACAAATGCAACCTGGGTGTTGTTCTATTATTTCCTACTGGCTAGTTTGTGATAGCCAACAGATGGCAGAACATTGAGGGATATTTGGCCACTGATTTCGATTGAACATCCAACTTAGGTAAATATTATGAATTTTCCTGAAGAAAATTAAATTTGGAATCAATCTTCCTCCATAAGTTGATTTAGAAAATAGGTCCTCCCTCTCCACTCTGTCCTCACCTTCCTCATGTCCTGTAAGATGCTCTTAAGTAACATCTCTAGGAGTATTTTGGACATTAATTAAGTCAGTGTTTAGGAACATTTTCCATTAAGTACCCATATGTATGCTGTTCCAAATCCACTTGTATTTATTTTAATTTATCTGCTGAAACACAGAGGACAAGTGAAACTCTTAAAGAAAGAAGAGCCTGTTTATCCTTCCTTACATACCCCGACTTAGTTTCAATAGCTGTGTGTTGGGATCCTCTAGGCTAGACCAAGGTCCTTCATAGATCAGTATTAATATGCTAACCAGGAGAAGTTTCAAAAGTAACTGTGGTGTGGACTGGACTCTCAAGATATTTAGCCAGCTGTCCTCTGCATTTGAACCACTTGTGAATTTCTGAGATGGTAGATAGTCTCCATCTGCTACAAAAAAAAAAAAATGAGCCTCAGACTGTACGGTATACAATGGGTATATCTACAACCCCATGCCTAAGGCTCAGGTAACACTATGAAAGAGGGTGGCATAAAGATTTTAAGAGCTAGAGGAACAAGGAGTCTGCTACAAGATAGTGTCTTCTACTCAGGGAAGCCACAGCCATGATATCTCAGTATGATTACCTAAACAAGATCAACTCAATGACAACTAGTTAATATATCAGTCTGGGTAGGAGATAGCTCACAAGGATTTACTCCTAAAGGAAGACTTGCAGGCAATTAACAGCTGCTAGGAGAGACAGGATTGGTCTTCTTCAGGGATAAGAACCATGGCGCTTCTCCAACCCCAATTGATCAACCCTTAACATACGTACATTTGAGTAACTCTAAATGGAGTCAGCAGTGTATCTATGTGTGTGTGTGTGTGTGTGTGTGTGTGTGTGTGTGTGTAAAACCATGTACAAATGTGTATGTAATAGTTATAATTAATGAAGAGGCTATAATTTGAGGGGATGCTTAAGAGAAATTAGGGGGTGATGAGAATACAATACTCATGTATGAAATCCTCAAGAAAAATATACTTAGCCATAGTACAAAAATTATCTTTGGAATATACCAGTTAGAAAACTGGAAGCATTTTACTTCTCTGGCCAGAATAATGAGATTTTCTTCTAATTAATTCAGACAATCCATAATAGAATTTATTGACTGTTCATTATAATGGTAGTCAATTTCACTGTATTGTACTATCTAAGACTTAATTTAATCCTTACATTGTATGTTAATAGTCTACATTTTTAAAAAGTTAAACTTATTCTGAGAAAACAAAGCAAAAATAGTTTAAAAGAAGAGCTAAGTCCAAAGTTTCTTTTATTCTTTCCTGTTGATTCAAGTTTTATCATGTATTTCCAGGTGTTGTAGTACATACTTGTTAATTCCAATACTCAGGAGGCAGAAGCAGGTAGATTTCTTGTGAGTTCAAAGTCAGCCTGCTTTACAACACAATTTCCAGGCCAGCCAGGTCACATAGTGAAACCCTGTCTTAAACGCATACAACTAACAGCTTCATTCAACTAACTGGATTCGTTCTAAAATAGTACCAGTGACTTGTTTTTTTTTTTAAACAAAAATGCATTTCTGAATAATATCTATGAGTGTGTTTCATTTTTCAATGACTTTGAATTCATCACAAGACTGGTTATATAGCCTGATATATAATGCAACTATATGTCTACATCTGTTGGGAATCAAATGCACGATTTTGCGTATGCAGCATTTGTGTTTGCACAGATGCTCGTCCTGTATCCCGTACCTGCATCCCCGCCAGCCTGACGCCATCGTGGATGCTTTCACTGTTGTGCTCTGCTTGGAGATTCTGGCGCAGCCATTTGGATGCCTTGCTCGTTGGCTTATTAAGCAAGGACTAACTACTCTTGACCATTCTCTTCTGTTTGTTCACTGTAAGGTACATCTTTCTGTTGCCATGGTGATTTAGCGCAGTTAAATTACTGTCAACTCGGTGTTGTAAACAGTTTCTATATGAAGATTTAAGGATTATCAACAATGCAATTAACTTTGAATTAATTAGGACTCACAGTCCTGTTTCTGCTGGCTTCTGTGCTGTTTGCCCAGAAAATGTCTGTCTTCTTTTTATTTCTTTTTTATTCCGTGTGAAAGAATAATTATGTAAACATCAAAGCTTGGATCTGCAGGACAGTTAACAAATGTTTTGACAGAGAACAAAATGGCACATTGGAATATGGAAAGCTGTGCAAAGATTAATTGCATTTTAGTCATATTTAATTTTTTCTTGCCATTTTGGGTGGCATTTTCCAATGTAAAGCTCCGTGGTGTGTTGTTAATGAGTCAATTTACAAACCTTTATTAGTTTTCTGCATATTTTACAGATCTATAAAGCCAGTTTACACAAATAAGGGAAAGATACTTCGTGACTGTATATGTCGACAAAAATAAATAAAAATTCCTGGTTATGTAGTTTTATTATATAATTAGTCTTGTAATACAACACATATCCAAACATGATTTTAATATTTTAGATATGAGGGAATTTTATTCTTTGATGTTGGTTTTGTTTTGGTTTGGTTTTGGGTTTTTTTTTTCATACTTCCCTCAGAAAGTTGGTGAATTTCAAAAAGGAAAAAAAGTTCTACTTTTGTCCTAAAATAGTGTATCGGGGACCTTGATTAGCAAAATAAAAGAATATTTTGCATGCTCCATTTTCAATGTGTGTATGTGTCAAGTGAAATGATGTCAGTGAAAGACACTGTCTCCCACTGAGCAGGAGATGGGGAGAGCAAAAGCAACCATACAAATGCCAGCTAGTGAATCTGAGAGAGGCAGATATAATTTTTATAGTATTTGCAGATTTGAGGTGTTTAAGAGGTAGCTAATATTCTCTGACATCTATTAAGGAAAATTACAGCATTGCTGGTGATCACTGCAAACCTGGATTTCCTTTAACAACAGGACTTTTCAGAATGCCTGATTGGTTTTTTTTTCCGTTAAGTTATTCCTTCAAAATGTAATTAAAAAGGGAACTGCAGTCCACCTGTCTGCGATGCCTTAGGCATTGTGGTTTGCAGAAATAGGTCACATACTCTGCCACAGGTGCTGATGACGGTCAATGAAACCAAGCATTTTGCCAAGTCCTCTGCCCTCTGCCCTACATACACAGCAATTCACAGCAGAAGATGCCTATGTTTGTTCATATTGGAATGTGGGTCTTTTCCAGAAACCTAATATGTGCCATTTCTTTCTAAGCTAAAAAGGACAAGTGTGAACAGGTACTGGACCATTTTAAGGGCATTGAGAAAAGATGAAATCTGCAACTTTTAACTGTTTTAAATGCAAATGTACATAAGTACAGGTTTTACATAAAAAAGTGTCATTTTACACACAGAGTGGTCAGTGCATGTCTGGTGTGAGTACTTCCTGGTGCCATTACATTAGGGAAGGTTCTGAGTAAACACAATATAGTCGGTTGGCTAAACTCCATTCGTATTGTTACTACATGTTGAAATGCACGTGGTCTGCAGTGGGACTGTCACACACGTTACAGGAGGCAGAGAACAGCTAGGTATTGGTATGTATGACGATAGGTTTCTGGAAACCACCGATTACTCACCACCATGTTTAATATTCAATGGAATTCATCTGAGTCTGATTTGGAGTCACAAATAGAAGGAAACGAGGGAAAAAAGTACTCAGGAAGGATAAAAAAGAAATAAAGAGGGAAACAGAATTTCAGAAAAAGAAACAAATTCAGAAAATCCAAAGGTCTACACAGCTGGATACACAGTCAATATGTTCTTCTGATCCTGTTTCCAGAGGGAGCCATCACAGGGATCTAGACATTGGGGTGAACATTTTCAACGTCTGTGCCATCTCACACTGTACAGGGACAATTGCCCTCTCCTTACATTCCTCAGTTTCTGGCTCGGTTAACACATGTGCTTACATGCCCCATTCTGGGAGGACAAAGTGTTGAGAGATGCACAGTGAGCTAAGCTGAGGCAAGGTTAGGATTCCAGGCTTGGGGACGATACAGGAATGGAGAGCCCAGAAATCACATCAGCCTGAATGTAGGCCAGACAGAGCCTGGTTGAGGTTGCACATACTGTATGATGGAGAGAAATAGTGCATATCGTAGCACCGAACTTTCTCATGCATTTCTTTGCTATCCAGGTTTAATTCTCTGGGATATGTATGCAGAAATAGGTTACGTGAAAATTGTGGATTTAGTTATTTAAGGACCTTCCACCCTCACTGTTTTATATAAAAGCACATTGGTTTGTATTCTTTCCAACAGTGCCCAAGAGTTCTAACTTCTTCAGATCCTTTTCAATGTTTGTCTCAATGGTCTTGATGGTAACAGTCCTTCGGTGTGTGATGTCATTATTCATGGTGATTTTGATTTCATTTTCCCATTAACTAGTAATGCTAAGCATCAGCTCATGATTACATGCACTTTTGATATATTCCTTAACCAAGGTCTCTTCCAGTCTTTAAATAATGTTACCTTTTCATTATGGTATTGCAGGTTTTTCTTGTTCAGTCGGGATATTAGATAAAAGCCTTTTGCTATTCTCCTATACTCTGTGTCTGTATTGTACGTCATACTCTAAGTACAAATCTGTAAGTTTCATGGAGTACAATTTGCTTTCTTTGGATCTCATTATCTATGCCTCTGTTGTCATACTTAGGAGCTTACTACCAAGAATAGTGTCGTGCAGGGTGAGAACTAACCATGTTGTTGTCATAAACCAACCCAAGGGGAATGTGATTTTTAAAAGGAAATTCTGTACTTGGGAATTCTGAGAGTATTTCGAGACCTGGTCTTGTCTTGGTTAGGCTTGGGGTTCTGTCCTTTCTAAGGGTCAGTCTGGAAGGATCAGCTTTGTCGTGTGAGCCCACACTGACTGCTATTCCTCTGAGGACACTGAGGCCTCCCATTATGCAGATAGACCTGATTTAAGATCTGTTCCAGGGAAACGCACTGTGGAAAGGCAACCAAAACAGTGGCAGCATTTTCTCCCATTAAACTCACTGTCTTAAATGTCGCCACCAGGAAAGCACATTGCTGATCACAGTGCTGGTGTCATGACCAATGTCAATGACCAAGAAGACTGTCAAGTGTCAGAGCCACCCCCAAGACGGACACACTGTCTGCCACCATGAAGCACAGTTCCCTGGCAAATGTGACCAACATCAGCATCACCAGGAATCCATCTGAAGTGTTTAGCATGTGAGATGGCTCATATTAACCCACTTAACAGATCATTAGTGGGAAAACATCACTTGGGCAGGGAGGCAGAGCAGAGGGCTCAGAGAGTTGAATGGAGACTTAGAAATACCAAGTTAGAGTAGAGAGCTGTCAGGGGGAGAGTTGGTGAATGTTGTGCCCCCGTGGGTTAGTAATCATTTACTTGGTTGTTTGCACTTGTTTATTTTCACATTTTGTGCATTTACCCCCATTGTAAACACATTATGCTGTGTTTTTTTAACGTGCATAAGGCCAAAAAGTCAAACTTTCATCCAGCTCCTTTGACATTGCTAAGGTGACTGAATGCACAAGAGAGCTGTGATGAGCGTTGAGCCCTTCATCAAATGCTGGGAGGTGTTTTACAAACATAACACCCCCCCCCCATTGGAACATGTAACTTGGCAATTATATTTCATGTTTAAGGAAAAGATTTATCTCCACCCTATAAATAAACATGTTCGTTTATTTATGAAATTTCTAATCCAATGATTTTTTTTATTCTAAGCACTTCTGGTTCAGCACAGAAGAGAGAAGAGTCAAATACCTTGCTACTCAGATCAAAGATCTTTTATTTGGTCTGTCACATATGACCTCGAGTAGCTATGTGACACTAGAATACAGGGTAAAGTGACCTCAGCATACTGTTTGGTTTTGTTTTAATGCACAAATAACCATACTTAGTTCTTAGTTGAAAATGAAGATGCTTGCGTTGTTTCGCCCTTCAACTGTTTAGTGATATGGTTATTGAATGTTTTTAGGAAGAGTCTTTATGGAAAAAAAATATTGGGAAACAGAGCGAACTAGGAACTAACATTGTCCCTTGGTATTGATGCTATCAGAGACAAATGCTTCTGTAAAAGTACTTGTGGAAGCTCCTCACGCCAAGTGACCCCAAAACAGCTCAAGTCAGAGACTGGCCTATCTCAGACAGTCTATGACAGTCTTCATGCTGATAGGCACACCTTCCTGACAGCCACCAGCCAAACTCACATGTCCTGGATCTTCTATTCATGGCTTGAAAGGACAAACCTTAGTCTATTGCTTTAATTTCTTCTATATGAGAGGCATTAGTAGCAGGCTGATTTACCAGAAGCCATTTCACCAAGAGACAGATTTACCAATGAATCATTTCCTCTCTTTTTTTCTTTTTTTTAATTAGATATTTTCTTTACTTACATTTCAAATGTTATCCCCTTTTGTGATTCCCCTTCGGTAATCCCCATATTCTTCCCCCTTTCCCCTGCCTCTATGACAGTGTCATACCTCATAGAGGTACCCACCCACTCCCTCCCATCTCCCTGTCCTGGCATTCCCCGGCATTAGGACATTGAGCCTTCACAGGGCCAAGGGCCTCTCCTCTCACTGATGCCCGATAAGGCCATCTTCTGCTACATATGTGGCTGGAGCCATGGGTCCCTCCACGTATACTTGTTGAATGGTGGTTTAGTCTAAGGGAGCTCTAGGGGGTCTAGATGGTTGATATTTCTGTTCTTCCTATGGGCTTGAAAACCCCTTCAGCTCCTTCAGTTCTTTTTCTAATTCCTCCATTGGAGACCCTGTTTTCAGTCCAATGGTTGGTTGAGAGTTTCTGACTCTATTTCTCAGACTTAACCGACTATCTTGTAGACTTCAGTTGTTTTCGTGATGAGGTTTATGAAAGTTTTATTTTCTTGTTATTTTCTACTTTGTTTCTGAAATACGGTCCCAATATGAAGCACCAGACTGGATTTGAATATGTAGCCTAGACCGGATCCCAGCTAGTGGTGAGGTTCCTCCTTCAACCTTCCACATCCCACTGCCCAGCTCCTGCTATGACTTTTCTAAAAGAAAAAAAAAATTCCCCATTTTATATTGCCCTAGCTTTTCCTATCTACCTGGGAGGATGAGATCTGTTGAAGGTAAGGCAGAAGGACAGGAAGCACCAAGATGGACGTGTTGCCCATACCAAAAGTCAGAAGGAAGAGAAGAATGCATTTAATGGAATGGAGGCAAAAACATTTAAGTGTATGTTCCAACAGCAATGAGCAATTCCGATGGCATTCACACTACTTAAAACAGGAGTTCTCGACCTGTGGGTGGCAGAGTTCAAAGGACCCTTTCATAGGGGTCACTAAACCCATCAGAAAACACAGATATTTAAATTAGGATTCCTAACAGTAGCAAAATTACACTTATGAAGTTGTAATGAACATAAGTGTCACTACACCATGAGGAAATGAATCAAAGGGCCACCACACTAAGAATCACTGACACACGGGGGAACAATGTAGGTAGGACCCAGATATCAGAGCTATGTTTATCCTGTGCAAGCATGTTTTCCCATGCACAGTCTCGGTAAATCAGGATAGAGAATGATTACAAGCCGGGCAACACTGTTGGGGTTATATTACCTGTAAAACCTTCATAATTTTTCATCAAGATTTTCTTTAATAAATTTTAATCAAAAATTGTCTTTAATAAAAAAAACCACTGTAAGAAAGAATAATTTATAAGAGGGAAAATTCTTTGGTTATTTCATTTACTTCCCCCAAACAGTAATATGCTCATGACATTTTCATTGAAACTGGCCCTTAAATTATTTTTGATATAAATTAATTTTCCAAAGCAGCAGCTAAAACCTATAATGCTATTTGGAACTGTTAAGTCAATGATGAAGAAGATACAACCTCACCCCCAGATTAATTAACTTGATTATCAGTGTTTTAAATTTGCATACAGCTTCCAGGAATCTAAACGCTTAAATGAATCTAACTTACATTTAAATCATGGTCTCCAATTCTCTGTATTATATTAACAAACATATACATGGCCTGCAGATCTCTGATATTATTCAGATAAAAGTTTTACAATTAAACTATGCAAACAATGTCTGCAGAGACGTCATTCGTTTGCTGCAAGGCTAAACACTGAGCTAGGGACTGACTACAAAGATTTAATAAAAAGATAAATTTTATAAAAGAGGCTGCAGAAAGAGGAAGCTCATCCTGGTGCGCACTGAGAACACAAAATGATGAATTTAAATCACTTTACCAATCCAAGAAGATAGACTGACAAAATAACTAATATTTTAGTATTACATCAAATTAACAGGCCAGGAAAATAAAAAAGATAAAAAGACATTTTGCTTAGCTACTGATTAGCCACACAAAATGAAGTGTGTGTGTGCCTTACAACAAGGAATCTAACTTTAAAATATCAAATTGCATAACAGAGAATAGAGTTGTACATTTTTTCATGAAGAATTATTTTTAAAATTTGAGCTACTTGAGTAATTTATAACATTTATGGGGAAAATGCTGTGCTGGTGGTGAATTTTAAACGCCTTACCTTTTTGTTTTGTCTTACTCTTTTCAGACAGGCTCTGGCTTTTTAGTTTAGGCTGCCCAGATGCTATGCAGGCGAAGCTAGCCTTTAACTAACAGCAGTAACTCTTGCCTCAGTCTCTCTAGTGACAGACTTACAGGTATACATAACCACCCTCTGCTAAGTATCTGTATTTCAGAAGCCAAATACAAATTGTAAGGCAATTAGGAAGTGTAGAAATTATCTGCTGAAGCTATAACAAAGGGGTTGACACTGTTATGATAGCTGGAGCTCATAACTGAGTGAGCAAAAACACTAGAATGATCTCTAGAGGAAAGACAAAGGGGAGGTTTAAAGAGCAATTGACAAAAAGATATCGATGAGATGGATCAGTAATACATAGTAAATATATGAAGATTATGTAGTAAATAAAGGAATTCACACTTAGAAGAAAAACAGGGTTCTGGTCCGTCCATTAGCATTGTGTAACATGTTATGATCAATTTCCCCTACCTCTTTTCATTTCCTGGAAAACACGTGCCCATGAAAATTCCCTATAGTTATTATAGTTATTCCATTATAGTTATTATAGTTATTCCATTATAGTTATCTTCAGCACATTCTACCTTCTCAAGCCCTGTGTGTGGATTTAGGATCCTATTCAAAGAATAATTTAAATGTAGGCAAGGTTCTGTGCTTTCAAAGTTTCATCAGAATTATTATAAGATGCAGAAAAAACGTGAAGCTCTCATCCAACAGTAAATATATTTATATACCTTTACTTCACACACAACATGTTGTGTAAAATTGTATGGGCATTAAATGTTTAAGAACTGAGTAAGGACAGTAAAATTTTGATCATACTTTAAGGAGAAACAATACCTAGTCTGTTCTTATGGCACACATACAACTTGGTGAAATTAAACACACAAGATGGGAAAGGGGGAAGTAAATACCAATATTTTCTTTGTCTAGATGATCAAATTATTGTGGTCTTTAATTTACTTTTTTATTCTTTTTAATAGTTTCTACATAGCAGTGATTCTTTCAATAATAAAGGAAAAAACATAAAAACACAAATGTTTTTTTTTCAAGTATAAAATCAAGCCCAAAATAAGTATCCTTATTCTTAAGAGTCTTGTGCAAGGGTAAAATCTTTGTTCAGTCAACTCTCTCATCAGAACCATGGGGAGTGGGAATTCTGTCAACACTGAAACCCTTCAGTAACAAATTACCCAGACTCCTGGAGCAATAAGAACTAGTCAGCCAATCTCAGCAGGGTCCAGGTCCCATAATGAAGAGCTTCCAATGCCCAGAGCTAAACCAAACTCTCTGTTAACAGCCAGCATCACTGACTCTGTTTCCTTTGTGTTCCTTCAAGTCCGCCTGTTTATCAGTATTGTGGCGATAGCCCTGCACCAAGATCACTGCCTGTACATATTGACTAGATTTCCTCCTCCATCAGTCAGTATGCACAAATCTTCATTGGCATTTTTCACTAAGGTAAGTTCTTATAATTCTGTAACTCTTTAATAAATTTATGCCAGAAAAACAAAGCAAAAAAAAACCCCCCCAAAATAGCAAGCCCTCTCCACTTTATTCCCTGCATGTATCTGCTGTAGGCAGTGCTTCCTTCAGAGAACTGGTCTACCCAGCCCCATGTCATCACAGAGAAAGGTATTTTGAAATGGTTCAGAGGAAAATCGTTCAGCTGATACATCGAGTTGACTTATTTATACACTAAGGTTCATGAAGCTGAATTCTTCCAGGTTAATTATCTATGATATGCATATGACCCATCCATCTTATCCTTTCCCTTTATAAATTTCCACCTGTTATTGAGCTTCCCTTGCCTTTGATTTTGACTTCTCTACGGGGCTTTAGATATCTTTGTCCTTTGATATCAAAACAAATTCTACTTATTTGATGGATAAATTCTGTGCTAACTTTTTCATACTTCACAAATAATCTATATAATTAAATTGTCGATGTCAAATGAAGAATGTAGTTCTAAACATTTTAACTGAGAAGAGATTCATTGAAATGATATATAACGCTATCTTGTAAATTTTAAAATCACAGATGTATAAATTTCATGACCTATGCTCTTCTAACTTTTTGGAAACTCTACTCATTTTAAATAATACAGTGACTGTTCATGTGAATCCTCTTTCAAAATCCACGCTTGTGTGTTATATTTCATCATGTTATACAAGAAGAGCTCTCATCATCTAGAAAGTGAACAACTTTGCTTGGGGGCACACTACGAGTGGGTGCTCAAATGTGAACTGAAGGATCAGGGAAGATTTTTTTCGTTGCCAAGGAAAGTAAGTGCTCTAAAACGATGACATATACCCCTCATGGCATGTCAAAATACAAACCAGCCCTGGGTCAAAACAACACAATTCGCCCTGAAGGATTGAGACTTCTATTCAAGCTATGTTAGCGATATAAGGGCCACATCAGAGGATGATCTGTCCACTGAAAGGAAACTGAAGCGGAGACTGCACTCCTCAAGCAATGACTATCCTATGAGAATCCCCTCTGTGTCCTGCTTCCAGAATCTGCAGCTCACCAGGGCCCCACCCTCCTCCGCATTGTGAGCTAACATCTGTCTACAACACTCAAAGATGTCTTCACCCGTGCTCTAACTGTGTCTTCAGAGACTTTAGTCATCTGCTTTGCTTGAGTGCTCTCAAAAGGGCTCTTCCTTGTGGAAATTTGATTTCTACATAGAAATAGATTCAAATTTTATCCACACATAAAGGACTTCATTTTCTAACTCTATTTCACTTGTGTGCAGCTTTGTAAGAAAACAAAAAGTAAGCAAATACTGGCCACATGCTACCATTCTGTGTTGAGCAAATCTCCTGTAGTTCAATATACTTCCTGCCATGCACTAAAACTCAAGGTATCAATAAGGCAAATCCATAGTCAGAGTTGCTTTCTTTGTCCTTTATCCTCATAAGTTCTTATAGGATATGTTCCCATAGAAACATCAAAATATCTCAAGGTGGAGGTTGAAGAGATGAGTCAACTGTTAAGAATAGTTGCTGCTCTTGCAGAAAGTTCCGTTCCCAGCACCTGCCTTAGCCATCTCACAATGACCTGTAATTACAGCTCCAGGAGATCAGACATACTCTTCTGGCCTCTAGAAGTACCTACACACACACTCACACACACTCACACACACACACACACACACACACACACACACACACATGGAAATAAAAATTCCTTCAAAAACACAATCAATTAGAATGGAAATTCAACTCATATTTTAACTCCCATAACCATTTATTTCCTATTTATTAATAATCTGTGCCTCATGGACTGCTATAGCCAACTCCCATCTGCTCAAATCTAAAAGCTAGAGTTATGTGAAATAACATCCTCTCCATCAGTCTCTATCTTCAACTCAGCACCCCCCCACACACACAATTCTGTTCTGATCCTTACCCATCTTGTAAACATACCACCACCTTCCGTTCCATTGCCATTCACTTTGGGTAAGGGTTGGGTATCCTTTGTTCACATAATTACAGTGACTTTTGGGTGAGCTTTTCTTGCTTTCCATCTGCCACCCATTAAATCCAACTCTATTTCTACCAGCAGAATGAAAATTATTTAAAATCCCTCACTGCCTTCAATTTTCTACAGAAGAATACAAATTCTGTGGCATGGACCAAAAAAAAAAATATCCTCTAACCACGTGATCTGTGATCACATTATCAACCTAATCTCATCCATGTACTCTTGTGTGCTGCAAGATTTTGATTCAACAAAGAATATATTTCATACTTCATCAAAACTCTGTGACTTCTTACTTCTTCTCTTCACTTGATGTCATGCACATCTTTGTCTTTGTTCTGGCCAAATCACATTGAAGTGGCAGTGATTACCCCTCACTCCCAGTGAAGTTTCTGGGTATTACACCAACCTTCTTCAGACTTGCACTGGTTTCTTATCTCCCCTCTACTCCGCAAAAATATTGTCTTGATTTCTTACTGCATTTTTAAAACAAAATCTGACTAAGAATATTTAATGTGAGTTCTACCCTCCGTATAAATAGCACGTTATCATAAATTATACACACATTGCTATATAACATATTTCTACTACTTAAGCATTTGAAATTATATGCCTGTCAAATGGCAATCATTTGCTCTTCCTTCCATCAGTCCCTGAATATCAACATTCTACTCTGATTCTCTGGCTTTGATGGTTTTAGACATCTCACCATAGTACAATAATGTGGTATTTGTTTCTGGTTCTGTTTTGTTCTGTTTTACTGTGATTCACTCTTTTTACTTAGCACATAATGATCTCAATTCTCATCCATATTACTGTACATTCCAGTGTTCTGATCATTTTTTGTGGCTGTAATAAATCATTGTTTATATTTATTCTTCATCGTCTATTTCTCTCCTGAGAGATTTCTAGGTGCTTTTCACATCTTAGTATGAATAGTGCTTTAATGACTTCAGTTCTTTTGGTTTTATATGCAAAAGTGAGTATGGACTATATGACAGAGCTATAGATTAGTATAGATTAGCATCTAGAACATCAGTATAAAGGCAGGCTCTGACCACTACAGGAGGCAAGAGGATCCAGTGAGAACTACACAGTGTTTAGCTGATCTTTCCAATATCTGACACAATGTATCAGGGAAAGATAGGCTTCTTTATTAGACAATGGTGGAGTGGCTGGATACTGAAGAGCAAATAAACTTGCATTTTATACCATGCACTAATATCCTCGCAAAATGGACATTTTTATAATCGAATCTATAAAAACAGAGAAAAGCCAAAGGGGTAACTTTATGAAGTTCACCATAGCAATAAGTTCATGGATTTGAACTGATGCCCGAAGCCGGCCTAAAGAGCAGCTTTATGCCTGGGAAACAGCAATCACATAAAAGGTTTTTCTATCATTTTTCTTCTTTGTATTCATTGGTTTTATGGTGCTTTCACACACATATGCACACACATATAAATACATACATATATCTGTACACACACACACACACACACACACACACATACACATTCACTTTGCTTGCTTAATTGACAGTCTAGCACAACCAGATCATCTGAATACTCATGACCAAAGATAGACGATTATTCTTCAGTTGGTGATTTATGCGCAGATGAGCAGTAGGAAAAGACAGAAAAATGGAAGGAGGGGGAAATCATCCTTGACTTTACTATCTTTATCTGTCAAGGAATTACTCTTTGTTTCTGTTATGCCATTACCTGAAAAAAGTGAGAACAATAATCCTCAGCCAAGCTAGACCTTTTCTCCCAACATCAACTCATGTCTTTTGCTTTTTGATTATGTAAAGAATTGTGCATAACCAAGGGAAATTCTGCCTGAAGAGTTAGATGTTTCTATCCTCTCCTCTTTCCTCTCCCTCCCTTCATTCTTCCTTTCTCTCTCTCCCCCTGCTTCTCTCCCTCTCACCCTCTCTTCCTCCTTCCTGCCTCCCTTCCATTACAGCTCAACTTCAGGACTAAAAGCTGAAGAGCATAGTACTAGAAGCATCGTACCTGAGGCAATACAAGTACAAACTCAGGGAAGAGATGACAAACAGCAGACTGTAAACTACCACTGTCATCAGAGCACCAAGGATGGCTGGTTGCTTGATTCTCAGGAACATCCAGTAGAGTTTCGCTGCATCTGCAATAGGAGTCTCCCCATTATGTGCAAGCCTCTGAGAAAGGGAAGCATAGACTGGAATAAGGATGGAGACATCATCATGTCAGATTAATTTAAGGACATGAAACACTAAGGTACCATAATTTGTTTCTAAATTAAATCTTGTAAGTACTGAAAATTGCACAAAGAAAGAGAAAATAGGGGGGGGGGGTTCGCGTGCCTGGTTTAGCAGATTTTTCTCATTTTCCCTTGCAAGGCTCAAAAGTGTGCACTTGACGTGCAATTCATGAAGCAAAAGGCATGTTTTATTTATGTGCTATTAACTCGTGAATTTAATGAGCACAAGATATAAAGAAATTAAATGTGATGGTGGAAAGATTCCTTTATTTCTGAAGCAGATTTGATAGGAATTTAATTTGTGCGATGCATAAAAGGGATGGCTTATTTTAGAAACTTATAACAAAAAGTTCCCAGGCTATTTCATGTGAGCTTGAAAACTAAAGTTTACCTTAGGTTAATTTAAAAACATGCCCTGATTTGAGAGGAGGAAACATATTCTATACTAGATCATAAATAAATGCAAAGTAATGAGGTCTTTGAAGAAATTCTGGATTGTAAAGAACCCATAGTGTCATCATGACACGATGGACCTCTGAATTGTGGGGAGCATGAATATCCCTTAGAAGTGATTCCCCTGATATCAGGTAGAAGTGATAAGCACTCTAAAGTA
The DNA here is from genome assembly GCF_021556685.1 of Rattus norvegicus. NCBI lineage: Eukaryota > Metazoa > Chordata > Mammalia > Rodentia > Muridae > Rattus > Rattus norvegicus. The sequence goes on along the minus strand of NC_141550.1, from coordinate 24,657,366 downwards.
GGAATCTCTCCTTCCAGCTGAGAGAGAAAACCATTTCTTTAGTGCTTAAACTGGCAATTATGTAAATATAGTTTGAAAAGGCACTTTTAAAGGTAGCTAATCCAAATCACATATGTGAGAAGGAAACCAAAGACTAGACAGGTTAATTAGTATTTTCCCTGCACCAAAATATCTTTCAAGTAAGTGGGCAATGACTAGAATTCCAAAGTCCCAGCTATCACCTATCTGTTTACCACACCAGAGCTTCTATCGTATATCCGTGTTTGTTCATCATTCTATCTGACCAAGAGTGGACCAGTGCTAGTGCTCTGAGTAGTAGATGGGTAGTGGTTGTCGAATGTAACTCCTCTCCTGGTTCTCTGTCTGCTTTCTTAATGATAACAAAATAGATAAAAAAGATGCATGCATTGGAGAAACAACAAGGAAACATGATATACGTTTGAATTCAATAATATAATCTGAATAGCAGGTGCCAATCATTTATTTGATTCTCACCCACTGAATGCCTATTAGTTGCTCTTCTGCTCAAATAAGAGAAAATAGCTACATAAGACACTAGGCCCATGTGCTTCTCTCTTAAGTGAGTGGGGGTGACAGTAAGCATGTGTATAATGCTGGGTGATACAGACAAGCTTGCGTTGCAGAACTACATCCCAGATACTCAGGAGAGGCATGGCAAGTTCCGAGTCTGATCACATTGCAAAGTGAGCACTGGGGCAATCTGGACCAATTTATAATTCCTTCATCTCAAAAAAGGAAACGGCACAAGGAGGTAGAATGCAGCTCATCCATAGAGCACATGCCCAGGCTTGCTTAAGACCTTGCCAGCCCTCTGCACTGTAGAGCAAGAAGAAAATCCCAGGAAAGTTTAAATAACATATGGTGAAGAAACGTGACAAGAAAAAAAATTTGATTTTCTAAAAAGCAGCAGAGATACAGTAGGTCTACTGGCATTACTACAAAGTACAAACATACAGAGCGCTATACATTTGGAAGGCAGGAAGTCTTATTCTGAGGGCTTCTGTCCATAGTCAGTAGGCTCCTCCATTGCTGCGAGGCCTGAGATGAGGGAGCCCATCCTAACAGGAAGCAAATGCTGGACCAACTTGCTGACCTCATGATGACCAGGAGAAAGTCAGAGAGAAGGAACCAGGGCCCCACTTACCCCTTCCAAAAGCATGTGTGTCCAAATGTTCTAACTCCCTCCCCTGGGCTCCCCTTCCCAAAGGTTCCATTCCCTCCTGCTAGCACTCAGACAGGGAAACCATGCTTTCAAAATGGGGTCCTATGGGGAACACTCAAGATCGGAAATGTAATGGCAGGGTCAGGTGTGTTTTTAAACATCTCCGTCAAAGGTGCCACTTCTTTAGGAAAGACCTAAATGATTTTGAAGAAAAAACATCCATGGACCTAAAATGGTATCCTACACTCAACACGTATGCTGTATCTGTGTGTATCTGTGTGGTTTTGTTTCCCTCTACAGAGTATGAGTTCTTGTCTGAACCAACAGAGCGATGCTCTTACATTGTGTGTTGTGCTCCTAGCAGAGCCTCATCACCTCATTGTGGCCTTTTCATCATTATTCATTGTGAAATATGTGAATTCACCAAGTTTTATTCCCTCTTCAAATCTCATTTGTTACACCCAGCAATGGTGGGAGCTAAATGCCAAGTGATTTTAAATGTAAGTGATTTTATTGGTATGCATTCCTAGCTTTACATGGAGCTCATGGGTAAAGTGAAGGCCACAGTGCTTACCTATGTCATCGGGTGTTACATGCATCACAAATAGCAGACTGGGGACCAGAGAACAGCTCCCCTTGACTTCTGTGATGTTTTTTTTTCCTCCATCACTCCATACATTTCTAAGGAAGCATTATAATTTGATTGGGTCTCCAAAAATTAGGAGTTGGAAATATAGTCCCCAAGGAAACTGTTGGGACACGGGGTCTACTGGGAGGTATTTCCATCCTGAGGAAAAGTAACAGAAGTTTTGAAAGCTGAAAGACACTAGTTGGAGAGTTGATTTGTGGAAATGGAGTAAATGCATTTTTTTCTTTGCAACTGGAAAAAGAATACACTAGATTTATCCTGTAACATTCATGTCAACTTCTTCAGGATACAGCCATTCCGAGACGGTCACACTGGAGGCTGCCTTCCTATAGAATTCATCAGAGGCATCAGAGTCAATTCTGTATGCTTTCAGGATGAAGAGATGAAGAGAGCTGGCTTGTATACAGTGAGGCTGGCTGGGTCTTCTTCTGCCTAAGGGAGCTGACTGGAATAAGGAAGACCATTCCCCAAGGGCTGTAGACATTTGTTCTGAGAAGGTCTCAGAAGATAATCAAGGACAGCTGCTTATCCTCCTCAGTTAACTTCCACTGTGGCATTGCGGTGAGCTCAGCACTTGCCTGCTAGATATGCCAATCAGGCCTTTGGGAGAAATTGTGAGATACCTCAGAATATGGTTTTCTCATAATGTAGATGGCATCTTTACATCTCCTGTTCAACCAGGCTTGACAGTATAGTCTTTTCCTTGCCTGTCTAGAGACTCCTAAGTAAGACTGGGGACAGAATCCAGCTGTATCTAGCTCAGTCCACTCAGAATCACAAATTTCACTCAGAATCACAATGAGGGGAGCAGCCATTGGAAAAGCAATTAGAGAAGAAGTGCAAAGCACAGAACTGGCTCAAATAGTTTTACCTTCTGCCAGTCAGCAAGGTGGCTAATGGTACTGACCATTCAGAAAGCTGTCACAGCTGGGACACGCAAGTCAAATACACATGCTTCTAGCAGCAGGGTGACACGAACACACAGGATAATAATGTGCACTTTGAAGCCCATTGTAATAATGTTTAATGACTGATACGGTGTTTTTCTATAATTGTAAACCACTACTTCTAAGCTTTACTAGCAGAGGTCATTTAAGTATTCAAGATTCTTATGATATACAGTGGATTCAGAACCTCAAGGTCTCTAGTCTTGGCCATCCACAGGAAGCAAAAGCTCAGCCTAAGAGAAGCCTTCCTTGACAAGGTCTCCAGTAGCATCTGGCCTAAGAAGCGGTCCAGAGAACTAGCGTCACTGACGTCACATAGGACCACAAGGGATACAGAGTTATGGGCCTTTCCTGATGAGCCACAGTGACAACCTTGGAGCTCACAGACATTCGAGTCTGAGAAGCAGACTTGAGAGCTGCTTCCCATAGCATATGAGAGCCTGGGAGAAGCAGAAGAGGAAATATAGGCTATTTGGTCCTAAGCTGCCTGTTCGGACACCTGAGGTGCACAATACGCCCAGGAGTGCATCATAGACCGTGCTTTAGGCTTTCGCTTTAGTTCTATGTGATTGAGAGCAGCAATCTCAAGCATAATTAACAGCATAGGCCATCAAAGTACTGAGATCTGCTGAGTTTCGTGATCTAGACTAAACCCATGCACACCAACTATAAAACTTTCCTTGTACACACGGTATGTGGAACATCAATGCTTGACTTCAGACTATCTTATGAATGAATGTCACATCAAATTAATTTAGAATAGCCACCTGTCCCCTGCTTGGAGATTTATATTATCACCAGGTACAGATACAAAATTTTTAGTTTAGATTGTCCTTTTTAATTTTAAAATTGCACACTATTTTATTGCCTCCAGAACAAAGTGTGTTTGGTTTGAATGATCACATTTTTGGCCACTGTCTTCAATTGTGCTTTGATAACATGATATAAAACTTTGGGCAACTGGAAACTCTGATAAAGATACTAGAGTCTATGTTTGGTTGGAGTCTCAGATGATGGACAGAAAAGTGACCCGTATGCTGGCCTTTTGTCTTCTAAATGATATTAGTGTTTGTGGGTCCTTCCAGTATGCACCTTAAAGCATCCTGTAAATCTAAGACCCCAGTTTCTTAAACTATAGTCCCTTACGAACAGGGTCTATATTGTGTCAGAACTTGGTAAAAGCAAAATCCTGTGTCCCCTCCATCCCCATCTAGGAAAGAAACCATGGTGCAGGCTCCAGAAAGCTTTGTTTTCACAAAGACCTGGAATAGGCTTCAATACAAAATAAAGATTCAAAACTATCTATGTCAGACATCGGTAATATGACTCAGTAGAAGGATGCTTCTCTACCCTGTGTAGAGCCTTGGGTTCGATCCCCAGTATGGGAAAAATAATAATTAGTGTAAGCCAAGAAACTGCTGCTGTCCAAACTCAAAGCAACTAGAGATTCGGATGTGGCAAGAAAGTCACAATAGCCACAACAATTTTATACCAAATTACAGCTCACATATCCATTAGCAAATGAAATATTTTATTAAGATTGAAAAGAGCAAAAATTCAGTTTCACCGAACAACATATAGATACTCAAAGTTTTAAGGTGAGATTTTGATACAGTGGAAGAAATCCAGCTCCAAATTCAGGAACTGAGTCCTAGTTGTAACTATAGTGTGAGCTACGTGTGTTACCTCAGATAAGTGATCACATTCTATGTAACTATTTCTTTCAACTGTAAAACAGAGGACAACTTACCTCATTAACTCAGTTTTTACAGATGTAACAAAGAAATTGTATGACAATGACTGAAGGCGCGAACTCTATCACTAGAATCTTGTCCTCTATTTTTCTCACACACCTTTGCACATCTGTGGGAATCATCCAGAGTGCTAAGTCTGTATTTTAAGGTGAAATGTGCTTGTCACTTCGTAGCCATCACAAAAGTTGGAACAAACGCCTGAGGGGTGACTTTTGAAAAGTTATGACTTCAAAATGTTACAGCAGCTCTCTCATCTCTCATCTTTTTATTTGTTACATAAGGTTGTCCCTGCAGAACACAGAGAGGCAGCCCATCACACTGAAAGAACTATGGTAGAAGTGCTTTCCTGGGAAGTTTTTCTGTAAAAATCCTTAGTTTTGAAAAATAAAAAAAAAGCTACGAAAAGTTTTTATTTGTATGGATAAACAAAGGACTTCAGAAATTATTTTCAAATTATGATAGCTAATTTGTATTATCTTCCCAGTAATTTCTTCACTTATTTTTAAAGTGTGTATTTTTAATAGTTAAAATAAAGTTTGAGTCAATTATATGAGACATCCATGATTTTTTTTTCTTCTGCGGCAAGGCTTAATAACTTCAATTCAGGATGAATACGGAACGACATCGTTACTGAAACATCCCACGTCAACCAAGTCATGCACTAGGCTGAACTGCATGCCAGGGATTCATATCTTGGTTATTTTATTTGACTTACCCCCAGGAAAGCATCCACTATAAACACCGCCAATGGGTCTAGAACTGTCCATAGTCCCATCGTGATGATTAGCTTTGACAGGGCATCCGGGCAGGAGGAAAACAGTAGCTGACAGCCCCATCTGATCAGAAGCAAGGGGACCATGATTGTGTTTAGAGCTAAAGGCCCCAATACAATCACAGCTAGCTCTTCTCCAACGTGAAGTGAAGAAATCGGGTAGCAGAGCTCAACAGTGTAGGAATAAAACTGGAATCTGTGGGGGAAAGCACCCAACAAGAATGACACGAAAGCCAAATGTGCGGAATGATTGACAGGTGCATGTGCTTAGCTTTCTTTATTAACCATACAAGGGGTGGGGGTGGGGGAGAAGAAGGAAAGTTGACCCAAGATGGCACCTGAAATTGAGCGTTAGGAGTCTTCAGTATTTCTTGAGCACCACCAGGACATTACACAACCATGGAAATGCAAGTGATCCCATTCATTGTTCTCAACAAACAAACAAACAAACAAACAGACAGACAGACGCATAGGATGTTGAGCGTGTTGTTTGAGCCACTCAGAGCTGTCTATAAACCAGGAAATTCTCTGCAGTACACGGAACATATTAGTGGGCAATTTTAAATGCAAAATACACTACCGAACTTTCTAGTGAGTCAGTGCCTTGTACAACCGAGAGATAGACATACATCTAATGAGCCTTCAGAATTTGGCTGAAGTTTATTGATTTTGCTTATGGCATTTTTGGAGTGACTTCCAACATCAAAAACACAGTCATCACTAACAACTGAAATTTTATAGCTTGGGGCTAACCGCATACGTCCCAGCCCTGTGGGTTAAATACAGCTCAAGCCAGTAACTCAGGCCACCTCCAGTGTGGTGTTGACATCGTCAGCCCCTGCCTTGCGAGAATTGTGTTCATGTGAAGATCTCTCTCCAATTTGGCGTGTGGAAAACTGTGTGGGACACAGTTCGCCCTTCTTGTGAATCGTAAGAACTCCACTGGAGAGAGGTTTTATCCATTCCTTGACTACTTCTTCAAAAAAGGTTGTTCCTATATTGTCATAGATATGAAATAGAATGATATTGCTTTCTTAGCACAGGACCTGACAGAGTGAGGGCAAAGTTAGTGCTCATTATTGGTGTTGTTACGGATACAGCAAGTGGCCAGATGTGCCTTGGAGCTCCTGTGTGAGGCAGGACTGTGGATCTAGGCAATGGGCCCCCAAATGTTATACTATTTCTAGCCCCTTGCTTAGGAAGCTGACTAAAATGAACTATTGGAATATTCTGCGTCATCTTATTGACAACTAACAAAGCTTCCTTTACTAATGAAGGTTAAAAAGTGTGACTAGTAAGAAGTAGTTAGCTCAGGCTAGCACACATATCTTTTACTTTGGAAACTAAGGAGATTGTGTGTGTGTGTGTGTGTGTGTGTTTATAAACTCATATATATATATATATATATATACATTAAAGGTATATATCATATATATGAGACACATATAGACAGATAAATGTAGATAAATAGATAATAAGCATGTAGGTAGTTGATTAGATGTAGAGACATACAAAGAAAAATACCCATACAGGACTCCCTTCATGCAAATGCAGTTATTCGACTCATATACATTTCACACTGACAATATATCCCAATCTCAGTTACTCCATTTCATGAGAGAATCAAAATCTCTATGTGCATACATACACATAGGCATTTCTTTACACAAAGTCATCAGTTTTTCATGATCATCCTAATGTAAAATATACACATGTATGTGCTTCTACACATGTATGTACCATCTGCATTTGAGAAAATGAACTTTACTTGTGGTGTTATCTATGTCTATCTTGAGTGTCTATGGAATCATGTTTATGGAGAGACAACCTTTAAAATACTATGCCCCTCAGCACAGCATAATGGCCCAGAAAGCTGTCTGGGCTTGAGTTTGGTTATTATTTGAATTCATCATTTTGTAGAAGAGGCCGTCTTTGCTTTTCTGAGAATGGTGATAAATCAGCCAGACGCACATTACTTCTGAAATACCTTCACCCTGTGTCACTCTCATAAAATCAAAATAGAACAAACACATATTTGCCAAGTTCCTTCTTGGGTCTTGCTCAGACGTCAGGACATACTTGAATGTGCTGAATTTTTAATAACTATAGGTGCACGTGTTAAGTATTTGTACATACAGAGCCACCCACAGCCTAAAACTGCAAATACAATAAAAAACCTTTGCTCTCAGGTAAATACTTCTCTGTTTCTTCAAACCAGGCCTCCATTTTGGGTCGTCCAGCAGGTTAATGGGGAAAGGTACTATGTACTTTGCTTTGCCCTGGCAAGATGAAAATACACCCCTTTGGCTTGAAGGGGAAAGCACTTACTTTGTAACTGGAGTTGACAGGACCCAGAGGAACAGCCACTGGCCCAGGTAATGTAAATAGAGCCTCAGGAACCAGAGAGAGGCCATCATCAGGAGGAGGTACCAGAAGCTCTGGCTTTGCCATCGAGATAATTCAAGTTCTGAAAATAAGGACATCCATGCAAAGTGGAGGTGCTTGGACATCCTTCCAGATCCACAGCCATCTGCAACTGAAGGGCGGCTGCAAGCAAAGAATCATGGGTAAATTCAGGACCTACTTATACCCCCCCCCCAAAAGAACAGAATTAAATGAAATGATTTCTAAGCATTAGGAAGTCAAACACATTTATGTTCTTTTTGGTTGCAGTGGATGACTGAAGTCAACTTGGGTAAAAGTGAGTTAGGGTGCTGATAATGAGAATCATGAGACATGACTCCATCCTCCTCCGAAGCCCCACTAAAACAACAAGAACAATAAGACAGAAAAAAAAATCTCAGGCATTGGTATTAGAATTCTCGAGCCCTAACTGGAACATAAAAACAGTAAACTACTATGGAAAACAGTATGGTGTATATAATACCAAAATTAAAACCTGTAATTACCATCTGGCTCGCCGATCCCAATTATGAATTCTACCCAGAGGGATTGAGAGCAGAGCAGAAATGTGAGACCCACATCCCTGCCTGGTAGCAGCATCTTCAGTAGACAAGACATGAAAGCAACACACACACACACACACACACACACAGACACACACACAGACACACAGACACACACACACAGAGACACACAGACACACACACAGACACACACACAGAGACACACAGAGACACACACACAGACACACACACACAGACACACACACACAGACACACACACAGACACACACACAGAGATACACACACACACACACACAGAGACACACACACAGAGACACACACAGAGACACACACAGACACACACACACAGACACACACACACAATACACACACACATCCACACACACACAGACACACAGACACACACACACACAGAGACACACACACAGACACACACACACAGAGACACACACAGAGACACACACACAGACACACACACACACAGACACACACACACACACACACACTGATGAATAAAGGATGAGAACAGACCCGATAATACACAATAAAGGATTGTCCAACATTAAGTAAATAAGGGACTTCTGACAGATGCTACAATGTGCATGAGCCTTGAGAACAATTAAAGTAAAATAATCCAGTCACAAAAGGACAGAAACTACGGGATTCAGCTACGTGGCCTTTATATTACAATTAAAGTCAGGAGAAGCAAATATTGAATGGTGTCCAAAAAGTGATCCTTTCCTGTTGGACAATGGGTCACAGTTTAGGCTTTCAAAGACGAAACATTCCTGAGATCAGATGACCAGCAATGTGAATACAGACATCACTAAGCCACACACTTACGTCATGAACTAGAGGAAGAAACAATTGGACACAGTAAATTTAATTTTTCTAGAACAAGTTGAAAATTTAAAGTATATTCTGTCTTATCTCGCCAGCCCACAATATCATATATTCTTAAGAGTAGGGTTTTTTATTGGCACCAGTGAGATAGCTTGGCGGGTAAGGGAGTTTGATAACAAACTTGACAACCTGAGATTTGTCCCTGGAACCCACATGGTAGAACAAATCAGTTAACTCCCAAAAGGTGTTTTGACGACCACCATACATATATGTACACACACACACACACACACACACACACACACTCACACCAAAAGTGACAAGAATTAAGTTTATCTGTTATTTAAAATGAACTAAATCATTTATATGCCATTAAAATATCATTAATTTCATATATCACCAGTGTACACAAATAAAGTCAAAATGATTTATTATTTAACAGAACAGTGTAGAATCCATGGGCACATTTGAAAGATTTTATTTAACAAAGCTCACTACTGTCTGAAGACTGTCAGATACAATGACACACATGCCATGGGCAGAGAAGGTAAGTCATGGAAACATGAATTTGACATCATAATATCAACAGATAGGGACAAGGCAGTGACCTCTTGGTCTTCAGAGAGTAACGAGGCATCAATGCTGACACTGACAGTTCCCTGAGTGTTTTTCATGGAGAGGTGGACTGCCACCCACTTTTGTACTGAGCATGCCTTTCAATCACACACATGAAGAACAGTGAAGAAACAGCATACACACACACACACACACACACACACACACACACACACACACACACACACACACACACATGCTCGCACCCTTCAGGGGACCTTGGTTACACACAGAGATACTGTCAGGGTTGAAGTCTCTTAGAAGAGTACCCCAGAATACCTTACTCCTTTTCCACCGTGGGAAATGAAACACAGACCTTGCTACACCACTCAAAGCAAAAAATATCCTGTACATGATCTCTTCTGCTAATTATTCCATCGCTGTTTTGCCTCTTCAAAGAAAGGAGAAATCAGATGCAGGTTTCATGTTGTGTTGTTTGCAGAAAGCTGGAAAACTCCAAATGGTGCAAAAGCAGAAAGGATGCAAGGTTATTGGATGAGTGAAATTTTCCACTGTTCTTCTCACATGTTGATGTTAATGACTAAACAGTTTGAGTCCTTGTGCACAGAAACTGCCCCAAAGCCACACTCATGGTTAGCTTCATGAATTAAGTACTCCCACTCCTACTTAGAAACAAATCTCTGCTTGTCAGCCATCTGATTGAGAAAAAAGACAACCCAGGTTACATTAACTACATTCACATGCCACTCAAAACAAATGTTTGTTCTGCATTAATACAAATCAATATTAGTCTCCTTTTGTTTAATGATGGTAACCCCACGTGTGGGTTCAAAGAATTTAGGAGAAGTTAATAATCCGATGCTTAACATTTATATGCCTAGAAATTTGATATTAATGAAAGAGCTGGTGATGCTATGTAATTCTAAATAAAATAGGAATTAAAATGTATTAGAGAGGCTAGTGAGGCATAGTCTTATAAATGATGCTATATTACAATATACGGCAGCTCATGCCTTATAATCATGTAAAGTCTGCACCCGAGTCCCATGTAGAGTTAGATAGAATTACATCTACCATTGTGTCTCTAGAGACCTGTTCTCAGTTGACTTGCCATAGCCTCTTTGTTGGACCCGTGACCATGTAACGCACAATTACAAGATGCCCTGTCCTTGACCACTATTCCCATCAACATTTCCATGATTCTCCCCAGTTATGTACAGAGTCTGAGCACCCAGAGGACAATAAATGGCATCCACCACTGGGGTACACTACGTAATACGTAGAGTGTGAATTGATTTGTTGGTGATGAAGAAGTCACGGAGCACACAGATCCCTGGAAAATCACACTGATGTCAGCAACCCCTCCTTGCTTCATGCAGACGGTGCTCCCATTGCTCAGGAGGGAGCTGCTAAAGGGAGCGAGGAATAAGGCGGCCAACCAGTCTTCAGCTCTTAAATGAAACCTATGCCTCCGAACTTTAGCCACATTTCTTATGACACCCATGTATCTCCCTTGCATGCCCAACCTTTATAGAGACCTGAAATGAAGCAAGATTTCTACAATTCATCAGTGTAATAGTAATAATAAAATAAAAAACATTAGAGGAGGAAAAGCATGGAACGTGTTCTTAAACTCTCCTCTGTAGTGAGCATAAACCCTAAGGAGTTGGTGAACTATAAAGATTCATCAGCTGGCCATGATAGCCTTTATTTTAAAACCAGAACTAATAGATGGCATTAAAATTTCCAGTCCTTTCTGAAACAACTAAACAAAATCCACATGTGACATTTAAAAAAATTTAATGATTGCAGATAAATACTTATTTCATTGGGTCATTTTTAATTTTACCACTATTGATCAAGAGGTTGTTTTTCTATTTGTGGGGATGTGCCTTTATGTATTTGTGTGTGGCTGTCGGGGCGTGTGAGGGTCACAGGCTTTCCTGCGTGTCAATTCTCATCTTCCGCCTTATTTGAAGTAGGACGTCTTATTTTTCTACCTTGTGTACACCAGTCTAACTGACCTACGAGGTTAAAGGTTCTGCTGTATCTGTCTCCTCTCTCATCCCAGGCATGCTGAGATCACAGATGCATGGGACTGAACCTGACTTAATATGACTTCTGAGGATCCAAACGAAGGTTCAGATGCCACTTATGAGTTCTTTATCAACTGAGTGATTCCTCTAGTCCCATTGTCATCTGTCATTTTTTGAAAAATCAAATATGCTCAATGATTCTGAGTCTTTCTGAGACTTATTATTCAGTATTTCAAGGAGCCATCCAAAGGAAGATATTTAAAGATGTCAAATTGAAATAAATAAAATGAAGGCAGGAAAGAACATGCAGAAGTCACGTCTAAGTGTCTCCAGTGATACAGAACCAGAACTAAAGCACAAGTCAGTTACATGATTTGCTCAAGGTAACGTGGCCGGCAGCCAAGAATATTCTTTGTGTGTTCCTGTCTTCCCATCAGGGCTTTTCCCCCATCACCTATTGAATGAGCTTATCACAGAAAAGTCAAGATCAAGAGACACCGGAAGTCTTTCTGCAGCTTGCCCTGTTACCTGAAAGGAGGGATTCTTCTTTTGCAGAATTCTGGTGACTCCTAGATCATCACTGAATGTGTATATGTGTATGTCACGCCAGGCCCTATGATATGGAGATATATATATTCACCTACCTTAAGTCCCATCTGTCATTGTGAAAAATTATATGACAGTGGTGAATTAAGCAGCAAAAGAAAATTTAATTGCAGCTTAAAATAAGACTATTGTAAATTATTTGAAATGGGTCCATTGTAATTACAAGGGTCTTCAAAGATTGGAAGAAGACAGCCAAGGAGACAGAGAGAGAACCAGGGGGACAGCCAACAACAGGGCAGCATGTAAAACCTTGGTCTGAATTTGTAGCCTATGTAGATGACCAAGCAATTAAGACTAATTATAGAGTGGGGGAAAGAACAAGGAAGCATTGTCCCTTGGCACCTCTAGAAAACTCTTCATTTCTACCAGAAACAGACTTCTGACCTCCAGAAGTGCAAAATTAGAACTCTTTGTTGCTCTAAGTCACAGGTATACATAATTTGTCGCAGCAGCAATGGAATATGAAGGTCGTTTCAAGGAGTACACGGTGAGAGGCCTTGCCATCTACTCATTGGATTCTAGGTCCATTAACAGACACAGACTTTTGCAAAGCACCAATGCGTGGGACTGAGCCACTGTGTACGTGCTTTGATGATACAATGCTATGAGGAAACGGCAAATTCCCATGTCAACCTGAATCAGAGTGAACTTCTCTGAGTTCTCCAAAATGAAGAGAAGTTATGAAAGCAGCAGTGGAGGCAACAAGGCACAGCCCCTCTCACCCCTTCCACGGTTCTCAGAAGATTAAAGTCTATTCCTTTTAACTGACAATAGATTTAATCTACCTTATTTATTTTAACAACTTATTATTATTATTATTATTATTGTGTGTGTGTGTGTGTGTGTGTGTGTGTGTGTGTGACAACATGTGTATGGGACTCATATAACAATTTTGTAAAACTTACTTTCTCCTTCCATTTTTGTGAGTTCTGGGAATTTGACTCAGGTCACCAGGCTTCTGTGGAAAGTGCCTTTACCCACAAAGCCATCTCACTGGACCATCATCTTATTTTTGGATATGAGAACCTTTCACCAAACCTGGAACACATTCTTTTGTCTAGACTGAATGGCCAGTGAGCCTGGGAAAGCCAACTGTCGTAACATCCTTATATCTGGAGCTATAGGGACCCTTCATTTCTGCTTTTATGTAGGTGTTTGAGACTCAGAGCCTGGTGCTAACATGGCAAACGCTTTGCACAATGAGTCATCTCCTTAGTACCAAAGGAAAAAATTCTAATATTTCATCTGATAATGGGTGAGAAATTCAGCCATCTGTGGATATAAAGGTAAGTATTCAGCATACATTTAGGAATAATATTTATGTCGGAAACTCACATCAGTGCATTCTCCTCTAGGGTCAATGACCAATGACTAGAGAGTCATGGGTAGTTAACTACGTTTGCAGTACCGGATATGACTGTGGAGCAGACCTAAAGTCCAAGTAGAAAGTTATTGGTTGCCCCCAAGATAAAAGTGCCACTGTTGCTCCATTGGGGATATCTTACAACATCTGCCATTGTGTTTCTTGGGCTATACAGATGGGTGGGACTATCAACTGTTCCTCTTTCTTGGCAGCTTTTAGAGCACCTTCCAAGACTGTGAGAATTAGACCTCAGACACAAGGCTTCAAGATCAGTTCCAGTTTGATTCCTCCAAGGTCATGTCCAAAGTGGATGGTGTCATCAGGAATCAGATCTTACTATCAAGTTCTGGGAGGCAAGCAAAGGCAACAGTATTAGTCTGTCTTCTTGGAGGGTATGAGGGCAGCCGAGAGATATTATCTTCTAGACATGATAAGGAAACTAAACCCTAAAAGTCCCAATGCTATGATTGCATAAACAAGAACTGCATAATGAAATAACCAGGTTCGATGCCAATGTGGATAGTAAATTTCACAAGGCCCCACCTCTACTAGATAAGAGGTATCAGTAGTCAATGGTTGTTGGAAGAGAAAAAAAAATCTCTTTTCCCCAAGGATAAGGCCTTACTCTCTAAACACCTATATGTACAAGCAACATTAAATGGATTCAGTAGGATATAATATAATATATATGTATATATACATATATACATATATTGGGTCAATAATTTCATTACGTTGAGTGATAGTGCTCTCCCCAAGAGTCACAGACTGTATACCAGTACTGCGTATGGGAAACATTCAGTCTAGTCAGCAGAGTTCAAGAAAATTCTCAAACAAGATAGACTAATGTTGTTGGTCTCTGTTGTCTTCTAGAACTTGAAGGCAAATCCCTATTATTAAGGACTCCACACATTTTTAACACGGGACTTAGAGGAGTCAAACTGGAACTGGCTAGAAGCTTCCTCATTCAAGACTAGCTTTTGCAGAGCTGGAAGGTGCTCTACCTGCTACGAAGATGGAAGGATACTGGACATATTTAAGGAAAAGACCATGCATTAGTTGGTAAAATCAAAGAAGAGTCTATGAATTTGAGAGGGAGTTGAAGAGGTTACCCAGAAGGAGTTGGAGAGGTGAGAAGTAGGACTGGAAATCATGGGATTACAGCTCTCATATATGAAAGTCCCCACTTCCTCCTGCAAAAGTCAAACCTTCCTAAAACTCACATTTGTCGTGAGCATAGGAAAATCTTTTCCTGGTCACTCATTTAGGCATGCCAAAGGCTGTGAGGATGTCGGTAGGTGAGGAGACTCAGCAAGATGGACGCTTGTAGGGACCTGAGCACTTGAAGGTTTTATTGTCCGTAGGAGGTTTAGATCCAAGGCTCCTAGAATGTCCAAAATCTTTACTCACAGTTTGGGAGTTTTATAGCCTGATATGAAAGTATCAACAAGGCCACATGTCCTCAGAAGATTCTGAGCCAGCCTTCCCCCAAACACCTAGCAGAGTTTTAAAATCAAATGGTGTTCCGGTCCACATAAAGCTCTGCCTCCATTAGCTAGCGTATCCTTTAATATACCCTTTTCAATATTCAAATAGCCCAGCCCCTCTCCTCATCTTTTCCTGGTGCCTAAGACATTTGAAAACTACCTTGAGGATTTTCTAAAGGCCAGTTAAGGGAAACCTAGTGAACCCACGGAGCTGTGTCATTAACCATTTTGACTTGTTGGCATTCTCTGGGTGAGCTCATGGTGATCACATGTTCAAGAGAATGGGGGAAAATATGTGAGGATTAGAAGGTATGTCTTATGAAAGAGGAGGCATTCATTAAAAGTTAATTACTATAAAATTACAATTAGTTACTGGACATTGTATTAATGTTAGTATATTAATTAGCTATGTTAATATATTATTAGCTTTATTTTTAAGCTATTATAATGTGTCTTTTCTACTTTATCTTTCATGTTTCAATAATTTGTATGAATTATATATGTTTTATACAAAGATGTCTTTCTGTACATATATATTTACCTGGGATAAAATCTTTAAGTATTTTTGTTTTAACTTTCAGAAGGCTGATGGAAGGAACAATTTCCTGTTTATTGCAATGTGACCATTTTTAAACTGGAACATTCTCCCTAAAATTGTGCCTCCTTGGCCAATTCGGATATTCTGCATTTAATATAACACACTGCACTTTTAACAGGTTTAATTCAATTTACAACAAATGCTTCTAATTAAGTTAAAAGATCTTTGAAAATTGCTAAATCTTAGGGGTAATATTACCACCACTGACACTGAAATAATTGATCTTTCCCACTGAGGCACAAAAGTATGAATGTTCTAATGAGAAAACAGGAATTGAAGTCTATCGAAAGAGTCCAAGGAGACCTCCAAGCTCTTTAGGCTGCTATTTCCAGTGACAGCCTCTGAATGTGAGTGGGAAACTTTGGAGACAGGGACGGAGGCATGAAAAGCAAATTGAGATCCAACTTCAAGACGAAGTCAGAGTTAAAGCCAAGGTGACCAAAACCTGTTTTGCATTTTTCAAAATAATCTACTTTTAGAGCACCAGTGGAAGGGGAAGCCCTGGGTCCTGCTAAGACTGAACCCACAGTGAACTAGTCTATGGGGGGAGGGCGGCAATGGGGGGAGGGTTGGGAGGGGAACACCCATAAGGAAGGGGAGGGGGGAGGGGGATGTTTGCCCGGAAACCGGGAAAGGGAATAACACTCGAAATGTATATAAGAAATACTCAAGTTAATAAAAAAAAAAAAAACATTATAGCTCAAGAAAAAAAAAATAATCTACTTTTGTTCAATACACTGTGGTTAGGATTTAGAAGGTTAATTTTTGCCTCCACAGTTGATATTTTCTTCAGCACTTTGTGATAATTAATACAGTTGCAATATCAGGAGTCATCTATTTCTCCATGAAGAATTTCCCCAGTGGCTAAGATGGGGAGGTCCAGTGCTTCATGACAACTAAAATGTCTGGAAACCATGATAGTCCTTATTCCTGCCTAGACTGTGACACCCGAAGTGGAAGCAGAAGCTATGGCTTCTGCAGTTACCATAACTTACCTAGAAAGCCATTTAGTGCTGCTGCCATCTATGAGTAGGAAAGGGAGCATTTACCTTCCTGCTCTTTTCCTGGCCTAATCAGTTACAGTGTTTACAAAGTACTTCATAAGAGAAGCTGGCAAATACTTCATGCATAATGGAAGTTTTATTAATAATTTGAGCAATAATCTAAAAGCCGTTAGCTCTGAAAACAATTCTGCTGATAGGCATCACGATCACGCACCGGCAAAGCAGTACAAGGAAAACAAAACAGAGCATACAGAGCACAGGACGGTCTTCCCGGCATGTGTAAGACTCCTAAGCTAAGGAGGGAGGAGACAGAGACCCTTGATGGCTGAGAGATGAGAGCCCAGACTGAAACCTGGATCTTCCCATTACCAGTTTCAAACTCTTTTGTGAGCCATCTAGTCTGGGAACCCTAGATGGTTCCTTCCCAAAACAGGCGATTACTTGGCTCATCTCTTGAAGCTATTAGGACCAAGGAAGAGAGTGAGTTAGAGTCATAGGAAGGGATGTCAATCTTGAAAGAAGGATCGCTCCAGATATAAACATAGGGAGCACTGAGTAGATAGGGAATACACTTCCACGCCCCAAGGTGAGATTTGAGTTCTCTATCTAGGCAACATAGGTGTAGCAGAAACACTCAGACATTCACATTGAAAAGGGAACAGAGAAGGTTGCATTTTCTTTTGAATCTTTCCTAGAAACAACGTTGCAGGTTGCCTGTACTGGATGAACAAGTATTGTGCTCTTAAAAATCCAAAATTGTAAAGGTGACCCAAATCACAGGAAACAGCAGATATTTTGAAAGTGGGGGAGGAAACTGGGCCAAATATGCCCACACTGTGTGTATGAGTTTAAATAAAGATCTGTAAACTATTTTCATATGTGTACATGAGCACCTCGTGTGTACATCGGCACGGATGTGGAGGTTAGAGGACAACCTATGGGAGTCAGATCACCTCTACCACCCTGTAGGGGTTGGGGATCAAACTTAGATCTTCAGACTTAGACACAGATGTCTACTGACCCATGTCGCCAGGCTTCAAGCATGTAGTGCAACAGTCAAATTTGAAGGATCTAGTTTCATTATCTCGCAAAATGTACATGTGAAACACACTGGATCTCATGTGCCCGCAGGTCAACAAAGGTGTCTAGCGCAGATACAGCTCGTGTTAGACTCAATGTTAAGAAGTCTGGGATATGGCCTTTTTGTCCTATTAATGTCAGAATCAAGGGGTCACTCAGAGATCTGCTCAGAAAAGCAAGTTCAAATCAATTCAGACTATGTGAGTTTAAAATGCACCAGGAATGAGTTTTTTCTTGCATATAGAGAGAATACATGCAGATGTATTTGCTATTGAATCCCAGCACCAATAGTAAATCTCTACCATAATTGTAAAAGTGAATTTCAATCCAGATGGCATTGTCTCCAGGTTCAAGTCCATTACAGACTAGTTCTGTCCATCTAAGTAACATGGTCAACATCTGGAAAATAAGCCTGTAAAACAGTACATATTCCAGTGGACACTGGATGGAGAAATTAAAAATCAGATACATATAAAGTGATTAATAATGAGTATCTCATGTTAACTCTTCAAACAATATTAGCCAATAGAATTACTTTATCAGTTTTGTGAAAATGTCATGATATTTTCTCATCAAATAATAAAACAAATAACTCAAATTGCACTCTTATCTCTGCATACAGAGATGTGCCTTTCTATAGAAATAATATCTAAATCCTTCCTAGTACGTCAAGAGAAGTTTTTAACAGCTATTAATTTGTACCTCCCTTTTAATTCCAAATAAGGACCTAAACTGGAGGAAAAACACGCCTTCATCATTCAGCGCAACAAACACAGAATATAAAATATTAATTCTTTTTCTTTCCAATGTAATCCTGAGTCATTTTATTTAGTCACCTATTATAAAAAGTAATTTGTGTTGATGGCTCTGAGGAAATCTAGAAATTAAAGAGCTAATTAAATTTGTTCTGAGTGATTTTTGAGTCTCTGTGTCAATAAGTACACACAGAGGCATACAATCAGACAGCCTTTTATTGCGGGGTGTATCAGGATGGTGGCTGGCCCTTTAACCTGAAACAACAAACCTAACCATTAAGCCACAGAGGAACCGCAGACCATGCAGCCCCTAGACCAGGGATAGAAGAATGTCAGACATGGGGATAGAGATGGTAAAGCCATGTGATCAGAAACCCCTTTCCTAAAAATCTTCCCCAGAAGGATTTTGGTGAGGTTTACTTTCATCAGTCAAAACATATATCCCTATAAAACATTTAAATTTACATCAAAGTATCCCACTTTTATGAAATACTTTGCTGCATATTGTTATGAAAAGTTTATAGATCTGGGGATGTAGCTCCTTAGCTGAGTCTGTGACAACTGTGAAGTATTGTGAAACTGTTGGTCTAGAGGTCTGATGTGACCCCATAGTGACTGCGTCATAAAGTTCGATGCCCTGAGTTTGGGGTCCTTACAGAGAGAGATGGTTTCTCTTCTGGAAACAAGGGCCTCAGGAATTATACAGAATTGGGATTGTGTAATTAAAATATCCAGTTTTTGCATGAGGAGACTCAAATGGAACCCAAATGCTGGGAGGACCATTTTTCTTCTTCCTGTGGTCAAATGCTTAGGTACTCCCCATTACTCCAGGGCCACATTCTGAAGCCGGTCCTCTTAGCCATCTTTCTAAGAGCTTGCCCCATCAGTATCTTGAGTAAGAGCTTCTTGATGTACGAAATAGGTCAGGACTGATGGATTTGCAATCCACTGTTGTGTCTTCCTTCTGACATAATGAGACCTTTCTGCCTTCTGAGTCCGTGGCAATGGATCAAACACTGGAAAGGCTTGTTGAATGATCCTGACCATGGCTGTGTCAATATTAAATGCAAAACTATATCTGGAATGTGTGTTGAACCTAGTCAAACTGAACTGCTGTTTTTTCCTAGGGGTATCGGGGGATGGGAGGGTCCAGTGTAGGGAAGAAGGGCTCTGGCAGATCTTGACGTATGCTAGCCTGGGAGAGCAGTTATGTCAATGGGTCATGGGTGAGACATTTGGGAGTGGTAGATAATGCAATAATGCACATGTTAATGAATGGTAGTCTTTAGAGTTAAGCTTGAGTGGGGGTCCACCTATGCCCATGGAGCTATTTAATCTCTGGGGGCCACATAGCTGGCACTAGTGATAGAAAATGGCTTCTGTTAAATAATAACTTTGTCGCCTTGGTTTTTTAGTGCTTCTCTCCAGCCTGCCTCTCAACATTGTTTTGTTTTTTGGCTTTGGTTTCGGTTCTTTGCCAAGGCAATGCAGCAGCTCCATTTTATCCACAATCTTTCACTACAGTTTCTCCCAAAGTCTATATATCATGGTTAAAATTATTAAGTGGGAAATCCCAGAAATAAACCACTCATAAGTTCTAAATTGTATATCACAGTAACTCAAAAATCTCTTTCACGTTGCTGCTCCCGGGGGATGAGCTTCATGCCTGCATCCAGTGTATCCATACTGTATACATTACTTTTTGTTAGTCGTTCAGAATGTCTTAGTTACCAGACCCTAACACAGTCACTGTGCTTGTGTTCCAGTGACCCTTGTTTTACCAATGGTCCAAATAGCACTCGTGATGTCAGTGGTTTTCTCGCAGTATATTGTTATTCTCCTATTTTATCAACATTGTAATGTCTAGGGTTCATGGATCCACTAATTGTCTGGGGGACACCTCTTTAGTAGAATGGAAGCCATTTCACAAACCTGTTGACACTTTGAATCCCTCAAACTAAATCTACATTCTAGTTCCCCAAATTCCTTGTACTGCATCTTTTCCTTTACTGGCCCTTAAATGGGGCTGCCAGGTTATTTGCCCCTACCAGGAGCCTCCGTGAAATGTACTGGCCACCTATTCTCAACTGAAACACAGTGCCATTTGTCCCCCTGGAAGGACCAGCCAGTGGACAGCTTCCTGCTGGGCTCCAGTCATCCGGGCTTCTGCACTTTCCTCTTCCATCAGCTGCTCAGAGAGGCCCCTGTGTTGATATAAGGATAAGCCCAGAGAAAGATGCCACATTAAATGGCATGGGTTCTTATTATGTGTTCATGCAACCTACTTTAAAAAAATATGAAGACCATCTTCAAAAGAAAAGAAGAAGAAGAAGAAGAAGAAGAAGAAGAAGAAGAAGAAGAAGAAGAAGAAGAAGAAGAAGAAGAAGAAGAAGAAGAAGAAGAAGAGGAGGGGGAGGAGGAGGGGGAGGAGGAGGAGGAGGAGGAGGAAGAGGAGGAAGAAGAAGAAGAAGAAGAAGAAGAAGAAGAAGAAGAAGAAGAAGAAGAAGAAGAAGAAGAAGAAGAAGAAGAAGAGGAAGAGGAAGAGGAAGAGGAAGAAGAGGAAGAAGAGGAAGATGAGGAAGAAGAGGAAGAAGAGGAAGATGAGGAAGAAGAGGAAGAAGAGGAAGAAGAGGAAGAAGAGGAAGAAGAGGAAGAGGAAGAAGAAAGAAAGAAAGAAAGAAAGAAAGAAAGAAAGAAAGAGAGAAAGAGAGAAAGACAGACAGACAGACAGACAGACAGACAGACAGACAGAAGGTTTCCTAGTAGTTTATCATGGGAAGATGCAGGTGTCCAGCTCATCAGATTGTATTCACTAAGCACAGACGTTTTGAGTGTCATTTTGTTTTAGTAAAACGTTATATGGAATAAGATGATGTTAGGAAACTAAGTGCTATGAAAATTTTTGAGATATTAATTAAGCTAATGAGGTAGTTAGGGGCTGCCATGTGAGAATGGGAGGCGCTTTTCAAACAAGGCACTACCCGAGGAGACCTGCATTTCCATGTGGGATGAAGAGAAAAGAGAGAGGGGGTCAGACATGGTCTTTAATGTGTCTCCACAGATGTGTTCACCATGCTCCAGTAAAGAGTAGCAAACCCAGGGTCATACAGACAGCTCTGGGTAAACTCATTAGCTAAAAAAAAAAAAAAAAGCAAAAGGACATGGATCTATGGATCTGAGAAAGGGACTTGTGGAGGTGAGTAATTGGGGTGAGAGAGATAAAGGAAGTGGAGTGACATTAAAGAGAGTACACTACACACACACACACACACACACACACACACACACACACACTAAATTGTCTAATGAACATAAAGAGATAAAGAGATAGAGTGTGCAAACAGCACTCTTCAACAGGGTATGGCAGGGACGCCTGCGGTCTCACTGGGATGCAGACATGAAAGAATAACTGAAAAATATTTAAATATTGGGGTTGGCACTATGTGGCTTAGAAGACATAAGATATGTAGTACACATATCATAAATATTGCATGTGGCTTAGAGAGGTAGCTGGAAAATTACCCATCGAAATCATCATCTCAACAAGGCGGAGGTAAGTGTGTATGCGGACGCGCATTGCTTGTGTGAACATGTGTATGCATGTCTATAGGGGCTTGTAAACAAACCACAGTTCCACACGACCACAAGTGGCAAGGGGGCGGGGTGCAATTATGGACAATTCACATGCAAATGCACATAAAATCATGGTAAATATCTGTTGTTATTAGCAATGTTTATTTCCTGTTCTGTTCCTTAAGACATTAGTGACAAAATTCAACATGATGAAAACAGTGTAAAAGGTTATCACATGCACAGATCTTTCAGTGTGCAACTTAGGGGCATAGCATATTAAAGGGAAATAAGGGTATAGAATATTAAAAAAAATTGATGCCTTTGAAATGAGGGGGGATGGGATAGGAGGTCTGGGGAAGGGGGGTAACATCTGAAATGCAACTAAATAAAATAAGCAATTAAAAAAAGAGGACATCAAAAATGAGCTCCGAGGGAAAACATATGGTGCTAAATAGGAAAAGTGAAAAATTTTTTGAATTAAGATTTCCAAAATGATGGTGCAGTTTGTATAATCCTTATACAAAGTAAAAACAATCAAATTTAACCTTAGGCTTAAATTTCACCCTGGACATTTGAACACAAATCTTACAAAACCAAGATGATCAACATCGTCCTTCACTGTAAGTGGGAGATAATATAAGAATATACTATAGGATATACTATAGGAATATACTATAGGAATATACTATAGGATATACTATAGGATGTACTATAGGAATATACTATAGGATATATTATTGGAATATACTATAGGATATACTATAGGATATACTATAGGATATACTATAGGACTATACCATAGGATGTACTATAGGACTATACTATAGGAATGTACTATAGGACTATACTATAGGATATACTATAGGAATATATTATAGGAATATACTATAGGATGTATTATAGGAATATACTATAGGATGTACTATAGGAATATACTATAGGATGTATTATAGGAATATACTATAGGATATATTATAGGAATATACTATAGGATATACTATAAGAATATACTATAGGAATATATTATAGGATATACTATAGGATATACTATAAGAATATACTATAAGAATATACTATAGGATATACTATAGGAATATACTATAGGATATATTATAGGAATATACTATAGGATATACTATAGGAATAGGACCTGAGATACCTAAACCCCATCTTTTAGTACTTTTGAGCCCATCTGAAATCAATACTTATTTTCTTATTTATATCGCATTTTAAAGATTTACTGTATTTTTAATTCTGTGTGTGTTAGAAAGAAAAAGAAAACACACACACACACGCACATGCAGTCTTTGTGCATGAGAGTACAGGTGCTAACAGAGACAAGATGTTGGAGTGTCTGGAACTGAAGATGTTATGAGCCACCCAACAGGGGTTTGGGGAACCTAACTCTGGTCCTTTTCAAGAGTAGTATGTGCTATGCACTGCACTATTGAACCATCTCTCCAGTTCCCATCACATTGTTTTAAAAATAATTCATAATCAAGATGAGTGGGGTGCCACAGACCCATAACCCCAGCACTTGCGAAGTGGAGGCAAGGAGATCACAATTCCAAAGTCATTCTCAGCTACACAGGGGGTTCAAGAACAGGCTGGGCTGCATGGGATTCTATCTCAAAAAGGAGGCCCTGAAGAGATGGCTACTTGGGTAAAGGGCTGCCATGGAAACCTAAGGACCTGATCTCAGACCATAAGAACCCATATAAAAGTTAGACACAGTAGCATGCATGTGTGTAATTCCATAGCTACTACAGAGAGATGGTAGGTAGAAAAAAGGGAATCTCCAGAAACTCATGGACCAGTTAGCCTTGTATTTTCAGTCATGAGCAAGAGATCCTGTTTCAAACAAGCTAGAAGGTAAGAAGAAGAACACAGTTGTCCCCTGACCTCTGCACGTGCATTATGGCCTGTCATGTATATCTACAAATGCATGCATGTGAAATAAATAACTAATCAATGTATTTCAATAATTGTAACAATAATAGAGAAGGACCCAAAACTGTTCGTATTCTTGAATCATATTTTAGGCATTAGCAAAGCCTATAAAACTCTTCTCTTTTTTTTTCCTTTAAAATTGTTGTCACAGAGTTTTCACTTATTTTTTTTCGGAAGGAATCAGAGAACAAGAGAGGGCAGATTGCCAAGCCTGAGACTAGCAATGTCCTTGAAGACAGCCTAAACCAAAATAAACACAAAAACAAACATGTCTACAATTAAAAGACAGTAACACTCATTATAATTACCTCTCTCAGGAAGTGAAGATGTTTTCAGTTAACTGAATGGGTGACAATTACTTGGATTATTGTCATACTTAAAATGTCAGTGTTAAATGATTGCTTTAAGCACATAATAATAAATTCTGCATTCTTAAGTGGCAAACACAAGAAAGCCAAATATAGATGATGTTTTTCCTGGAAGCAAAATTAAACATTAACAAAAACCTGCAGCATGCATTTGGAAAGACAGGAACAAAAGGGGATTGGCTGTGGATGCTCAAACACGGATCTGGTGTGTACCACTTTGATTAGGACAAGGAACAGGTCAAGATGGAGAGAGAGAAAAAAGTCTGTTCAGGGGTGTGCCCACCTGTTCAGAAGTAAATACATAAGGAAAAATGACTACAGAGAATTCTCTGGAACCTTAAAGACCTCTTACTGGAAATCTGGGTTAATTATAGCGTTTATGAAAATAGCGCTGGTTAATTTCACACCTGCGATTAAATCCGACATGATTTCCTGAGATATGTTATGATCACACTGGAGTTCTGCAGTCTGTCTTTCCCCCTTCATCAGTGTTAATTGTACAGGATTAACAGAGGACAAGCATTGTTTGCTTCTGCTGCTGCTGCCGGTAGCATGTGGCAGCATCTTCCCTTGGAGGTTCCTTCTTTAGATTCCTAAGTCCCCATACAGGAGCCTCACATCCCATGGCTCAGCTGGGGCAGCTCTCCCATTCTGGAAGCCACGGCATTTGGAATTTAGCACCTCTGTGAAGGATGTAATGTCTATGCGCCAAATGGTAAGAAGGGACCATTCTCTTTTCAAGTCAGAAATCGATTGGATATATAGAGCATTCTTTTGTTCATCACGTAGAATTCAACCAACACCCTGGTAGGCATAGAAAGCAATGAGGCAAAAGTGAACACCTAGTTCTCGGTGTCTGTGGATTTGATCTTTTGTGGTTGTCACGAAATCTTTATGATGTTTACACTGAGCATGTGCGAGCTCATTATTCACGCTGGAACTGTCCTCACAACATAAAGTTCTGCTATGTAAAAATATAAGCCACCTATTGGAGTGAGGGCTCAACCATTAAGAAAGCTGGCTGCTCCTCCAGAGGACCCAGGTTCGATTCCAAGCACCCACATGGAAACTTACAAAAATATAAGCCACCTAGAGATGATGAAAGATCTTAGTGGAGGGTCCCCAGACACATACAAATGCTATTTTTAAAATTCCTTAAATAAACAGGGCTTTTGACATCCACAAGGGTTCTGGAGAATCTTCTGACAAAAAAATCGTTCTCTCTGCTATGACATAGTGTCTCCTGGAAACGACATGGAAGCTACATCCAAAATAACCTAACAGTATGGCTGCCTAAACAGGACCTAACAATAACAACATCCATTGTTATACTAACTCAGAAGGGAACTTTTCCTGAGGTCCCACCCCTAAGCAAAGAATTCTCGAGAAGTAAAGACTGCGGAGAGGGGCAGAATTAGACTTCTCAAGAATGATGTTCCTAATTTGGAATCTAACACCCAGTGGTCGGCCTTGAAGTGAGATCTATGTAAGCAACACAAAGCAGACTTAGCGGGTTTATTTCTGTGTTGATGCATGCATGCATTTGCTGCAATGGTAATAAAGGGGCACTAATCTGAGAGGGAGCGAGGCAGGGATATGAGAGGGGCCAGAAGGAAAAGAGGGGATGGGGAAATAATTCAATTTTAATTAAAAATATAAAACTAGTCAAAGAAGACATTTCTCAATGGTAGGATTTTGGCTGGTAATAAAAGAGTAGCCATTTGACTACTATGACAGTAGAAAAAGAAACACAAAAGAAGGAAGTGGTTTTAGCCATGTGCATTCTACAGCAGGCACATGACCCACGACTGTGTTGAGTACAGGTAGGTGACAATATCAAGTGTTTATGTCAAAAAGTCAGACAGTCCAGGTAAAGTAACAGACTCTTCCAGATGCCTTCTGTTTTTGTTGGTGGTGTTGATGATGATGATGATGATGATGTTTTGGTTTGGTTTTGGTATCATAGACAGAAATAATATCTCCTCCAAAGAGACTTTGAACATTAGGTTAATTTTTCAAAGACCTATTAGGACCTGATTGTTAATATTCCAAATTACATACTTCTCAAAGGAGAGGGACTTAGTTTAAACTGTTTAATTTAAAATTTCATATTGGGACTTTCACAACTCTTCCTGTTCCACAAGAGCTCTGTTCTTTCGCTCTCCTTCTGTCTTAAGCTCTTACCTATAAATCTACAATATACGTCTCTGTAAAACTAAAAAGAATCCTATTGGTTCTACATTGGACCAAATTATTCTGGTATTTCTCTCTCGGATTTTATGCAGCAAGAAAGTTAACTGTCAAGGGATTCCAAACTTACAGTCTTGAAGGAAAATCCATCTTCTTTTCAAGTTGAAATATTTTTTTGGAGAATTTTGATTTAATAATAAACAAAAATAATCAAAAAAAAATCCCAGCAGGCATGCTAAACAATGAATCCAGAAAGCATTATGTACATTTAATCATAATCCGGGCCACACACAAATGAACAAATGGTGCCATGCGGCGCCGTCATTCACAGTATTTGGCTAACCTGAAATAATGACTCCCACATTGTGGTAAAGCGTAAATATGTAACGTGCCACCCGCTGTGTGGGTGCCATTTAATGTGACCACAACTTGTTTGTGCTATGTTTCGAAATAGGGAGGAAATGGAAACCATAAATCAGATGGCCTTTGCAAAGGCTTTTCCAATTCTCTGCCTGAGCTGTGGAAAGACTGTGGACTTTAGCTTCAGTCCGGTCAATATGGAGTAGCTATGTACTGCGGAGCAACATTGTGCTGGGGGAACAGCCGTGTCCTGGTGCGCACCCTTGTGCTAGGGATAAACTGTTCTATCTAGACTGCAACTTCATCCACTACTAAAATAGGAAGTCAGACATGACAGTGTTTCCTGAAAGGGAAAATCCGGAAGGAACTGAGCTAAGTTGGCTCAAAGATGTGTCATTAGAGAAGTGAAAATGTAATCGCTACTTGCCCACTCCATAAACGGGACTGAGTGTCTACACAAGTGGTTGTCAGCCTGCGGGTCACGACCCCTATGAAAGTCCCACGACCTTTTCACATGGGTCGCCTAAGACCATAAAAAAAAAACACAGATATTTACACTATGATCCATAACGGCGGCAAAATTACAGTTATAAAGTAGCAATGACATAATTTTATGGTTTGGTGTCACCACAACATGAGGAGCTGTGTTAAAGGGCTGCAGCACTGGGAGGGTTGAGAGCCACTGGTCTACAGCAGATAAGGAAGCAGGGAACCCGGCAAACTGACTGAGAGATGCCATCTCAGTGAGGACGGCAATGGTATGTGAGACGCATGGGAAGAGAAGGGGCGGTGGGCGATCCAAACCGCGCTCCCTCACTGGTCATTTGCAGTTTCTCAACTAATGTCTAATCTAGGACAATTTGACAAGTTATCTACCAAATGAGGGGGAGGCTACATCAAATGCTGGCAAAACATCTCAAACATTCCTCAACCTTCCCCTCCAGAAACATCCACAAATAAGTATGCCATTTTTAATTCTTGAGTAGAAAAACAGACAAAATTTAACCCGAACCAAAATGGTTTCCCTATGACTGCAGTGAATAATAATATTGGATGACAGAATCATTAATGCCTTTATTTATACCCGAAGCTTGGCTTACTTTAAATGTGTTTGTATAACAAAATTTAAGCTAATTATTGGGGCAACTGAGCTACTATTTCCACTCGATTCAAGCTAGCATTTTAAAATGTCTATCAAGATTCATTTAATTACCATTGTCCCAGGCACTAGGTGAAGGCCAATAAAATATATACAGATATATTCTTCAAAGCAGTGTGCTTTGAAGAATTGCTTTAAGCATCTTTAAGCATTTCAAGGAATTACATGTTTGTTTACTCTTTCTAAAAATTTCACAACTTCGAAGAAATTTTAAGAATTCACTGAAAGGCTCAAGAGTGTCACATGAAAATCTTTTTTTTTTTTTGGTTCTTTTTTTTTTTTTTTTTTTCGGAGCTGGGGACCGAACCCAGGGCCTTGCGCTTCCTAGGCAAGCGCTCTACCACTGAGCTAAATCCCCAACCCCGTCACATGAAAATCTTAAACAACAAAGTAGTATTACTCCCGGCAAAGGGGAGGTCCAGGGTCTGTTTGAATTTTCTATTTAAAAAAAAAAAAGAACCAGGAGCTAGTTTGATTATCTTGGTCAGTAAGTCTCTAAATCATTCTTGTCTCTAATCTTCCTCCATTTGTGAAGAGCAGGAAGCCAGGTTCCACTCGGCACAAATGCTTACAAGTGTCTAATTTCCAATCCACTGCTTTCTAGCAACAATTGAAATTAAACGACAGTTAATACAACGCTCCAAAGCATAGTGGTATTGGGAGTTCACTGAAACAAAGACTAAGAATAAAAGCCAGTAACATGTTACTCATCCAGGGTGGTTCACCAGATGACAAGCAGCAGACTTGTCAACTCCAACGTGAGTTACAAAAGTTTGAGATTTGGGAGCAAAAGAAAACTGCTTCGGTCTCAGGGACACTAGCTGGTAATGTCAAATCGCAATTTCAATGAAAGGTGCTTATGACAATATTTTGGTTTTGGGGGGCCCGGAAGTTACACCTTATAGAGGAACTG
This sequence comes from Rattus norvegicus, assembly GCF_021556685.1. Lineage (NCBI taxonomy): Eukaryota > Metazoa > Chordata > Mammalia > Rodentia > Muridae > Rattus > Rattus norvegicus. The sequence continues at coordinate 24,628,273 of NC_141550.1, read as the reverse complement.
CATAGAAATCCATTTCGATAAGGAAACTGTTCAAATGTCTACTTGTTGTCCCCTGCGTCTGTGGAGGAATCAAGAACAACATTTGTATTCATCACGTGCTGCTGTCAGGGCTCAAAAAACCAGGGCTCACCTCTCTGAGAATGCCCGCGATGCCCTTGAATGGAAACCTACTTACTCATTAGGCGATGTGATTAAAAATGGGGAGTACCCTATATATTATTGCTACTTCCTGAAGGGGATACATTTGGGGCAGGATTTAGGTCTCCTGGAGTTCATGTGTTGGAGGATTGATCTCCAGTATGACAATTTTGAGTGACATGGAGGACTTTAAGAATCAGAGCCTAGTAGGGGGAAGTTGGTAGAGATGTCCTCAGTAGGAACGGAGGGAGTCTTTATAGGGCCCTTGAAGTCTCGCTATTGAAACAGGCTGTTTTGTAAGAGTAGACCCAACCTGTAAGCTACTCTCCAGCTCTTACGATACCATCTTCTGCTTCCTTGTGTGCTCCGACTGTACACCGCCACACCAGAAGCCAAGCAAGAGAGGACTGATCTTGGCCATTTGCCTTTAAAACTGTGAGTTAATAAAACTCTCTCTTTTATATAGTCGGTATCAGGTATCTTATTAGAGTAGGGAAAAAATGGACAAAGGCCTAGAGCCAACCCTGAAAGCAAAGTAGAAGATAAGGTAACAATTACCGTGACGTCATGGCACAGATTAAAGAAACAAGGCTCACGTTTTCTCAGTGACACCCCCATAATCACTATGAACTCCATGAGTTAAACCCTTCCATAAGTTCTATTAATAATCATTTACGAAAACACCAAAAATGTTTTCTGAATATGAAAAGGTTTCTAAGAATATAAAATGTTGAGATTTAGGTCCCACCTTTTTGAAAACTGTATTAAAATGATAATTTCACTTTTTGTTCCAAGAGTAAAAAGAATAACTTGAACACGAATCTATTTTCGAATATTTTAAATATTTAGATTTTACCTCTATATAGCATGTAATAAATATGGACTGAAAATAGCAGATTAAGTAAACAAATAACACATTTGGCAGCTGTCCCATTTGCAGTATAATGTCAAAGTGTGTTTAAAGAACACTTCAAAGATATGGGTAATTTAGGGACCAACTAGTAAACAATGCATAACAAATTACATCAGTAACTAGTTAAAAAGCCCTGTAAAAATAACTTACCCTTTACCCTTACATAATAGGATTAATTAAGAACATCCGAGACATTGAAATGTTGATTTGCAAAAGGCCTTCTTTAAAAAAAAAAGAGCTAAATCATTTTCTAGACACCCCTACTCCCAGATCAACTTCTTGTTTAAATTGGATGTTGAAAATGTGATGCTATGCTCTTGAGGAGTTCAAATGAAGGTCATAACCCTTGAACCACAACAGCTCATGACATTGGAGTGAGGAATTTCTTTCTAGGTTTATCTCCCTAAACCCAGGAAAAAAGAATCATCTATGGGGTATCAAGTCCTTAGTATTTTATAGAAAATAGTAAATCGAAAAAGCCTTTAACTACTTCCTTTGACTAAGTAGCTTCTTACTGAGAAGGAATGAGAATATTTTGACTGGAGATTAAATTTAGCAATTTATACAATATTTTAACAGTTGTGAATAAACTGCTCTCCATCTAAAAATAACGTTACTTAAATCATTGACATTATTTTTTCCCTCTTCTATCTGGATGGTTGGACAAAAGAGAACAGTTGCTTCTTAATAAAAATCTTTTCTTAAAAATGTGATTTTTATCAAGTCATTGGACCTATAGCATATGACCCAAAATGTGTAAGTGCCTGAGAATATCCCCATTCTCAGGGGATAAGAAGTAAAAAAGAAATGAGGGCAGGAGTCGATCTGTAATAGAATTATCTAGGAACTATCATTTATTTGAAGACTCTATAGTATATGGAGACAGCGGATAGATGTTTTTTCCTAATGTGACTTAATTCAGCTACTAACTGCTAGCTGAGACTTTACTGTCATTCCAGTGTTGTTTGGAGTGCTATAATAGTAATAATTACATCACAACTGAGACTGAAGGATCTCAGATCTCAAAGAGATTTCTGGCATCTCTAGCATCAATCACCCCTGAGTCAGGATAATCCCCAGTGAGTATTTACTAAGTGTAATAACTAGCAGGAGAAATAACTCCTGTATTTTCTAATATGCATAAACTCTACAGAGAATAAAAGATAGGGAATGATATTATCTTGGACCATGAAAGAAAGTTTGCCAAGGCTGAGGAGATCTTTGAAAAAGAGAAGAGACCATGTCATTTTATAAAAGGAAGCATTAGGGAAAACGGATCTTTCTTGAAACTGAAGAAGTAATAGCCAATACTATCTGTGGTGCTCAGACGCATGTTTATTCTTGGGGATTCCATTAGTCACTGGAACTCTGTAGTCTACTGCAACATCTTGAGCTTAACTGGAAATCCAAATAGACTGAGAAACTAGAATTGCGTGTGCCTACCAAAACCAAAATCGATAGCAAGTTGTGCATCTAAGTCACTATAAGTAATGAATTAATATGAATCATTGAGGCTTTTAATAGAACATTCTGCTTATTTTGAGATATACTGTGGGTGGTACTAAGATTGTACCCTCACCTCTCAGAATGAAAAGACTCGTTATAGCAAGTGTAGCTGATCTGTGAGTTACTTGCTCTCTCTACTGCATAGACCAACCAGCTCATGTAGCTTAGCACTACTCAGAACATCCCAAGACCTTCTTACCTTATTCCAACCAAAGAGAGGTCCACGTACCCAGATATCAATTCTATCCTATGGACTACCTTCTACCCCATAATATGAAGCGTCTTAGGTTGAGCAGTTAACACAAGTGTAGAACTAGGAAGTCTTTCCTCTTGCTCATAATTACAAACTTGCTTGAGAACAGTAATTGTTAGGACAGAATTGATCTCAGGCAATATTTGCCTCTAAGCTCCCATGATTACTTAGTATTCCTGGTTGGTTAAATTCTAGGATTAGTTTACAAATATATGGAACATAGTTCTACCGTGAACTTGGAGCTATTTAAGCTTGGGAGTAAAGATGGGAAAACTGGGTATTAAGTAGTATTACTGATCCCAGCTGGGATATGAACAGGAACTCTTCCTGGCCAGACAGTTAAAATCACTCTAAAGTAATATAATCCACAAATACATAATTTCCACCTTAGGAAAACAGCCCATGTTTTGACTTTTTAATTTTTATTGGTACTTATTGGAACTAGAAAAAATATGATAAATAAATTGGGTTGACCTATAGAAGTCAGACTTTACTTTGTGGGAGACACCTCTCCATATGACTGTTAACAGAACCTCATTTAATTATTAACATACCTCTATGAGAGAGATACTATCATTATACCTTAGGAAACCAAGACAAAGAGTGGTCAAACACATTCAAGTACACTATTAAATGGTAAAGCCAAGATGTGAACCCAACTCATAAATCACATATTCCAGGTTGTATTCCTGGTCACTAAAGCCAAGTCATATTTCTGGATTAAAACATCTCGAAGCAACATCCCAGAAAAGTATGGAAGAATAAAACCACCTCAAACAAAATGGCAATTTTGAGTTAAACCTTATGTTTTTCGTTAATTATAGTTGGTCTATGTGAAGTATAATGTGTTTTATTCAACATGTGGTTTCAAATGTTTGGTTTAAGTATCGTTTTCAACTCTGAGGTTTGATGATGGCTTTAGTTCTTGAAAGGAAATAGTGTGTGTTGATGTGATAACTGTATTTATTCTACTAAATCTGTATCCAAATACTTTGAGGAAGTCATTCAAAAATATACTTACTCAAAACATACTAGAGGAAGGATTAAAAGCATACAGTTTGCTCGGTGCTTTTTAAGCCTAGCTTTTCAAACTTGAAACCTAAACATTCTTACAAGTTCCTTGATTTGTAGGTCCTTGACCAACCTACTATAGATTCTATTCCAGGAGTAGGGGATTGAAATAGCACAAAGATGAGCCCAAGTTAGGTATAAAGAGCTTTTTTCTCTCTTCTACCTTCTAGATGAATTTCTTTTTATAATGTTTTATTAGCATGCTTTAATTATACATAATAATGAGATTCATTCCAACATTTTACACAAGTACATCATGTGTTTCTCTTAATATATTTTTATTTATTCTTTGAGAATTTCATATGTGTATACCACTCACTCTTCTAAATCCTCCTGGATCTACCTACCCCATACCCTCTCCCAACCTCATATACATACATACATATATATATATATATATATATGAATCTAATTAGTAATGGGCTTATATACAGGGATATGGGGTCATATATACAGCAAAATGACTATTTTCCCGCAGCCCTCAACTGTCAGAAGTTTCTTAGCTGCAATGAAAACTCCTCCATCTATGATGGAAATCAACTTGTCTGATCTTGTATATGTCTCGTGCAGACAATCGCAAATATTAGGCGTTCATGAGTGTAATGGTCTTGTCATGTTCTAGAACATAAATGGGGTATCTATAATACATTCCTTTCCTTCCTTTCCCAAAGAATTAGAACTGTTTCTCTTTTTTTGAAATTTAGATATATTAATTTTATTTATGTATATAAGCATTTTTCCTGCATGCATGTATGGGCACCACCTATGTGTCTGGTGCCTACAGAGGTTAGAAAACAGTGTTGGGTTCCCTGGAACAGGAGTTACAGCTAATTGTGAATCATCATGTGGGTGCTGGCAACGGAATCTGGCTCTGCTTCAAGAGCAACAAGGACTCTTCACTGCCGAGTCACCTCTCCAGCTCCTTAGGACTATTTTCTTACTAAGCAAAATTCTCCTTTGCCTCCTCACGGAATCAGTGTCCTTCAGAGTTCCATACCTAGTGAGCGAAAGTTACTACACATTCCTCTGATTTCTTTCTGCTTCAGTTGCTTGATCCTACAGCCTTGCGCTGAGATCATATGATAGAATTAGAAGGCTCAGAACTAACATTTAAAGTTGGTAGTTATTAGGTTAACTAGCGATTAGGTAAAAACTTTCAGTTATTACAACTACCACCTGGTTGTTCCTGTAAATAATGAACTTAGTGGCTTAGAGTAACCTGACAGAGGCTGCCTCAGATGCATTTTGTAGTCTCAGCATCTAGTCTATACCATTCTCCTCTTATAAGTACATGCTAGATCCACACATGAAAGGATGTCCTTCTCCTTGCAACACCAACGAGTTCCAGACCTCCTTACTCGGAAAAATCTTGTTAGTCCCCTAGTCCTCTTTCTGCTCTGACATCTAAGGCTGAACATTTCTGCAAGCCTTTGGAACTCGATTCCATCATTATAGGAAGTCATATGGACTTGATCTGATGCTTTTGTTTGTTTGACTCTTTTTTCCACGCTCTGCTCCCAACTCGTAACTCAATCAAAGCTCAAGGCATCATCATAAAACTTAAACTCTGCTCTCGTACACGGCTTTGTTTTTTCCCCCCGTTAGATAGTCAAGCATCACTGAAAGCTCAAGGCAGTCTTTCAGACAAATGCTGATGGTTGGCTGAAGCACATGAGCGAACTGACTGAGGGATGCGTTGATAGTTTCCCTCCTGGAGCCACATTGCATTATGAGCTGGCACAAAGTTAGGTCGGACATGGCCAACACCTGGAAAACTTACAGAGGCATCCAAATACTGTCATCTGTGGCAGAAAACCAACATTAGGAGTTTGAATTTCCTCCATACCACTCATTCCAACAATGCACAGTTGGATAAGGAGACGGCAGTTCTCATTAACTTTGCGAGCACATCATCAGGAAGCTTGTTGCTCAGCATAGGACAAGGATGCAGCTTCAAGACAGACATGAAAATTTACATCTCCAAAGCTGTTATATCCACACAATTACCTTAATGTGTCCCAGATTCAAACTATACTATAGCCGTTCCTGTTAGTTACTGGACCTAATCCACGAGAGCTGCTGAAGCACCCCCCTCTCCAAGTGGAATGATGGTGTCGAATCTGTAACAGTGAGCCTTGGACCATACCCAGCCCTCGGATGTCGAGGCCAATCTAATCAAATGGCGGTACATTGGGAAAGGAGATTGTCAGCAGAATGGATGAAAAGGCAATTCCAGAACTTTCCAGAACTTTCATTGGTGATCTACAGAGGGCAAAAGGACACAGAGTGGGAGAGCCACCTCCTGAAACTCCAGCATGGACTCCATGAACAACCACAACTGAGGTCATTGTCCAGGTGTTGCTGTGTACAAAACCTGGACAGTGCATGACCTCGACCTGCAAGGAAACTGAAATGCAATGGGGACATCTGTAAGAGAAAGGAAAGAGCACTTGGGAATCCCAAGGTGAGGAAACTTCTCTGTCAATCACAGCTCTCTCTTTACTTGCTGTTGTTCTAGAACAAATAATTTACACTTCTCCAGTATCCTCATCTCCATTTTAGATAAAAGGCATTCTTCATGTGACAGAAAGGGGGAAATTGTTTTGCTGTTGTGGGTTATCCACAAAGTAAGGTTAAGTGAACTCTAATTGGATGCATATATAGTAAAGACATCATCATGTTTAAACTAGAAAGAAGAAACTGTAAGAGAATATTAATTTGATGGAGCATGCAGGAAAAAATTTTTTAGCGTAACAAAAAAAAACAATTCCTTGTATGGTTGATATAAGGAATTAGATAACATTATAACTTAAGGTTTCAATTTCACATGGCCACAAAGAAAAAAAAAACTAGCAGACAGATGGTTAAACAAAGGTATTGAATGGACAGATGATAATATATTATAAAAACATGTCAAAATCTGACACAATGAAAAAATACCGAAAGTGTATAAGACATTTTCACACATTAACAAGTTGTGCCAAAAATTCCATATAAAATGACAAAGTTAAGTAAGCAAGCTCCTCAGAGAAGCTCAAACAATAGCAAATTCACAAAAACAAGAGCACTCCAACTTGCTATCATGGCAAATCAGAGTGATAAGGAATGGGCTGGGCAGAATGGCATAGGCCTTTAATCCCAGAACTCTTGGAGGCTGAGACAGGCAGCTCTCTGTGAGTCCGCAGGAAGCCTGGAAATACATAGTGCCATCCTGGACAGCCAGGACTTCAGAGAGAGAGACCTTGCCTTAAAAACACTAAACAACAAACAAACAAAGCAATAGCGGATGTCACTTGAGGTGGATCACACCAGAAGCCCAGATGGTGGAGTGTGGAGAGTCTTGAGAGCAGAGACAAACATCTATTCTGCAACTCCTCAGTGAGAAAGCAGTTGTGCGACCTGTCAGGCGTGGGGCAAGTCCCCCCACTTGGGAGGTAGAAGCCGGAGGATCAAGAGGTCCAGGCTATCCTCAGTGACATGGCAAATCTAAGGTCATCCTGAGTTACGTGAGACTCCATGTCCATAAACAAAGAAAACACAGCTGCCCACTAGGGTCCAGCGATCCCATGCAAAAGTATGTATTTCTGAGACCTCACAAAGATCCATGAAGATACAAGTTCTCTTTACTATAGTTTCTGACAGTCCAAGTGGAAGGAGTATACTCCCCACCAGGAAAGAAAATGGATACGATAAAACAGCGCCCAGTTATCAGGTCTAAAATATATACAGCATTATGGCTCTTTTAATATTGTACGAATTAGGCAGATATTGTAATACCACATACAGTTTGTTAGCTATTGGTATACAGCATGCATTATGCAAGCTATTAATTAGAAAATCTCATGCATCAACAAAATAGACTTAAAGCCATGGGGCTGAGTACAAGGCACAAGTAACAGAATGATGTCTATAACTTTACGTCCTTTACGAAATCCCGCATCAAATACAACCATATTACCTAGAGTGACACAGATTTTAAGACACACATCAAATGTGCTGTAAGGGTAATATAACTATTTTATACATCTTTCTATCTCTAGAACCTAACACAGTTCTAGGTGACTAATAAATGCATCTTGAATAAATCTATAATAAAATACAGAAAACAAATATAGAGACTATGTAAAAATTACCTCCAAGCCTATACTATTAACAGTGTGTGTGTCTGTGTCTGTGTCTGTGTGTGTGTGTGTGTATACCTGTGAGTGCTAAAATGCCTTAGTTGTCAGATTAGGGGCAAGCCGTGGGTACTGAGGGAGGTTGGTAGTTTTAGGTTTTGATTTTGATTTTGAAATCCTGAATAATGAGCTGAAAGCGATCTAAGCCTGGGACTTGGGAGATGTTTAGATTTGAATGTCAGCTGCTGGATGAGATTTTAAGGGCAAGGACGAGAAATAAAGAAGCAGAGAGACAATGGAGCCCATGTGTGGTGGTTACATGATAACGCCGACATATTAAAAACTGTACAAGATGGAGGGATTGGAGGGGGGTATGCCGTGTGCCTGAAAAGAAATAAGCAGATAAAGAACAGATATCGATAAAATTCCACGGAGGGAGGGGTGAGATGAGATGGAGTGGGGGCAGGGGTGCGGTAGCAAAAGGAATGACAAGCTAATTCTCGAGGTAGGATGCCACAGTAAGCCAAATTCCTTGTCTGAAACTCCTTTGGCCTGATGGTTGCTTAGCGGTAAAATTAAAGTTGACAGATTCGGTGGGGGTGGGGGAGAGGAGAGAGGTGAAAAATCAAATTTAACATAAGAATAAAAACCTCCGTCCCCCAATCCATAAACTGAATTATCTTGAGGAGACTGCTGAAGCCTGATAAATCCCTGAACGACTTTAATTTAAGATATCCCGAGATTCGCTGTTCTTCGGCTGCTCCCCTAGCTCCAACCTGCTATCAGCCAGAATCAGAAAGGGACCCAAGATAAGAATAAATGTAAGATTTACTTTTATTGAGTCCAATTCTCCTGTGTTGGGTCCATGGGGAACAACAAACCATCCTCCCAAGAAGCGAAGGAGAAAAAAAGAAAAAGGAAAAGGACAAACTTGCACCTGTGCTTCGGTGACGGCGTCCCATTTCTGAGGTCTTCCCAGAATTCATAGCTCTGCTTGCAGACAGGTTTGTACCACACGGTTCGCTGGTCACTGGTCCTGTCAACAATCTATGCCCCACTCCCGAGTGCTGTCTTACCTCCTGCCCCGCGGGCCAGAAGCTTAAAATGAATGCTTATTAAATAGTCTAGACATTTTCCGGATTTGAAAATCATAAAGAGGTTATCACACTAATGTGGCAACCAGAAGAAAGGAAGAAAGATGTCTGGTAAAGGTGTTACAAGGTCGTATCATAGGGCACTGAGGATCGTATGGCTATCTCAAAAGTAAAGCAGTGTTAAGGCGAGTGTTCACTTGATGTCAGATGTACCGCAGCCGCATGGGAGGACATAAGAACGTTTTTTGCCATTTCTTAAGCCGGTTGATTACAGAATACACTCTCATTGCAGTCATATGGACGGGAGGTTAGCACTGGCCCCACATTCAAGTGCTTTGAATGCCCGTAGGATGAATGCATTGTGGAAAACTAAGAAGCATTAATATCAATTCTTGTCAACACGAGTAGCCAAGGTAGAGCAGCACATTTTGGGGCTTATATTTTCAAGGTTTTTTTATTAAACTTTCATAAATGTATATGCTGTACATTGGGCATATTGCCTTATCATCTTACCCTATCTTTTCTCCCTCTATCACCTCCCACTAATCTGTTTCTACCCTGTTGACATCTCTCTTTATATCACATATATGAGCATGATTTTTTTGGAACTGTGAAAAACATAGGAACCAGAAATGAGAAAAGAATGCAACATTTGCCTTTATAAGATTGGCTAAGTCACTTAATACCACCTCCTCCAGTTCTATCCATCTTCTTGCAAACAGCATGGCTTCATCCTTCCACTAAAAGTGCCACTGTGTGAACACAACACAGCTTCCGCATCCGTTCTGCCTTTATTTGGCCTCAAGGCTGAGTGTGTAGTGATGGCAGTCTTATAAAAACTTCAGAACATAACATCCTCCAGCACCAATTTCAGCCAAGTCTGAACCAGGCTGTGGGAAAGATGTCCTGTCTAAGAAAGTATCTGAGTATCGTGTAGTGATGAGATGCTGTAACATCACCTCTGGGATTTGACACTTATAAAATGGACTTTGGTGAGCAACTGGGCTCTTAACGGACCATCTTTCTCAAGCATGGAGAGATTCAGGACTTAAGGGAGAGGAGTCACACGTGGGATTGTCATGCCTAGGTTTGCAAATTGTGAATATGTCTGTGCTGGATAGTTTTATGTCAACTTGGCTACAGTTATCTGAAAGGAGGAAACCTCAATGGAGAAAATGCCTCCATAAGATGAGGCTGTAGATAAGCCAATAGGGTATTTCCTTAATTAGTGATGGATGGCAGGAGCCCCATTCTGGATGGTGCCGTCCCCGGCCTGGTGATCCTGGGTTCTAGAAGAAAGCAGGTTGAGCAAGCCATGATGAGCAAGCCAGTAGGCAGCATCCCTCCGTGGCTTCAGCATCAGGTCTTGCCTCCAGGTTCCTGCCCTGTTTGAGTTCCTGTCCTGACTTCCCTCAGTGATGAACAGGAATATGGAAGTGTGAGTGAAATAAACTCTTCCCCAAGTAGTTTTGGTCATGGTGCCTCACCACAGCAATCACAACCCTAACTTAACTAAGTCAGGCTCTCTTCATTCATTTGTAACATTATGGTCAAAGGCAGACCACAAAGGCACAGAATCCATTCAGTTAATCAGCTAATCATTGTTGCAATGCTGGACGCCAATTCATTATTGCTTACAACACTTCTAGGGAAGAGCCAATCAGCACTAGTTCTAAATTTCTAGGCACTAAAAGGTGACTCAGGAAGATGGGGAGAACTATTGAAATTTCGAGGAAATAATCAAATGCCTGATTGGCATTTACAATGTTACATCCTGAGATGGGTAGATGCATAGATAAAATATGCACACACAGAATTAATGAGACAGCAAAGGTTGGGTTTATTCACCCCCCCCCCGAGGTTTTAGTGAGTAAAACTGATATTAGTCATTTAAAAACAAAAATCATAGATTTTCATGTTAAGAACTTCCAACTGTAAAAACAAATTTCTCAGGATGAATTGGAGGGTCCTAAAACATAATAAGCAAGACAAGCCCAGGTGCTCACACTGACACAGACTCTGTGACAACTGAGCAGAGGCCACCAATGGGTCTCAAGCTTTAGGGAGCAAGGACTATAGCAAAAGGAACGAGAGGAGGCCAAGTAAAACACGACATATACTTATGGTGCATCCCTGATATTTTTCTGTAAAAGTCATGCAAAAACATTTAGAATAAAAAGTTCCTAAAAACTGAAATAACCTGGGCTTTATTGTGTGTCCCATATTGTATTAGACTCAGCTGTTAAACCACAGATAAATTTAAGGTGGCTGCACGCTTGTCTCCACAAAGGGAGCATGAAGCTAATCTGATTTTCTACGTGCTTTACCCTCTTCACCATGACTCAGTAGGCGAAGGTACCACCAATGTGTATTTTCTGCTATGTTTGTGTGTCATTGTCGCACTTAAAAAACCCCTTAAGTTTGTGCTTGTTTTCGGGAGACGAGGGAGTAACTTCTCTGTGCCAAAAACACCCATCGAATTAATGATTCCGAAATCATATAAGCTATTGCCATATTACAATTTGAGTAAGACAAAATCCAAAGCTGTTTAGGTAACATAAAATACTGAATAATCATGAAAATTAGTGGATTGTGAAATGAATGACCACCTACCGTCACCGATGAAGCTGGCCCAAGACTCTCCAGTTTATTAAAGAAGGCATAAAGTATATGAGAGTGAAGGAATTTACAATGCCTGAAGCTCCGACTGCACCCAGTCAATTGTTTTCTTGATGCTGTTTGCAAACTATTACAACAGTGCCATTATCTGTTTTACTGGTCATTTGAGTTTTTGCATCGAATAAGTCCCTGCCTTGCTTTGTGGCCAGTTTTGCCCTTTCATCATTTAAATCATGCTGCTTGAGTTCGGATGGACCGAAGAAGCTGAAGTTCCTGGACATTTAAGTCTTATCGCTGATGTCACGTTAGGTTTCCAGACAGTTGACTAAATTAATTCTGTCCACCTCATTCTCCATCTTCCCGACTGAATCGGTGTGGTGTCTATGGAGCAGAGTCTCTTCAGTGCTCATTTTCCAAGACATATAAAACTAAGAAATCACTACCGACACACTATGTTTTAGCGAGTTCCGGACAAAACTATAGTCATTACTATGTTATGTATTCAGAAAGTGGGCAACAATTCAAACCTGCAGAATGCTGAATGAAAGAATGAGCATCTATATGCAAGAACACACAAGACACACACACACACACACACACACACACACACACATTTATAGAAGCTCATTGACTCAATAACAACATGGTTTCCAACTAGTAACAACTAAAGGCTCATCTGAGAATTCTGAACAACCATTATTTTAATTATCTGATATCTTGGAACTTTTAGGCAAGAGTTGTGGAGAAGCACAAGCCTGATGGTGCACGTGATGCTGGGTTGAACACTCTCCTATCTTCTTCTTCTCTGGTTACAAGACACCCATAGCAACTCCCAGTATCATAACCTAGAACAATGACCTCATTTCGAAGAAATGAGAACGGGGTAAAAGGAGCTTTCTTCTTTTTCAAAAAGAAGGAAACACACACTAGTCACCCCTCACATCTCAGTGGCTAGAACCAAACACCTGACTATTCATACTGAATGATAGATTCTTGTCTCCCACTTTCACTGGAGACAGCATCATTGGTAAGAAATAGGAAAGAGGCCAATGGGATAGCCCACTGAGCCCAAAGACCCGAGGTCAAGCCCAAACCCACATGATGAAAAGAGAACTGACTCTCAGGTTCTTCTCTCCCCTTCCCACATGTGCCTTTCCATCCTTACCCATAAAAATGTATACACCCATACATATATACATAATTAACAAAAATTCAAAATTACTGAAAACAAACAAAACAAAACAAATACAGAGATAAGGGAGATGATGAGGACCAACATACAGTGTAAAACTCTTGCTTTTAAACAAAGGAAATCAGAGAGATCAAAGTTTTGGGTCCTAGAGGATGTCAATTTCCTGCTGTTAAACTATTTCTATGGAAACAGATTAGGTCAAAAGTGCTGTGATTTTTCTTATCAGTCTAGCAGTCTAGTAGACTGTAAGGTCTAAGAGGTGAGACTATCTATCAGAGCCATTTTGGCTTTGTGCATATCTAAAAGTATTGATCAAGGAGAAGTCTTGTTAGGGAATATCTTTTCCGTGAGTTTCTTAAAAACCAACAGCATGGCAGAAAATAGGCATAAAACTGAGCTCCAGAAGAGGAGTGATAAGATGCTCGTAAGAGTAGAATCCACATCCACCTGAAAGAGAGAGTAGATGTTGGTAGACGAGACTCTGGTCACATAGTCTAGGCCCTGAGAAAGAAGAAAGTTAGAGAGCATCCTAAGAGGAGAACAGGCGTGCATGGACCATGAACTAGGACCATCCGAGACCAACAGGGTTGTTCCAGCCTCAAGTCTGAGTATAGTCCTGTCAGCACACAGGACTGCAGTCTTCCACATAGAACTATTAATTCTAGAACAGGTAGAGACCCAGTCACTACAACTGCAAAAGCAGTATTCACCCTCCCCTGAGTTCCTAGGAGGAATGGCTCCCATAAGATGTCAAGAGAAGACCCTGTGACTCTTGTCTCCCAGGATTCCCTGAAATGAGAGTGGGATCTCTTACAGACTTCCGGTGAGTGGAAAGTGGCGAAGGAGAAGGCATCTTGTAGAAATAATTAGTTTCTAATTGACCCTACTTCCTTTGTGACTTGATATTGCACCTGAAGGCCACCATCGTCCTTTTCCTCTGTCCACTGTATTCTTTATTGGAAAGAAATCATTTTGGTTCTTGGTGTTTATGGGGGTTTTGGTTGTTGTTGCTGTTGTTACTGCCGTTACTGGTGTTGTTTGGTGGTTGGTTTGTTGTTTGTTTGCTTGTTTTGAGAGAGAACACGGGAAACCACTTTTCTGTCAGCATTTGAGAGAATGGACCCACCTGAGCTGAGACTCCCCTGCGTAGCTCATAGAATAATTGATTGCACAAAAGAAGTCCTCGTCGCAAGGAAGAGCAGTTGGCCAGCCAGGAGCAGTCCAAACCAGCAAAACACTGGGGCTCCCTGCCACACAGGTGCAGATAATAAAATTCAGCTCATAGTCTGAATGAGGGTGAAGGGCGATCCCTCCTCACGCTGTCCTCCAATTGAGCACACAGCTAAAACCTCCAACACACCTTTCAGAGACCCTGGCTCAAGGCCAACTGACCTGTGTCTAGTAACTGCTCCCACAGAAGAGAGGAGCTTAAAACAATTTGTCTGTCATGGAGCTGAATGAACCAATAGAAAAAGAATGTATAACAATTATATCTTTAGCTTTCATCATTGACCTCTACGTGCCAATGGAAGATCTTTTAGCTAATAGCAAAATATTCTGCTTAATTAAAAAAAAACTATTTCAATAGCTCAAATAAAGGCAAGAAAACATCGTGGAACACAGTGCAAAGGGAGGACATCTGACTCGCAATAATCCCTAATGCTTAGTGCAAGTATTGAGCACTTACTGTATACTCTCACATCTCTTAGATGCTGGATGGAACTTGAGTCCATATATATATATATATGCAAAGCATTTTCCTATGCTACTGAGCTGTACCTCCAGCCCCACTGTTCTCTATTTAATATTCATATTTGAATTTACTTTGAAAAGTAGGTGTGTGCTACTATCTCCATTTTACTAATAAGTTGGCATAAAACACATTGGAGAACCACCTTCATGATTCTGCACACTCCTGATTTGCCCAGTTGAATCCATAGAGTGAAATAGTTTGAACTAAGAGAATTATGCTCCTAGAGTCTATAGAGTTAACTACTAAGATCGGGACCTCTAGATAAATAGTCGCACTTCACACACCTCTTATAAGATGAAAATATCAATCAATGCATACCTTCCTGCATGTCTCATGGATCAATTACTTCCAGGAATATGCCGCCATTGTTGTATTTGGTTTTTCCACTGTGGCTGGAGACTCAATGTAGGTCCTCCTTGTATGCAAGCCAAGTACTCTACAGCTGAGTTTTTTGTTTTTGCCTTTTCTATTGAGATCCACTAAGTTATCCAGACTGGTTGTTAATGAACCCTATAACTTGAGCTTCATATTTCTCTGCCTCAGTATCCCAAGTAGTGCCATGAACAGGCCTCTGTCCCCAAGCCCAGCTCTCCATGGGTATTTTGCTCTGCTGAATGATTCTAAATCTGGCGAAGGTAAACAACTCTTTTCATGGAGTCTCTTTATTCCATCAATGCTATCAGGGGTGTGTGAATAGAGGGTATTTCAGAAATATACAGAGCCTGAAGCCTGTCCATGTTTCTGAGGCTGGGAAGTGGGTGACAAACTACACAGGGGCACAAAGCAACATCAGGCAAATTTTGATAAACACACCGCCTAATCTCTTAGGAGTTATTCTCTACTCTGATACACAGCAAGAATACACGATCCTGGCTACCCGGGAATCTGGGGCAAGAGACAGCAAGTTCAAGGCCAGCCTGAACAACTTTGTTAAACCTGGTCTCAAGATAAAAAATAAAACGTGAGCTGGAGATGTGATTCGGTGGTAAAACATTTTCCCATTTTTGTATCAGCCCCTAAGTTCAATTCCCAGTTAAAACCAATCACACAACAGTTATGAGCATCAAATATGGGGGATGGCTGAGAAAGATTTACAATGTGTAAAACTCTATGAGTGGTTGTGATTAGTCTATTGCCACAGGTGTGAAAATACAGTGCTCCTTTCAGTGAACTGTAGAGAAAAATTTTAAGAGAAAAAGGGGGGAGGGTCCTCAAGAAAGCTACTTAGCACAAGAATTGTGTATCTGAGTTGCCCTTGAAAAATAAGGAAAGAATATTACTCTCTCCCCCATTTTAGACTGAATTATTCTGGTCACAGTATGGCTATTTTGTTGAACCATCTAGGGTTGGTTCCTGGGGACAACACTGCCAGTTTCTGGCCTGATAGTTCTCAGGCTATGTTTAACAGCAAAAAAGAAAATTGTTTATTTTGAGGTGATCGTAAGTACCTAGGCAATTCTGTTTGGTGAGATTACAGGTGTGGCTCGATTTAACCCCCAGAAAGGATCATGGACATATCAAGAAAGATTTCTCCAAAAGGCAGCATTAATTTTCAAGTGTTTAGATTGGTGAGACAAGGATTTCCCTCCAATGTACAATTCATCAACCTCCGGTGCTCACTGTAAAATCAATCTGTTCTGCCTGTGTGACATAAACAAGTCATTCCTCAGGAATGAGATAGACCATATGTGAAGGTGTTTTACAGAAGCACAATGGGGAATACGCCAATCAAAGAAGCATCTGCATTCTATTTCAATGTCAATTCACATGTGTGTTATAAAAAGGAAAGTGTACCCCACGTATTAACGATAGCATTCCTGCAGAGTTCACTCACACCTTCCTTCCCTAAGCAACACACACGCTGGGCAGCCACATAAGCTCTTAAAGATCTCAGTGTGCAGGGTCAGCAGCGTGTGCCTTTGGCAAACATCTGCCCCTCCCTTCCCTGAC